>NC_091836.1:75171324-75486913 GCF_037783145.1 Equus przewalskii
CTTCTATTTTATAAGTAGCCACAGTCATATGTTAATGTTACTACTTTAATATACCTGTCAACCCACAGCATAATATGAATCCATTTTCCTTGCAGAAAAATTAAGCTGTAACATTTTGTAGTCATTTTAAGTTTGATTTGGAAAAACGCTAGTATAATTTGTGATTAATACTATATTACCTGGTATAAGCTGGGATCATTCACTGAGAGTTTTGCAAAGATATTGAAAATGGGACCTAAACTTCTCATATAACAGTAAAACCAGTGCTAGTGATCAACACTAGAAGTATAAAAAGAATCATGAAGAACAGAAACATGATATTGATTTCGTATTTAGGAAATGTGTTCTTAAGACTACGACACAAGGAATCTCAGAGATATAATTACTAGTCACAATTTATGGGTATCTATGCTTTCCCTAATTTTTCTACCTGCTTCTGCTGCATGCACACAAAGAATTCAGAGTTGACTGTTCAAATGTATTGAGAGAGAGAAATGAGTAATCCTATTTGTTCAACCACTCCGACAATTTGTACACACTACTCAGATATTTATCAATAATACATTTCAAAGCCTATCATATTTCCACAGTAATCAACTACATATGCATGTGAATACATATGTATATATACACATATATGAATTTTTACAATTTTGGTTTTTAATGAAAATTTCTAAAAAAGTGTGCAAAACAAAGTTGCTTGCAGACATTGAATACAAATTTATAAGTCTGAAGGAAAGAAACTTGATGGCAATTTTAGAACGTAAGGAAACAGGTTCTTATAAACCAATATTATTTTTATTTATACTGCAAATTACAGGGCTTTTGTTAGCCTTGCAATCGTGAGGTTAAATCCCTTCCAGTGCCTCAAAACAGGAAATTGAAGATCAGCTAAGTTGTGACTGATTGAAATGAATTTGTCATTTTTAAATTTTCTGCCATACACAAACTGAAAATGATACTTTCAGTATTTTCTATTTCCTTGCAGAAACTGTATCAGATCTGCACATGAAACAATTTGATACATTCAGCTTAAATTGTTCTGTGTCAAGCATGTTGTCTACCATTTCTCAAAGGTTATGACCCAACATTTATTGTTTGGGTCTCTATTTTGTCTGATAGTAATATTTCCTCTCAAATTCTGGAGTATGTGTTTGGTATGTTAATATGATTTCCATTTCCAAAAACATCATGTGTAGACTTTATTTACTGTTTTCTTGGCACTTCCCCTTCAATGTTCATATATATGTGTATATATCTTATTGCATAAATTTTTATATAACTGTAAATTATGACCAATTTGTAGTATAATTTAACTAATTAATCTTTGTTTCCCAATCCACAATCTTTGGTTTTTTCTGCCATCTTATTTTTTTCCTTGCTCTAAGAATTTGTGATGACACAAGAGAGGTCTTTGAAGAGCACTCTTATTAAACACTTCATATGTTACTTTGAAATTTATAAAGTTGCTTTTTATAGTATCTAAGCTGTCACCTTTTGTTGCAGACACATAAATATTAAACAGGGATGTAGGTCTAAAAATGGAATAAGGAACAGCTTGATATCTCTGATTATTCCACTCTTCTAAACAATCTTAACCATTCTCTTATTATGCCTGTAAATTTACTCTGGGAAGAAATTTTAGCTAATATTATGAATGCAAATATATCAGGTGTGATGAACACCAAGGAGGAGGCATCATAATAAATGAGAGGGTTGAACCCAATATTCACATTGAAGTGAAAGACCCACAGTGTCCTTCTACTACTCAAAGCCAAGACCACTGGCAGCCAGTCACATATTGCTCCTGATGGAGAATGCTGAATTCTTTTTGGAGAAATTGAAAGTCCATGAGAAAAGATCTATAAATACTAATAAGTAAGGATGCCAACAATGAAATAAAGAGGTTCCTACTAGAGCACTAAAGGTAAATCCTACCAATTAATATGACTCATTCATCATATCAGTTCAAATCAGCTTTCTAAAGACTTCTTTATTAAGTCTGAATTAAGAGCCAAAGATCGCAAAACATTTGAGAAATAGTTCCAAAATTAAAGAGAAAGAACAAAGTGAGTTATAAATATAAACTATAAGATTCAGAGGTTATTAAAATAATATATGTGAAGCAGAATAGAGGTATTTATACAAATACATATCTTCTTTAGTTTACCTTTCTTCATTATGTTTTAAGTACTATGGAATGCCTTTGGATTAAGATGAATATATCCACCAAGTCTATATGTACATTGCACTTCTGTAGAAACCATAATTTTAAACCACAATATTTTCCAAAAATTCAGTGCTTTTATACTACGTACTTAATATTTGAAATATTGAAAGGAAACAAACAGTAAATAGCACACATTTGGTAGAAACAAACCATGAATATCTATTTCAGTTTTTACCTTAAAATGAATACATGATTAAGTCAAGGAAGTTTCTTAGATAGAGCAATTTGATTTTACTAATTTAATTTTTAAAACATTTACCTGAAACTCATTTTTTCAAACATCTGCTTTAGGCTTTATAGTGTGGCTCTCTGGAGTGCTCCAAAAAGGAAAAAGTGTGTCCAAGTAGGGGAAATGTACTCAAAACCACAGTCAACTGGATTAAAACAATACTGAGATTCCTAAACCACATTTTCATCTTGTAGTTACTTGGCTTTCAACAGATCATTAGCAATACTAGACAGCAGTTTCCTCACTAAAACATTGGTGTGCAAATTTACCTCATAACCTTAATTAAAATTAAATGATATTCATGGGTATTTCACAAATTTGCAAGTCCCTGAATAAAAAGATTTCTTTTCCATATCCTATACTCTAATCTCTTACCTAAATGTCTCCATGCAAACAAATCTCTACACTTATTCTGTACAATAAGTTTTTAAAGAAAACAGTGATTTAGCAAAATGAAACCTAAGAGGCCAGGCTGGGATATCAGATAGCTTTCTTCCTGTCCAGTTTCTATGCCTTAAGAGACAGAAGATAATAACCAAGGTCCTGATATTCTCTAATGTTCTATTTCTCAATAAGATGGAAAATAGTGACCTGCCTTGCGGAGTTTTTGTGATGATTAACTGAATTAACATCCAGAATGTGTGACTCCTGTTCCTGTTTCATTGGAAATGTCCAATAATGTTAGCAGTGAGATGAGAATATTTAAAGATGATAATTTCCCCTCTTCAATATCACGAACTTGGGTTACTTCTTTTGAAGTACTGTTAGAGAGATTATTAATAAGTTTGAATACCTTTCCTTTCAGTGAAGGATGTTCCAGGATCTCAGAGATTCCAACAGCTCTAAGTTCCAGGTCTCTGAGTTCATTCTGATGGGATTCCCAGGCATTCACAGCTGGCAGCACTGGCTCTCCCTGCCCCTGGCTCTGCTCTACCTCTTAGCTCTCAGTGCCAACATCCTTATCCTGATCATCATCAATCAAGAAGCAACCCTGCACCAGCCTATGTACTATTTCCTTGGCATCCTGGCTGTGGTGGACATGGGCCTGGCTACCACTATCATGCCCAAGATTCTGGCCATCTTATGGTTTAATGCTAAAGCCATCAGTCTCCCTGAGTGCTTTGCTCAGATGTATGTCATACATTGTTTTGTGGGCATGGAGTCAGGGATCTTTCTTTGCATGGCTATAGATAGATATATAGCCATTTGTCAACCACTACGTTATCCTTCAATAATTACTGAATCTTTTCTGCTCAAAGCAACTATGTTCATGGCACTCAGGAACAGTCTGTCTACCATCCCAGTGCCTATCTTTGCTGCTCAGAGACATTACTGCTCCCAGAACCAAATTGATCACTGTCTGTGCACTACTCTTGGTGTCACTAGCCTAGCCTGTGATGACAGTAAAATCAACAGCATCTACCAGCTGTTTCTGGCCTGGACACTCATGGGAAGTGACCTGGGTTTGATTATTTTGTCATATGCTTTGATACTTCGCTCTGTGCTGAAGCTGAACTCAGCAGAAGCTGCATCCAAGGCTCTAAATACCTGCACTTCCCACCTCATCCTAATCTTTTTCTTCTACACAGTCCTTATTGTCATTTCCATCACCCACAGTACAGAAATGACAGTTCCCTTCATTCCAGTTCTACTCAATGTTCTGCACAATGTCATTCCTCCTGCCCTCAACCCCATGGTGTATGCACTCAAGAACAAGGAGCTCAGGCAGGGCTTATATAAAGTTCTCAAGCTGGACATCAAGGGCAAGTAATATGTAGAAGGTACTTACTTTTGGAATATCTCCACATATATATGCATTATATTTTGCAAGTTTTGCAAATGGCAGAAGAATCAAGAAACATTGTCACTGCAGCAAGTTTTCAGTTAGTATAAGGAATCACTGGCTATTAAAAAATTCAGAAAAAGTGGTGAAACTTATATTTGAAATCTCAGTTGTCAAGAAAATCTTCATCCCAAAGAATAACACAGTGTTGTCGATTGTCTCAAGGAACCCAAGTGAAATATACATTTCATTTTCTTACCTAGATTCCCTGGCTAGAATGTCCAGACAATGCTGAATAGAGATGGTTAGAGAAGATATCTGCCAATCTCTTCTTTATAACTAGAAAGATTAATCCATATACTTTTGATGTAATTACTGATCAGATAGGAATTATTTCTGCCATTTCTCTATTGGCCTTCCAATGTGTCTTATATCTTTTTTAAATGGGCCAAGAATTTGAACAGACATTTCTCTAAAGAACACAGGCAATGACCAAAAAGCACATGAAAAGATGTTCAAAATCACTAAATTCAAATCAAAACCACAATAAGATACCATTATATAACCTAAAAATGCTACGATATTTAAAAAAGAAAATTGGCAGATGTTGGCAATTTTCTGGAAACACATTAGAGTCCTCATACATGGCTTAAGGGTATTAAAATCACACCGGAGCTGTTTAAACCAGTTTGGTAATTAGTCAAAAAGTTAAAATAAACTAGCATATGACTTAGCAATTCAACTCCTAAGAATATGATCAAAATAATTGAATTCAGGTGTAACAACAAAACTTGTACACAAATGTTCAGAGACCCATTGTTAGCTAAAAAATGGAAGAGATCCAAATGTCCATCAGTTGTTGCATGGATAAACAAATTGAGACATATATGTACAAGAGATTATTATTCACCCTTAAAAAGGATGAAGTACTGATATACGCTCCTACAGAAGCGAACTTTGAAAACATCATGCTAAGTGAAAAAAGTAACCAAAGATTAAGTGTCGCGTGATTCCAATTTTATGGAATCTTCAGAATAGGTAATCCATTGAATCAGAAGGAAAATTAGTTGTTGGCAAGGGCTGGCGGGACAGTTCCAAAAGCAGTGACTGCTTAATGGTTATGGAGTTTCCCTATGAGCCAATGGATACGTACTGGAATTATGTAGCACAGCATGGTTGCACAGCATTGTGCATGCGCTAAAGTGACTTGATTGTACATTGTTAAATGATTATCTGATGGCATGTGAATTTTGATCAAAACATGATAAAGTAGAAAAAAGACTGTGCTAAAACTGTTCTCTGTATGAATATTTGTTGCATCATTTCTTGCAATATGAAAGAACATGTATATCTAAGATTAGGAAAAGGATCAAAGAAATTATATAAACACATCCGATGTACTTTTAACTAATGATAATATCGCTGAATAATCCTCCTTTAAAGTGCTCATCCTATAATGTCATTAAAATGGGACAATTTATGTTTTAATAGGATATTATCCAAACATTTTTCTAAAACATGTATAACAAAAGTATATTGAAAATATTAATTGTCAATCTTATCACCGTCTTCATTATTATCTCATCATTTGGGCATCTAAATATTCCTAATTTAAGATATATCCATGATAAGCCTAAACTT
The DNA here is from genome assembly GCF_037783145.1 of Equus przewalskii. NCBI lineage: Eukaryota > Metazoa > Chordata > Mammalia > Perissodactyla > Equidae > Equus > Equus przewalskii. The sequence continues at coordinate 75,177,208 of NC_091836.1, forward strand.
TGTATGAATTTCTACAGTGCCAGAATATTAATCCTCAACTTTACTTGACAGAAAAATTAAGATGATAAAAGAACATATGAATGTGTGTGACAGTGATTGTAACATTCTGAAACATTGTAATGGCTTCCAACTTGTCTCCTAGAAGACTTTACACATAAAGAAATAAATCCTTTTAAAAATGTTAAAATTCCTAGTATTCATTAAAATTAGATTGTGGTCATTCTCATTCCCCATATATCTTGTACACATACAAGCACACAGATACATGCATGACTATGAAATTATTTTGTTTGGGGGCATGATCTTATAAGTGATAGGAATGGAAATATTTTCCTTCTCTGATAGGGGTTAGCTGAATTCCCACAGCAACACCAGCATCTGATGTTGTACAATATACCCTAGGGATATATAATGCACATGTTTCCTTTAAAAATTAGTTCAACAGTACACATATCAAGGGGGTCAGAGGAAGAGGACAGTGAATGTACATATATTATAGAATCATAATTTTTTTTGCCTAAGACCCTGAACACCTGGACCAGACTGCATTTAGCTCATTGTTTTGTTATCCAGAACCTAAGGTATTAAGGATATACTAAAGTGAAACTAATAATAGAGTTGTTGTTGCTGCTAGTACTAAGATAAATTGAAGAGAGGACTTCTGAGTCTATATGAATTTATCGTTATACTATCAGAAATGCTGGTTTGATTCCATGTACCCATTTGAAGGCAAAAATGCAGTAAAAGATTGATTTTCTTGGGGCCTGCCCTGTGGCATACTGGCTAAGTTTGTGCATTCCACTTCAGCAGCCCAGCGTTTGTGGGTTCAAATCCCAAGCTCAGACCTACATCCTGAGATGTTAGCTCAGGGACAATCTTCCTCAGCAAAAAGAACATTGTGTTTTTCTTTAAAACTTTTATTTCCCCAATTCTCAGATTGCAATTCAGGATAAGTGTCCATCATAATTATGAATACCTATGTTATTTCTCTAACCAAATAGGAATAATTGGTTCTTTTGTGGTGGAAGTCAGGTATGAATCATCCCTATGACAAGAAGTAATGGGGGGAGACCTAGAGATTAGTTCTTGGTCACAGTTAGCACACTCTTGCTTCTTACCTGTCCTCCACTTGTTCTCAGAAGGAGAGTCTAACTTCCTTGCTTCAGTTCTACAGAGATTTATTTTTGACAGTTTTTCATCCATTTTAGATAGCAAACCTACTTGGAGGGACCCACTGTCATATTGAGAGAAGAACATAGGTTGTAAAACTGAGGACTGTTTAGTGAGGAAACAGGTTTATTTTCTATGCAGTTTGGAAACGAGAATACACAACAGGCAATATAACAATTGCGTTTTATAAGTTACCACATTTGTATTGTAATGGTACTACTACAATATACCTGCCCACCCACAGCATAATATGAATCCATTTTACTTGCAGAAAAATTAAACTAGAATGTATCAAAATCATTTTTAATTTTTTTTGTAATTTTTTGGTAAAATTTTGTAAACATTTTTGTAAAATTTAAATTTTTTTTGTAATGCAATTTGTGATTAATAACTGTATTACTTGGTATAAGCTGGGATCATTCACTGAGAGTTTTTCAAATATATTGGAGATGGGAGCTAAACTTCTCAGGTAAAAATAAAATCAATGTTATTAATCAACACTAGAAGTACATAAAGGAATCATGAGGAACATAAATATGATATTTATCTCATATTTGAAATTTGCATAATAAAAAAGGAATAATATGAGTTTACAAGAATCTATTTTCTTATATTTCAATATATTTTATTTTATATTCAATAAAATGTGTATTCAATATGCAATATATTTTATTTCATATATGCAAGTATATGAAATCACTGTAAAATAAGACCAATTAATAGTGTAGTTCCTTTAATTAATCTTTATTATGCTTTCCAAAATATTTGTTCTGTCTTCCACCTTTTCTTTCTCCTTTTTTGAGATTTTCTTTGTTTTCTCTAACTTATGATGTGTAAATTTTGTTTTTCTGAATTTAAGTTTTCTGTTAATTTATGAGGTAAACATTATAGTTCTGTTTCTTCTAGTGGTTCTTCTTATGCTGTCCAAAGAATAATATTTAGACTATGGTGTAACAATTCTTAAACTCTATTATGAACTTTGATTCATTTACTCCTCATCTATTCATTCACCCAAAAACGTTTATAATGTCTAATATGTGCATGATGTCTTGCTAGACACTGCAAATATAAATACAATATGTTCAAATATTAAGGGTTTGGTTAAATTGTGGTTGAATCAAAGATATAAATAAATTTTTATAATACCATGATGTTAAAATTAAAAAATATATATTGATCAATGGACAAATATATTTCTTACCTAGGAAGACTACCACTTTTCCAATTACGTCATATTAAGACGATTTAAAGGGTGGGTCTAAATGCTCTCTGAGAGAAAGCAGAGTCTTCAAGAAGAAGGTGGTGATTGAAGCTAAGTTTGGTCATAGGTGGGCACAAAATAGAAGAGGGGATTGCAAAATCACAAAGCTAAAATTAGTAGTGTGATATGAGTAGGAATTAGCAAACAGTAACGGAATGGAACACTGATCTGGCAGAATCCTAATCTTGCTTCAGGTATATAAGAGCATTTGTTTTTTACTCTTTGAAAAATTTCCTAAACTTTGCCAAAATTTTGCTTAGTTTCTATTTCTGTCTACTCTTGTATGACTCTAAGAGTTTATGATGATACAAGAGATGTTTTCGAAAAACACTTTTATAAATAGCTTGCCTTATGTTGCTTTGTTACTTTCAACAGGGCACTTTTTGTAGTATCTATTCTATCATTCTCTTGTCTGAATACATAAAGATAAAATAGGGATATAGGCAGAAAAACTGAATAAGGAACCACTTGATATCTTTGATTTATCCAGTACCCTAAACAATGTTAACTACACTGTTATGATGACTAAAAATTTATTCTGGAAAGAAACTTTAGCAAATACTATGAAGACGTATATGTGATAAAGGCCAAGGATGAAGCATCATAAAATATGAGAGAGTTGAATCCAATATTCACATTTAAGTGTGAGATCCCTATTTTCCTTCTGCTACTCAATACCAAGAACACTGGCCACCCATCATATTTTCCTCCAGGGTGAAGATTGTTGGATTCTTTTCTGGAAAAACTAGACCCTGAGAAAAGACCTACAAAACACTGAGGGTTATAAGGATAAGGATTTCTTATATTGAAGGAAAGAGGTCCCTACCAGAACAGTAAAGGTAAATCCTGCCAATTGATGACACTCACTCACCACCAGACTTTCAAATCGACTTTCAAATCGACTTTCTAAATACTCTTTATTAAGTATGAATTAATGATCAGAGATTGCAAGACATTTGAGAAATAGTTCCAAAATTAAAGTTGGAAAACAAAGCAAGTTACCAATGTAAATGATTGAACTTCAGAATTTATAAAAATAATATATATTAAGTAGAATTTATATATTCATATAAATATATAACTTCTTTACTTTTCTTCGTTATATTGTAAGTATAATGGAAAGTCATTACTTGGTTAGGATGAATACATCCACCAAGTCTACATAGGTACTGCCTCATAATTTTGAACCACTAAATTATTAACTTTGTGTTGTTATATTACATCCTTAATATTTTAAATATTGAAAGCACACATTTGGTAAAACATCATGAAAATCTGCTTTCAGTTTTTATATTGAAATATTAATAAATGATTAAATCAAGAATGCCTTAATGTTACATTATTTGATTTTAGCAGGACTTGTGTCAAAACATTTATATCAAACTCATTGTTTTTATTTTTTTCATGTCTGCTTTAGTCATTGTATTGTAGCTATCTGGACTATTCCAAGAAGCAAAACTATATCTAAGCGTGGGAAAGTTACTCAAAACCAGAATCAACTGGACTCAAAGAACACTGAGATTTCCCAATCATATTTCTCTCTTTTATTCTAGCTGAGCTTTAGACATATCATTAACATTTTTCAACATCAGTTTCCTCACTAAAAAAAAAAGGGTGTACAAACTTAGTTCACATATTTTAGTGAAAATTAAGTACTATTCATAAGCATTTCACAAATTCTCAAGTACTTGAATCAAAAAAAAGTTATTTTCTTATATTCTATTATCTACACTCTTACCTAAATGTTTCCATGCATGAAAATCTCTAATCTTTAGTGTCTAAAGAAGTCAACCATTAGCAAGGTGGTTAGGGGCACAAAAGCAGTAAAGAGGCACATATGTACGGGGACAGATAAAAATTAGTCTATTAGTGGTGAACACAATGAAATCTATACGGAAACTGAAATATAACACTGTACATCTGAAATTTACACAAGGTTATAAGCTAATATGACCTAAATTTAAAGAAAAACCAAAAACGAAATTTAAGAGGCCAGCCTGTGAAATCAGAGTGTTTTCCTCTTGTCAAGCTCCATGACTTACAAGATGGAAGATAATGACCAAGGTCCTGATTTTCTCTAATGCCCCTCTCCTTATTTATGTGAAGGTGGAGATAATGTGACCTGCCTCATGGTATTTGTAATGATTAACTAAGTTAAAACATAACTAAGTAGGTGCTATCACAGTTCCTGTTTCATTAGAAATATAGAATAATGTTAGTGATGGAATGAGAAAAATAAAGGTGATGAATCCTCCCACTTCAATATCATGAACTCAGGTTGCTCCTATTCAACTATTTTCAGAAAGATTATTAAAAATTGTAACCTTGAAGACTAGTCCTCTTAGTGAAGGATGTTGCAGGATCTCAGAGATTCCAACAGCTCTAAGTTCCAGGTCTCTGAGTTCATTCTGAGGGGATTGCCAGGCATTCACAGCTGGCAGCACTGGCTCTCCCTGCCCCTGGCTCTGCTCTACTTCTTAGCTCTCAGTGCCAACATCCATATCCTGATTGTCATCAGTCAAGAAGCAACCCTGCACCTGCCTATGTACAATTTCCTGGGCATCCTGGCTGTGGTGGACATGGGCCCGGCTACCACTATCATGCCCAAGATTCTGGCCATCTTATGGTTTAACACTAAAGCCATCAGTCTCCCTGAGTGCTTTTCTCAGTTGTATGAAACACATATTTTGTGGTCATGGAGTTAGGTATCTTTCTCTTCATGGCTATAGATAGATATTTAGCCATTTGCCAAGGCTTCTGCTATCCTTCAACAATTACTGAATCTTTTATGGTCAAAGTGACTGTGTACATGGTACTCAGGAACAGTCTGTCTACCATCCCAGGGCCTGTGTTGACTGCTCAGAGACATTACTGCTCCCAGAACCAAACTGAGTACTGTGTGTGCTCTAATCTTGGAGTCACTAGCCTATCTTGTGATGACAGGAAAATCAACAGCATCTGCCAGCTATTTTTGGCCTGGATACTCCATGGGAAGTGACCTGGGTTTGATTATTTTGTCGTATGCTTTGATACTCTGTGCGAAAGCTGAACTCAGCAGAAGCTCCATCCAAACCCTTAAGTTCTTGCACTTCCCACTTCATCTTAATCCTTTTCTTCTACGCAGTCCTCGTTGTCATTTCTATCACCCATAGTGTAGAAATGATAGTTCTCCTCATCCCTGTTCTACTCAGTGTACTACCCAATGTCATTCCTCCTGCCTGCACCCCAATGGTATATGTACTCAAGATCAAGGAGCTCAGGCAGGACTTCTGTAGAATTCTTAAGCTGGACATCACAAGCAACTAATGGAGAGAGGATATTCACTTTTCTAATTTCTCCAGATATCTACCCAATATAATATCCAATGTGTCCTTAATTGCAGAAAAACTAAGGAAAAGGGGCACTTCATAGATTGTTGGTTATTATAAGGAATCAATGGCAATAATTGAAACAAAGAAAAAGTGAAACACATTTCAAATGTTTGGGCTGCAAGCAACAATCGTAATCAAAAAGAGTAATGTTATGATTCTTATTGTCTCAAGGAATCCAAGAGAAATGCAAGAATATACCTGTATTTTCTCAGACCTCTCTTTTTTCATGTCTTCTTTGTACGCATGTTCTGCACTCTTTTTTCTTGCTTCAGAATGTCTTTCTCTATTTCTCAGTTCACAAATAAGATAGTACTTGTTGCCAAAATTTATCATATTCATTAGTCCAAGACATTTCAGATTGACTTGGAATATTTTTTTCTTATTACAAGTGTCCAGTGTAGCATTCTCATTGTCCATGTCTGGTTTGGCAATTCTTTTATGGAATACTTAATCATTGTCCAAGAGCCATATCTTTCAAATGTCACTCAATAAGTGAACTGAATAATGTCCTTAGGATACCAGAAAGCAAAAACTAAAAATCATGAGACTAGTACACTTTTATTGGACTAGTAAATATTGCAATCAGAATATCTAGAAAAGAAGTTTATGAATGTCAGCATAAATTGATGTCTCTATAAGATGATAAAACTTTTAAAATTGTATATGATTAGAGAACTTTTGTATCTTCATATTTTTAATTCAAGGCTTCTAGAATCATTAAGATTCTTTGGGGCTAGTGTACTACTAAGTTGACTTCCACAGGTTCCATGTTGATAAATTGGGAAGGAATGAAAGGGCAGTTTTCAGACAGAGGAGGCATGCTACTGGGGACAATGGGCCCTAAGGAAGCAAAACAAACAAAACATTCAATATAATTTATATTGGGGTGGGGACACACTCTTATAATTCCCAGTATATAAAATAGATAGCGAACACTGTGAATGAAAAAGTTATTGTCATGGACTAATTGCCCCAAAGAACTCAAAGGTGGATTTGGAAGCATTTAACTGTTTAAGGGATGAAATCTCCAACCACCCTGAACCAGAGCAAGCCCCACCAGGAGAGCAAGGCCTATGACATTTGACTCATTTTAAATGCTAAAGATCTCCTCTCTTGGAGGAGCTTAGGCTTTATTACCCTAACTGGAAGTTTATGTGGAAGCACGTTTTCTGACTGAGCCTGTGCAAGCAAATACCCACCTATCCCTTTTCATTCCCCACCTGAAATAAAAGGCCCTTGCTTTCCTTTGTTCAGGAACACCACGACTTTGGAAATGATTCCACGTGGGCTCTTATTTGCTGCAAAAGAACCCTACTTTGTGGGACAACTACTTCTGGTGGAGAGTCTTATTTAAATCACTAGGAAGTGAATTCACTTTGGTTTCCATAACATTAGGAGGACTGTTTTTCATATTGCCAATGTTAATGTTACATTATTCTTAAATAATTCTCAATGATTATAAACAAAAGACTTTGATCATGTCCAGGATAGTTTTTTGCCGTTTTTTAAATATTTTGTTCTTCTATTCCAGACTGCTCAGTTTTTTAGAGGAGGCTTCATCTTCTCAAAGTCACCCTCCCTAGCCAATCAAGCATTATTTGGGGGCTTCTCTAAGTTATCTTAGAGTCAACTCAGCTCTGTTTTTATTTACTGTTCATTGTCTATTGACTTTCCACGCCACTCATTTAAGTGTTGAATTGACATAGATTGGTAAAAATACTGGTGATAAGATAGGATAAAAAGAGAAATTAGTGGAAATAAGGCCTATGCAAAATATGAATAAGAAAATATAATCTAATTACAAAATTTGCAGAGAAATTCATAACAAGTTTCTTAAAAATTACAACACAGTATTTCAAATTTTCCTTCAACCATTTTGGCTACAAAAAGAAAGAATTCTAAATTATAAGTTTTCTATAAGCTTAATTAAAACCAGTTGTTCTGGGGAGACCCCACATTCCTGATACTGAGATGGAAGACATGCTATTTTGCATGAGTCCAAATAAAAATTACACATTTTTATAATTTATGGCATTCCCAATAACATCCCTGTAATAAAAATAATTGATGTTTCTTCTTGTTTCATATAGTGTACCTCATAAGACCAATGAAATAGCAAGACATAAAGTTTCAGTAAAATAAATTTTATAGGGGTACAATATTTACATCATTGTGGCCCTGGCATAAAGTTTTCTATTATCTTTTCTCATTTAAGTGTAAAGTTGTGAATATATAGATGAATGCAAAGATTCTATTTCCTTCAGTCAATCCTGTATTAATAGCACACCCATATGGACATTTTTATATATTCATGTTTATCAATACTCGTATAAATTAGGGAGCATCATGGTGGAATTAATTGTTCCCTTTGTCTCTCCTCTCCATGTTACAACCAGTAGAGCATCCATTGATCAACAAAGAACTCCCTGAATAGCACACCAGAATGCCTGAAAAAATCCTCAAATTTAACAACTGAAGGTGGGTGGACTTGACCTCTGGAAGGCAGTGGAACTAGGGGATCAACCTATGACCTGAGGCTTCAGGAGACACGGAAGTACCCATGACGCAGCCCCCAGTGGCAGCATACCCAGCATAACACTTACCAGCAGCAAGGGCTGCATACAAGACCCTGGGCTTCTGGTAGTGGCAGCAACACCAATGAACCAACTTCCCCTGGCAGTGGTACTGTCAGCACCCCCAGATAATGGAGGAGAAACAATGCACGTGGTGCATGGGACAGCAGCATCCAAGCCCATGGAGAACCAGTGGGGGAACATGAGACCCAGACAACCCCAGAAGCAGCAGAGATGCTCATAGCCAGGTGATCCCAGTCACAAGACCCATGACTGCAGGGACATTGTAAGCAGCAAGGCACCAGCAACCTTGGAGGCACTGAATGATGCCTCTGGCAGAGGCAGTGGATGGTAGAACATGTAGGCTCTCAACTACAATCAGAAGCAGCTCATAATCAAAATAACAAAATCTTTACCCAAATAGGAAAGTTGTTTACCACCACAACTGTGTTGGCAGAGGAACAATTCATCAGGCACTATGAAGAACTACAGTAACATGGTAACACAGAAAGAAAATGATGACTCTCCAAAGACCAAACTTGAAGTCACAGAAAATTGTGAACTGATAGAGAATTCAAAATAGCTGTCCTGAAGAAGCTAAAGAAGTTACAATAAAACTCAGAAACAGTTCAATGAGCTCAGGAATAAAAATGAACAGAAGGAGTACTTCACCAAAGACATTGAAACTCTAAAAGAAACCAAACAGAAATCCTGTAGTGAAACACAATTAATGAGATGAAAAATAAAGTAGAAAGAATTGGAAATAAAGCAGACCAAAAGGAAGAGAGAATTAGTGAGATCAAATGGAAATCTAGAAATGATTCAGGTGGAAGAGGAGAGAGAACTAAGATTTTAAAAAGTGAAGAAAGTCCAAGAAAAATATCTGACTCAAGGAAGAAAAGCAACACAAAGATAATGGGTATCACAGAAGGAGAAAAGATGCAGAAAGGAGCAGAGAGCTTATTCAAAGAAGTTATAGCTGAGAACTTCCCAAACTTGTGGAAGGAACTGGATATACAAGAACTTAAAGCTAATAAAACTCCTAATTATCACAACACAAAAAGACCTTCTCCAAGGTACATTATACTAAAACTGTCAAAAGTCAATGACAAAGAAAAATATTAAAGGTGCCCAGAGAGAAGAAAATAACTCACAAAGGAACTCCCGTCAGACTATCAGTTGATTTCTCAGCAGAAACTTTACAGACTAGGAGGAAATGGAATGATATATTCAAAATATTGAAAGATAAAAACAGTCAGCCAAAAATATTCTATCTAGCAAAGTTATCCTTCAGATATGAAGGAGAAATAAAAGTGTTCCCCAACAAACAAAAACTGAGGAAGTTCATTGTCTAGATATGTCTTACAAGAAATGTGGAGAGGAGCCCTCCTACCTGAAACAAAAAGACAAGGTACACAAAGCCTTGAGCAAGATGATGAATAAGCAGAATTTGAAAATTGCACCTCTATATCAGAACAAGTTAATAAATGCTTAATTATAACATCAAGGCTAAACGGAAATAAAGCATCAAAAATAACCATAACCACTTCAATTTGGTGACAAACTCACAATACAGAAATAATAATTTGTGACAACAAAAACATAGAAGAGGAAGAGGAAAGGGGTAGAACCTGCACAGACTAATAGAGATAAGATGCTATCAGCAGAAAAAAGAAAGAAGCACTATCTTATCTATGAATTCTTTTGTACAAACCTCATGGTAACTACAAAAAAAAAATCAAAGGAGAGTCACTAAGCTTAAATAAAGAGGGAACTGAGACAAACATCACAGAAAATCACAAAACTGAAATGGTAGACAGAAATACAATGAAATAAACAATGGAAATATAAAACAGCCAGAAAACAAAAGACAAAATGGCAGTAGTAAGCCCTCATATATCAATAATCACTCTAAATGTAAATGAATTGAACTCACAAATCAAAAGACAGAGAGTGGAGGCTGGTCCAGTAGCATAGCATTTAAACTTGCACGTTCCACTTTGGTGGCCATGTTCACTGGTTCAGATTCTGGGGGCAGATCTACACACTGCTTGTCAAGCCAAGCTGTGGCAGGTGTCCCAAATATAACGTAGAGGAAGATGGGCACAGATGTTAGCTCAGGGTCAGTCTTCCTCATCAAAAAGAGGAAGATTGGCAGCAGATGTTAGCTCAGGGCTAATCTTTCTCAAAAAAGACACAGAGTGGCTGGATGGATTAAAACACAAGACCCAACAATAGGCTGCATACCTGAGACCTATCTCAGCTCTGAAGATAAACATAGGCTTAGAGGGAAGGGATGGAAAATTATACTCCAAGCAAATGGCAACCAAAAGAAACCAGGTGTACCTGTACTTACATCAGGAAAAATAGACTTCAAGCCAAAAAAGATAACAAGAGAAAAAGATGGACATTATATAATGATTAAAAGGATATTCCACCAAGAAGACATACCACTTATTAATATATAAGCATCTAGCAGAGGAGCACCAAAGTATATAAAGCAACTATTAGCAGACCTAAAGGGAGAAATTGAAAGCAACACAATAATAGTAGCAGACTTTGACACCCCACTTACATCAATGGAAAGATCATCCAGACAGAATGTGAAAGAAACAGTGGCCTTAAATGAAATATTAGTCCAGATGGACTTAGTAGATATGTATAGAACATTCCATCCAAAACCAACAGAGTACATAATCTTCTCGAGTGCACATGGAACGTTCTCAAAGATAAACCATATGTTGGGAAGCAAAATAAGCCTCAATAAATTTAAGATTGAAATCATATGAAGTAACTTTTCCAACCACAATGCTGTGAAACTAGAAATTAACTACAAGAAGGAAGCTGGAAATGACACAAATATGTGGAGACTAAACCACATGCTACTAAAGAACTATTGGGTCAAAGGAGAAAGCAAAGGATAAATCAAAAAGTATCTGGAAAGAGATGAAAATGTAAACACAAATAGAAAATTTACAAGATGCAGCAAAAGCAGTACGAAGAGGGAAGTACATAGCAATACAGGTATACCTCAAACAGAAGAAAAATCTCAATTAAACAGGATAATACTATACCCAAAAACTATTTAAAAAAAAAAGAACAAATAAAGCCCTACATCAGTAGAAGGCAATAAATAATAAAAATCAGAGCAGAAATAAATGCAATAGACACTAAAAAGACAATAGAAAAAAAGCAACCAAACTAAGAGCTGATTCTTTGAAAAGATACACCAAATTGACAATTCCTTAGCCAGACTACCCAAGAAAAAAAGAGAGGAAGTCTCAAACAAATAAAATCAGAAATGAAAGAGGAGAAATTGCAGCAGATACGACAGAAATACAAAGGATTATAAGAGCATACTATGAAAAACTATACAGCAACAAATTGGATAACCTAGAAGAAATGGATAAATTCTTAGAATTATACAACCTCCTAGAAATGAATAAAGAAGAAATAGAGAATCTGAATAGGCCAACCACAAAGAAAGAAATTGAAACAGTAATAAAAAAAATCTCCCACAAAACAAAAGTCCAGGACCAGATGGTTTCTTTAGTGAATTCTACCAAATATTCAGAGAAGATTTAATACCTATCCTTCTCAAACCTTTCCAAAAAATTGAAGAGGATGGGACACTTCCCAACGCATTTTGTGAGGCCAACATTACCCTGATACCGAAACCAGACAAGGGAAACAGAGAAAAGGAAAAGTAAAGAACAGTGTTGCTGATGAACACAGAAATAAAAATCCTCAACAAAATATTAGCAAATCAAATACAACAATACATTAAAAGAATCATACACCACAATCAAGTGGGATTTAGTCCAGGGATGCAGGGATAGCTCAACATCCACAAATCAATCAATATGATACACTACATTAACAAAATGAAGAATAAATATCACTTTATCATTTCAATAGAAGCAGAAAAAGCATCTGAAAGTGTTCAACACCCATTTATCGTGAAAACTCTTAATAAAAAGAGTATAGAAAGTAACTCAACATAATAAAGACCATATATAACAAACCCACAGCTGGCATCATTCTCAATGGTGAAAAACTGAAAGCTATTCCTCTAAGAATAGGAACACGACAAGGATATCCACTCTCACTATTCTTATTCAACATAGTATTAGAAGTCCTTGCCAGAGCAATTAGGCAAGAAAAAGATATAAAAGGGATCAAAATTGGAAAAGAAGAAGTAAAATGGTCCCTATTTGTGGATGACATGATTCTATATAAAGAAAACCCTAAAAATCCCACCAAAACTATTAGAAATAATCAATAAATACAGTAAATTTGCAGGGTACAAAGTCAACATACAAAATCAGTTTCATTTCTATAAACTTACAATGAATTAGCAGAAAGATAAATCAAGGATACAATCCAATTTACAATTACAACAAAAAGAATAAAATATCTAGGAATAAGTTTAGCCAAAGAGGTAAAAGACCTCTACACTGAAAACTGTTAAGATATTATTGAAAGAAATGGAAGAATGCATAAAGAAATGGAAAAATAGTCTTATAATTTATGCCCATGGATTATAAGAATAAACATAGCAAAAAATATCTGTATTACCTAAAGTAACCTACAGAGTCAATGTAAACCAAATCAGAATTCCAGTGATATTTTTCATGGAAAGAGAACAAACAATCCTAAAGTTTATATGGTACAACAAAAGATTCTGAATAGCCAAAGCAATCCAGATAAAAAAGAACTAAGCTGGAGATGTCACACTTCCTGGGTCAAAATGTACTACAAAACTATAGTAACCCAAACAGCATGGTACTGGCAGAAAAACAGGCACACACAGATCAATGGAGCAGAATTGAAGGCCCAGAAATAAAACTAGACATCTATGGACAACTAATCTTGAATAAAGAAGCCAAGAAGATACAATGGAGAAAGGAAAGCCTCTTCAATAAATAGTGTTGGGAAAACTGGACAGCCACATGCAAAAGAATGAAAGTAGACCATTATCTTATCCCATAAACAAAAATTAACTCAAAATGGATTAGACCTGAATGTAAAACCTGAAACCATAAAACTTCTAGATGAAAACATAAGCAGTATGCCCTTTGACATTGGTCTTAGCAGTATCTTTTTGAATACTATCTCCTCAGGCAAGGGAAACAAAAGAAAAAATAAGCAAATGGAACTACATCAAACTCAAATGCTTCTGCACAGCAAAGGAAACCATCAACAAAATGAAAAGACAATCTACTAACTGAGAGAAAATATTTGCAAGTCATACCTGACAAGGGTTAATATCCAAAATATATAAAAGAATCCATACAACTCAACAACAAGGAAATTAAAAATGTGAACACAAAATGGACAAAGGGTCTGAACATTTTTTCAAGGCAGAAATTCAGATAGCCAACAGGCGCATGAAAAGATGTTCAACATCACTAATTATTATGGAAATGCAAACCAAAACTACAAGGAGATATTGCCTCACATCTATCTGAATAGCTATTATTAAACAGAAGAGAATTAACAAGTGTTGAGGAGCATGTGGAGAAAAAGAAACCTCATACACTGCTATGGGAATGTAAATCGGTGCAGCCACAACGCAAAACAGTATGGAGTTTTTTCAAGAAATTAAGAATAGAACTACCACATGTTCCAGCTATTCCACTTAGGGGTATTTGTCTAAAGAACATTAAAACACTACCTCAAAAAGATATATGCACGGGCTGACACAGTGATGTAGTGGTTAAGTTTGCATGCTCTGCTTTGGCAGCCCAGGGTTCTCAGGTTTGAATCCTGGGTGCAGACACAACACCTCTTGTCAAGCCACACTGTAGCAACCTCCCACATAAAATAGAGAAAGATTGGCACAGATATTATCTCAGTAACAATCTTCCTCAACTGAGAACAGGAAGACTGGCAACAGATGTTAGATCATGGCCAATCTTCCTCACCAAAAAAAAAATATATATATATATGCACCCCTATGTTCATTGCAGTATTATGCACAATGGCCAAGACCTGGAAGCAAACTAAGTGCCCATCAACAGATGAATGGATAAAGAAGGTGTGCCATATAAATAATGGAATACTATTCAGCCATATAAATATGAAATTGTGCCATTTGCAACAAGAAGGATGGACCTCGAGGGTATGAAGCTAAGTAAAATAATTCAGACAGAGAAAGACAATTACCATGTAATTTCACTCATATGTAGAAGATAAACAAGTAAATAATCACATAGATAGGGAGAACAGATTGGTGGTTACCAGAGGGGAAGGGGGTGGAGGGAGGGTGATGGGGTAAAGAGGCATATATGTATGGTGACAGATGGAAACTAGAATTTTGGTGGTGAACAGGATGCAGCCTATACAGAAATCAAAATATACTAATGTGCACATGAAATTTACATAATGTAAGCCAATGTGACCTCGATAAAATAAAATTAATTAATTAATTAATTTTAAAAAGGAATTAGGGATATGGCTACTATAAAGTGTTCTTAATTAAGGGATAATTCACATTTATTTTAAAAGTCATTGATTTATAATATATATCACAGTTAGCATGGTACCTAGCTCACTGTGAAGTTTTAGATAAGTAGCTTCTCCAGGGGATACACATATTACAGAAGAATTTTGAGATTTGCAGAAATAAATCTAAGATATTCACTGAACCACATAGAACCACCTGGAGAAGTTTCAAGTCTACCTCTAGATCCTGTCTAATTCATACAGAGCTGTGGAATTGTGTCCAACTTCTGTGAGGGAGATGTACTACAAAGAGCAAGGGTCACTACTATGCAAATCAAGACCATGAGTTGCTAGTAGCAATGCTCTGTGTTTTAACTTGCTGGAATCTCTGGATAATGGAAATCAAAAAAAAGAAAATTGGTGTATGTCTGATAGGATGTGGCTCATGTTTCTCATCCAAGTATAAAATAAAGCACACCTTGTTCATTTCAGGCAATTTTTTGTTAATGTTATTCTTTTGATTTGAGCTCTTTTAAATTCATTCATTAGCAACAAGCTAGGGGTCAGCCCGGTCTTTCTTCTTGAGAGTTGATCCGTATTTGTGGCAATGGTAAGCTTGAATTATAGACCTTACTTGCACTAGATAAGGATAAAAGTTCTCATTTGCATTGACGTACAAACTAAAATATGTCTCTAAAAGGATCTTTAAAACACTATGTGATAAGTCTCTTTACATGACTCTCTTCACCTCTAGGTTTGAACTTTCCCTTGAAAAAGACTATAAAACTTTCAAAGACATAAAGTTACCACATTGTATAATGCCAAGTACCTTTTCAACATATATATTTGAGTAATAGAATAAGTTTTCACTATAAATTTACTCCAAAATTAGTGTATCACCTAGCCCATTGTTGCAATGGGCTAAATTTTGAGATAGATACAAATATTAAATTAAGTTAAAAAATCAAACACTCCAATTTATTTTTAAATAATATTTTAATTAAGGTAGAATAAACATGCAGAGGAGAACAAAAGTCATGACTACACAGCTTGATGAATTATCATGAAGAGAACACAAACCAGGACAAGAAATGCATTTTCTCAACATCTGAATCGCTCCACTTATGCCCCCTCCCCTTCAATAACCTGAAACTAACCATTCTTTCCACTTCTAGCTTCATCGATTAGTTATGCTTTTTTTGAACCTTATAAATGCCACCTTAGTAATTAAATTGCCTATAAATAATTTTGTTAATTCTTATACTGTAATGAATGACATTATCCATAATTTCTGAAATTACTATATGATTCTCATATTCTTTGTGGCTTCTTTTCTATTCTTTCCTTAGCAGCAATTTAGAGAAAAGTAAAGGATTGAAGCAATATTTCCCAATTACTACTTGAGTAATATAAATTGTTTCTGTTTATTTTACTTCTTCACAGCAGGTATTTATTCAAGGTAAAGAAAGAGTGTACCAGTTAAAAACTTTGGTTCTGGGATCAGACAGACTGGGTTTTAAATCCTGAATTGGCCTTTTAATATTTGTAAGACTCTAAAACAATTATTCAGTCTCTTTGAACTTCATCACTAAAATGTGGATAATAATTTTCCCTTTTATCCAACTTGTTAGTATTGGTACATACTATAAATATGTTACAGTCTCCGAATTCTTCCTCATCTGCTTCTCTTACTACAAAGGTTGGCAGCACTGGCTGTCCCTGTCCCTCAGCCTGCTCTTCCTCCTGGCCATGGGAGCCAACACCACCCTTCTGATCACCATCTGGCTGGAGGCCTCTCTGCACGAGCCCATGTACTACCTGCTCAGCCTCCTCTCTCTCCTAGACATGGTGCTCTGCCTCACTGTCATGCCCAAGGTCCTGGCCATCTTCTGGTTTGACCTCAGGTCCATCAGCTTCTCAGTCTGCTTCCTCCAGATGTTCATCATAAACAGTTTCTTGACCATGGAGTCCTATATGTTCATGGTCACGGCCTACGAACACTATTCAGCCATCTGTCGCCCATTACAATATCCATCCATCATCTCTGACCAATTTGTGGCTCGGGCTGTCATCTTTGTTGTGGCCCGCAATCACCTCTTTTTTCTTCCTGTTCCAATTCTTTCTGCCAGGCTCAGATACTGTGCAGAGAACATCATCAAGAACTGCATCTGCACTAACCTGTCTGTGTCCAGACTCTCCTGTGATGACATCAGCTTCAATCAGCTCTACCAGTTTGTGGTAGGCTGGACCACACTGGGCTCTGACTTCATCCTTATTGTTCTCTCCTACTCCTTTATCCTGAAAGCTGTGCTAAGGATCAAGGCTAAGGGTGCTGTGGCCAAGGCCCTGAGCACATGTGGTTCCCACTTCATCCTCATCCTCTTCTTCAGCACAGTCCTGCTGGTTCTGGTCATCACTAACAAGAGAATTCTCCCTGATGTCCCCATCCTGCTCAACATCCTGCACCACCTCATCCCCCCAGCTCTGAACCCAATTGTTTATGGTGTGAGAACCAAGGAGATCAAGCAGGGAATCCAGAAGCTACTGTGAAGATTGTAAGAGGTAAAAAGGATCAGTTCCACCTTTGTAGTTGTTAATAAAAGTCAGGAATTATTTTTACATTGGAAATGAAATTTCACTATTTAATCCTGGAATGACTTCTGATTCTCCCTTTTCTTCATACCTCAGACAACAATGAAAACATTCTTCTGTGAATCCTTCTTTTTTATTGCTTCAAAGGAAGCACCCCTTTCCTAGATTCTGTGGTCACTTGGGAAATTTCCCTAACCAAATCCTTGACTGAAGGTCTTGCCAAGCCTTAGTCAAATGGAGCTGGATTAGAGTGGGAGTGTTTGACCACTAAAGAAACAAGCTTTATACTTAAAAAGATCTACCTGTTCCCTGGTTTGCAAAAGATATAGCTGTCGCTCTTGTCTCCTGTTTTAGTCATGGCTTTTGTGGTGTGAATGGTTGACTGGGCTGAAGTACAGATGCTTACCACAGAACTTTGGCTCTTGGGGTTGAACGCTTTACCTTGAACATCTCTGACACTTTTCTTTGACACCTGTGGCACATGTGCCATCTGCTGGCTCCTCAGATCCTCCTAGATCCTGTTTAGATTTTTCAGTCTATGCAACCTCTCTGGGTACAGCATTTCCTATTCATCTTTTTGGCTAAGATTCTTTCGTCAGTTTTGTTGTGGGTTTTTTTTTTTTTTTTTTTTGTAATGGAGAATAACAACTCTTTAGGGTTTTTATGTGTGTGGGGGCAAGTTTGAAGTATTGTATGTTCTTTTCTTCATTATCTTCAACTTCATGACTTTATAATCTTCACTTTATCCCATATACTTGCCTATAAGGAACTTAGAACTTTCAATCAAATTTCAGACACGACCCCTATCCCACTCTGACCTTCCCTCCTAGGCACAGATCAGCTGTCCTATTCATTCCTTCTATTAGCCTGTTTGCTTCAGCTTCCATCCTGATACAGCTGTGGCTGATACAGCCGTGTACAGTTTTCCAGGCATGGAAGCTCTAGGGTTTGATTTTCACAGATTAGTGTGCTCCATTATTTTGCAATCCCCTTCTGAATGATGCCACACATTAATCCAGTATTTCCAAGCAATATTGGACAGTAGCAAACTTTCTCTTTTGAGGAAGAAAATTTTCAACGCCATCATTTTTCCAAGCATCATTTGAATAATTTTCCCAGTTAGACCTCCCTACTTTCTTTTATATTGAAACTTTGTTTGCTGAATGACTTGTATTCAAATTTAATATTTTTACAGTATTTTTTCCTTGTGTATCATTTTATTTTTTTCACTTTTAGTGAGATATAATTGACACATAACATTCTATTAGTTCAAGGTGTACAATGTAATGATTTTGTATATGTGTGTATTGCAAAATGATTACTACAACACATTTCATTAACATCCATCAACTCACATAGCTACAATTTTTGTCCTTGAGATGAGAGCTTTTTTTTTGGAGAATGTTTTTCTTTGACACCTTGCTGTCCTGTGCCTTTGGGAGGTATAAATGCCTCTGCATGCATGCATTTTTTAAATGCTGGGTTTTAAAACAGTTTTGTTTATGATCTATTACGTCACATTTCATAACATTGGTTTCATCAAGGTATCAAGAGATTGAGTTGGCTAAGTTCTCTTTTTCTTTCATCCCTTCTATTCTCTCCTTTACATGGAGTTACTATCCATTTAAGGTATCCATTGAATACCTATTTACCTACACATTTGCACTGAGAGGATTTTTATTGGCCCTAGATGAAGAAACTGATGCTCAGAGAATTAAAATGATTCCCAAGGTCAGAGCAATTGAGCCAGGATAAATCCATGTCACTTGGGTTCTTAAAGCCTGAACTCTTTCCACAAGACTATTGGTCCCAACCTTGCTGTGCAACAGGATAACCTGGTGAGTTACAAAACCACCCTTAAGTTACATCCCAAGCTTCTCATATCCCCAGCCCAATCTGGGTGTCTGGCACTTAGTAGGTACATTATAAATAGTAATTTGATGCTCATAAACTTATGGCAGGTAGGAAGCAATCTATGATGTTTGAATCATAGAATGATCATACACTTATAATCAAGTCTCAATATGGTTGTTGAAAGGAGATATGTCATTACTCTATGTATTACTACAACTTTTTAAAATCACTTTACTACTTTTATTATGTATTTATTTTATTTAAAAATTTTTCCAGTTTCATTGAGATATAATTGACATATAACATTGTATTAGTTTAAAGTATACAGCATAATGATTTGATATACATATATGGTGAAATGATTACCACAATAAATTTAGTTGACTTCTCTCACCTCATATAGTTACAATTTTTTTCTTGTAAGGACAAATTTTAAGATCTGCTGTCTTAGCAACCTTGAAATACACAATACAATATTGTTAGCTATAATTACCATGCTGTATATTACATCCCCAGAACTTATCATATAACTGGAAGTTTGTAGATTTTGACCACCTTTGCCCATTTCTGCCACCTCCTAGCCTCCCACTCTGGCAAGAACCAATCTGTTTTCTGTATCTGTGAGTTCAGTTTTTTTAGGTTCCATATGTAAATGAGATCATACAGTATTTGCCTTTCTCTGTCTGGCATATTTCACTTAGCATAATGCTCTCAAGGTCCATCTATGTTGTCACAAATGGCAGAAAGTCCTTCTTTCTCATGGCTGAATAATATTCCATTGCATATATATACCACATCTTCTCTATCCACTCACTCACTGATGGATACTTAGGTTGGTTCCACGTCTTCACTATTGTCAACAATGCTGCCATGAACAAGGGAGTGCAAATATCTCATTGGTATCTTGTTTTCATTTCCTTTGCATATATACCAAGAAGTGGAATTGCTGGATCATATGATAGTTCTATTTTTAAATTTTTGAAAGATCTCCATACCATTTTCTGTAGTGGCTGAACCAATTGACATTCCCACCAACAGTGCACAGGTATTCTCTTTTCTTCATATCTTTTCCAATACTTGTTATCCCTTGTCTTCTTGATGATAATCATTCTAAAAGGCTTGAGGTAATATCTCATTGTGGTTTTGATTTGTATTTCCTGATGATTAATAATTTTAAGCATCTTTTCATGTATCTATTGGCCATTTGTCTTCTTTGGAAAAATGTCTATTCAAGTTCTCTACCTATTTTATAATTGGATTGTTTGTTTTTTCTGTTATTAAATTGCATGATTTTTTATATATATTTTGGATATTAACCTCTTATCAGATATATGATTTGCAAATATTTTCTCTGATTCTGCGGCTTGTCTTTTCTTTTTGTTAATGTTTTTCTTTGCCATGCAGAAGCTTTCTGGCTAAATGTATCCCACTTGTTTATTATTGCTTTTGTTGTCTTCACTTTTCGTGTCAAATCCAAAAAATCATTGCCAAAACCAATACCAAGGAGCTTACCTCTCATGTTTCCTCCTAGGAGTTTTATGGTTTCAGCCCTTACATTCAAGTCATTAATCTATTTTGAGTTGATTTTTGTTTATGGTGTAATACAGGGGTCTAGTCTCATTTGTTTGCACATGGCTGTCCAGCTTTCCCAACATCATTTATTGAAAAGGCTACATCATATCTGTGTAATATATCTGATGTAGGTAGATAGATAGATAGATAGACAGACAGACAGATAGATAGAGCCTCAGATGAGATTAGAGTCTTGGCCAATAACTTGATTTCAATCTGGGGAGACCCTGAAGCAGAAAACCAAACTATTCCAGGCCTGGACTTCTGACCTACAGAGCTAAGCTTCCAACTGAAACAACTAAAACACAAATCAGAAAATTAAACCCAAAGAAAGTAGAAGACAAGAAATAATACAAAGAAAGCAGAGCATGTTAAAACAGAACAAATATGTATAATAGAAAATAACAAAGCCAAAAGTTTTGTTTTGAAAATCAATAATAAAAAGGATAATCTTTTAGCAAAAATGAAAGAAAACACAAATTTAAATTATCTAGAATTTTAAAAACACTATTGAAATTAAAGATACTTTAAAAGATAGTAAAACTATAGTATGACAATTAATTTGACAATGATACAATACAAAAATTACTTGACAAACACTACTTTCCAAAAATGACAGAGAAAATATAGCAAAAATTTGCCTTGCTCCATATCTGTTAAAGACGATGAAATCATAATCAAAAAGGTTTCCAGAGAGAAGATTCTTGGCCCAGGTACCCACGTGATGAAAGCTTCTAAGAAAGCTTCTAAGAAAGAATACTTGAGTGAGAAATTCACTAGACTTTCAGTTTTTTCTCTGGCATTGATTAGCTATGACCCCATTCTCTCTCTTGAATTTTCTGAGTCTCATTTTCTATTAAATAAAATAGTAAGTAGTTTCTATTCTTGATACCCCAGAGTCCATTGCAGGGACTTGTCAAAATTATGAAATGATTTATAAAAGTGAGAATTTATCTCTTTTTATTCTATTCTGACCACTATTGTGTTGCTCGCATAAAGTGACCTTTTCTGAAGCCATCTTGATCAGTACAAAGCCCACATACAATCTCTCTCTCTTTCACACGCACACACACACACAATCCAAATGGAGTTGAATTGCTAACTATATTCTTGTACAGTTTTTCATCATCACATGGGGAACCATAATATATTGAACACCACCTCCAGAGGAACAATAAATTAGAATACTCATTGTCACTTCTTGTTTTATAGTTTTTCCTCTTCATTCTTCCATCCATATGTACAATGCAGATGGCATATGTCAAACACATCATACGCTAATGACTCCCAAATTTATATAATCAACCATGTCCTTTTCCTGAGGTTCAAGCATATATGTATAATTGTCTACTTAACATATCCACTAGATGTTAATTCTCTTTGGTAAATATCTAGGTGTGGAGTTGTTGAATAATAGTAAAGATGTATTGCGAACTTCATAAGAAATATGCCAAAGAGTTTTTCGAAGTAGTTGTACATTTCACATATGTACTTGCAATGCATGAGAGTTTCAGTTATTCCACATATTCTTCAATAAATTCTAATGGGAATCACTTTCTCTTTCACCATTCAAAGAGTATTAAATGGAATCACTTTGGGATATTAATTTTCATTTCCCTGATGACTAATGGTGGGGAAAACCTTTTCATCTGCTATTGAACATTTGTTTGTCTTCTATTAGAAGTGTCTCTTCAGTCTTTTTCCCTTTTTTAATTGGTTTGTCCCTATTCTTATTGTTAACTTTTAATTCTATTTCATTTTATTCTCATCACACTTGTCATTATCTGGGATAATTCTTTTTAAAGATTGGCACCTGAGCTAACACCTGTTGTCAGTGTTCCTTTTTTTTGCCTTCTTCCTGAAGCCCCCTAGTATGTAGTTGCATATTCTAGATATAGGTCCATCTGGTTGAGCTGGGATAATTTAGTTGTGTTTTGCATGCTTATTGTCTTTCTTCCTAATGTAGAATGTAAGCATTATGAATAAAAGAACAGTATTTTTTTTTTAAAGATTTTTTTTATTTTTTCCTTTTTCTCCCCAAAGCCCCCGGTACATAGTTGTATATTCTTCGTTGTGGGTTCTTCTAGTTGTGGCATGTGGGACACTGCCTCAGCGTGGTTTGATGAGCAGTGCCATGTCCGCGCCCAGGATTCGAACGAATGAAACACTGGGCCGCCTGCAGCAGAGCGCGCGAACTTAACCACTCGGCCACGGGGCCAGCCCCAAAAGAACAGTATTTTTAATCATCACCATATACTTTAGTTATGCCCATATCTAACACCACCTACAAAGTAAATGATAAATGTTAAATAAATATTTGAAACATTTATGTATCAGAAAAACTTAAAGGACCCAAGACATCCAGCCTTTCCAGTAGAAAAGCATTGTGTTCTTCTAAGAACTAAATTTTACCTGTCTAATTAAATGGATATCTTGTTATCATAACTTAAGTATATGCTGCAAACTCATTTCAATTATTTTAATATTTAATTTTTTATTTAATATTTTAGTTGTAAAAATGTTATTTCTTAGAATCTGAATGTTCACATTTGTATATTTAAAGGCTATAATAGACCTATAGAAAAAGTATTTTGATTTTGTTCACTCTACTCCTTCGAAATATGTTTAACATCCAGAAAATTCAATTTTGCTTTCATCCATTAACAATTTCTACTATTTGAGAACTTTCCTGCTGCACTATAGATTTTCATTTCTAAGACTTTGCTAAATGTCTCTTAGCCGGGAAAGTGAGTACTCCAAATGGAAATGAGTGTCAGAGTGATGTCACCACGGCTGTAGTTTTTAAGTAGCATAGCAGAAAATACATAAGAAAACCGCATTTATCACCAAGTGCATGTTCTGGGGGCTGTAACATGAGGGGCATGACTGGAAACAGCAGGCTGTGCTGACAGACATCCCAAGAAAGCTAAATTTCTTGGAAATTTCATCAATCTCTAGAGCTGTTAACAAAAGAGTTTATACAAAGTTATCAACACTGCAAGACTCAAAAGGAGTAGCTCTGCTGCTTTGTGCTAATTGCTGTGTTAAGCATTAGACATTGATCACTTGGGCTGAGATCCCTGTCTGTGAAGTATTAGCATGCTTCAAGCCAATCTAAAAGGATGCAACTAGGTTATTGTTTCAAAATATTGGGGCTACTAAAAAGTGGGTCTTGGCACATAGTCCCCATTTTTGCTAGCTGAATATTTTCATCAGGGGCAACTCTCATGCTCACTAAGTATTTGTATGAGAATAAGATTCTCAATAATTTCACTTCAGAACATAGCTAAATGAGCAGAATCCACATCAGCATACCTGCATTAAGTGGAGTGCTTCTTTAGCACAAAGAAAATATACTCTCAATATCCGAGCATAGGCTGATATGTGATCTGTTGCTCTTTTTCTTGTGTTTATGTGATTACCCAATCCTTCCCCAACTGTGTGACTTTATTTTTGTAGCTAGGTGCAATTAAATAACACTCAAGTCCTACTTTGCTGATGGTTGTTATACCCCATTTAGATGTCTTCAAATATCCCTCTTCTAAACATGGAATTCATTGGATTATTTAATCTCAAATGAGAATATTATTTCCCCTTTTCAAATGCTGTGCTTTTATGAGAGTAGAACCTATAAAAGAGATTTCTTAAAGTGAATTTGGGGTTCATTTCCTACTAAAAGTAAGAAAATAAAAGCAACAATGTGTTCATAAATAGCAAATAAACACTGAAAAAAAGGGAAGTGAAATGAACAAATTTGCCTTGGACAATCTTTAATGATCATCTAAAAGTTTTAAATTTCAATGTGATTAAATTTTACTTTCACAAATAAAACAAAGCATTTATGCCTTTAAGAATTATATTGTCTTTAATGTAAATTGATTTTAGGACTCTGTATGTCAATGAGAAGTAAACTCCTGCTTCTGACGTGGAAACCTTAGGAGAGAGAATCTAATGAGAAGCAAATTCCCATCCATGGTGGCAAGAGAGCAGGAAGAGCAGCACATAAGGAGTTTAACACTTCTGTCATCTTATGTTCTGCTTATCCAGATGACACTTAGGGTCTGAGTGTGACTTCTCAGATTTTCCACTGATACCTGAACTGCTGGAATTGAGGGAAAACAGCCAAGCCATGATCTAAGAGTAAACATAAGCATAATTTGTGAATAATGACCGCTATCCCAAGAGAGAACATTTACACATTGAAACCAAGGGAGGAATTTAGAGGACGTGAGTAATATGGGTAGTTGACATCACTACACTTTTCTTTGTACTGTGTGGGCCCAATAAAACCAGGCTCTTTTAAAAGCGCAATGTTGAGTCCTTATTTAGATCTCAGCCTAGAATGGTAGCTTAGAAAGGAAAGGAATATAACAGGTGTGCTAGACAGAATAATGCACACCCTAAAATATGTCCATGCCCTAGTCTCATAGACCATATCCAACCTGCATATTTTGTTTGAACTGCTTAATATTTTATAATAAATTTTAACACCACTGGACAGGCAAGAGTGTAAACAAGTAGAGAGTATTCATAACTCCCTGTATAACACATTTGTGAGATTTTCTTTTCCCTGAAGACATTTGATTTGTCATCTCTGAGATAGGCTCCTTTCTCTACCTCTTACTTCTTTATTTCCCTGAGGATCCTTTGAGAAGATACAGAGATTCATTCACTGCTGTGATATTCATCCCAGTATAGCTCTCTAGAGGTTGTAAATATTTTGAACATGGAAAAGAACAAAATGATATTGTCTTAATCCCAGTAGAGATCCTGTGGTTCCTAAAGTCATGTGCATAGAATTTTTAGTGCTTTATAAACTCCTTGATGCCAAAAGTACTAGTCTTCAAGAACAATGGGAGCTTCACTAATATTCTGCCTGATGATAATCTCTACTTGATTCAATAGGAACTTTATATTCACGTATTTCAGAACTGATGTCAACACCTACACTCTTCAACTAAAATAAACAAACTCTCTCTTGCTATATTCCACATCTCAGCGAATAGCCCCAATATTCACCCATTTCCCCAAGATAGAATCCTAAAAGTTAAACATTACTTATTACTCCATTTCATCCCTCAAATCACATCAGTCTTCTCTGCCAATTCAGTTTATATGCCATCACTTCACCATCTCCATTACCACTTGTTTAAATCAGGCTAGCATCATCTCTCACTCAGCTTACTTCAAACCCTAACCTGCCCCTTCAATACATTCTTCATTGTGACATTACAAAAGTTCCTCTAAAATGTAAGCACATATTACACCATTCCTAGGACTGTAGCAGAGCATCAAGTTTGGGATGTATCTTGGTCAGAAAAACAAGATATCAAGAAGGTGGTGTGTTCTGCATTTGGGAGCTCTTAAAATCTTTTATCACTTTCCATCCCAGGGACTTCTGCTGAGTTTTAAGGCAGAGAATTGATGCCATGTCTCTCCATGACCTGAAAGAATGGCATGAATGAGATTGGAGTCTTAACACAGTGTGAGAAAATTGGCCAGAAATCATGAAGATGTCCCATCACAACACCAATCAATTCCATGCTTCCTCCCTTGTCTTTCTTGGGATTCCAGGCCTGGAAAATTTTCACATCTTGATTGGTTTCCCCTTTTGTGCTGTATATCTGATTGCCCTCCCGGGGGACATTATAATCCTCTTTATAATTCAGTCCAAGCCTAGTCTCCACCATCCCATGTTTTACTTCCTGGGAATATTGGCCTGTTTTGATCTAAGCCTGTCCATTGGCACTATCCCCAAGATGCTGGGCATTGTCTGGCTCAATGTCAAGAAAATACTGTTAGGTTCCTGCCTTGCACAAATGTTTATGATTCATCTGTGCACAGGCCAGAGTCTGGGGTCCTGAAAGTCATGGCCTTTGACTGCTATGTTGCCATCTGCAATCCCCTAAGATATACCATGATCCTCATTGACAAGGTGGTGGCCATTCTAGGTACAGTCATTATAGTGAAATCTTTTATCTCTGTTATCTCTTTTGTGTTTCTCATCTTGCTTTTGTCATCTGTGGTGCCTATATCATCCCTCACACCTGCTGTGAGCATATGGGCATTGCCCGTCTTTCCTATGCCAGTATCAGGGTCAATTATTTATTTGGGATGGTTGGCTTTTCTGTAGGATTCTTGACCTCACTGTAATTGCTTTCTCCTATGTGAAGATACTCTACGCAGTGCTCCACTTACCATGATGGAATACCTGATTCAAAGCTCTCAATACCTGTGGTTCCCATGTCTGTGTCATGTTCATCTTCTACATCCCAACATTTTTCTCTTTTCTGACACACTCATTTGGTCATAGCATCCCTGGCTATATTCATATATTTCTGGCCAATCTCTCTATGCTCATTCCACCTGCACTCAACCCTATTATCCATGGGGTCAAGGCAAAGCAGATCTGGGAACAAGTCCTAAGAATTATTAACCCTAAAGATATTTGATCCTCAACTGCCCCAATCATGATACTATATGTGACATTATGATACATATATAAATATACATATGTTTGTATATATATATATATATACATACATACATACATACATATGTGTGTTTGTGTGTGTATTTGTGTGTAGATTCAGCTAGAAGGAGAAACCAAGGTCCAATGAAGAGCTTCTAGTCTAAACACTCTCAGACACTATTGCATTACACCTGTGCTTTAGCCCTACTGATTTTCAAGTCTTGCTAATTCTCTCTTTGCGCAAAGTTGATGGCCGGATGCACTGCTCAGAACTGTCTCAGTCTTTGTTTCTCCCATAACTAAGGCTGTAATGTGGCAATGGTGCATTTTTAATTTTCACATAGTAAGCTGATTAATTCATTACTTAGGAAGAGCTTTTTCCTCTCCCTTTTAGCTGGTCATAGAGATTCTCCTTGACACCATAAATGTGCGACGAAGGAAAAACATTCATGCAAATGAAGTAGGCAAAAATGAGGTCTGGGACAACTGATTATGTAACTTGTACCCTCTGTAGTTGCTCTAGGCAACTCCAAAAATACTATTCTCTTGTTAAGATGGGTTGCTTCTACGCCTGTACGACCTTCTTATGTCTTGATTCAGATGATTGGAGCTGTGTTTTGAATGGTGGCTGGTGCTCTGCTTCATTCTTTACTGCAGACTTCATGGATTTATGCTTAGACTCACAATTTATCAGAGAAAATTATCCAGTTTCTTTATCTACTATTAATACCAGGAGTAGCATTGTATCTCCCAAATCCTATAGTTTGAGAATCAGGGCTGCCTGAAATTCAGCTTAAACTTGTGGCAGAGTTCTATCTTGATCTTGGTCCCAAACAAACCTGTCAGCCTTCCTTGTCACCTAGTGAATGGATCAAACTAGAATTCTTAAGGGTATTATATGCTGTTTCCAAAATCCAAAGAAGCTCCTTTCTTAGTGGCAGGAGGTGCAAGGAAGAATATTTTGTCCTTTAACATGGGGATGATGTCTGAACATGCTCCAAACCATTGGAAATGTGAAAACGTCCTTAATGTGACAAACTCCTGAATCTTTGTGGTATTTATCTTCCACCATGTCATGTGCACGTGTTCTGTGAGAGAATCCGGGGCACTTGACACTTTCTGTTTAACCACTCTGATTACTATATGGAGTGTCAAAGTGCTCTAAGTTCTTTCAGTCTATATTGTGACAAAGAGCAAAAAAGTTAATATAGCCTAGAGAAAGTTCTTGAATGTGCACTGGTGCTCACTTCAGTTGACAAAAATCATTCACTGTAATTCTTCACATTAACTAAAACAATTTTGGGAAACCAAATAAAGTCCAATTAACCCTACCAGATATTAATATATTTCATAAAGCAATTGTAACAAAAACATTGTAGAACTGATTCAAAAATGATCAGATACACCAACTTAGATAATGATTTGGACAACAACAGATTTTTGTGCATGAAAATGTACAGGATGTCTTAGTTGACAAAACAAATCAGTACTGTAAATATCCATGATTTAGTAAATTGTGGTGATAAAATGGGCTCCCCATTTTCAGAAAATAAAGTTGGCTGCATATTTTAGAATATCCATAGATATAATATCCAAAATATTTAACAACTACTATAGCATACACACTAAGTGATCAGAGTAAATCAGTATCTTCCTAATTAAAGGCATCTGCCTGCCAAAAATTTAACCATTAATTGCTTATCTTAAATAGTTAGGAGACATCAGGGCAATGATGGGGATAGTCACCCACAGATATCAGAACAGCAGCTTTTTATCAACTTCAATATCTTAATGACTAAAATGACTATACCAGAGTAAACAAATGAATATCAGCCCCACGATATACAACATAAACCATAAATAAAGACATAAAAATAAAAGATAAGATTCAAGAGCTCATATAAAATACAGAATAATTACTTTGTGACCTTGAGGTGGGGAAAGAGTTCTTGAACAAAAGTCCAACAGTAGAAACTATTAGGAGAGATCTGCCTGGAGCTGTCTACATAAAAGTTGCAGATTTCTATTTAACGAAAACATTATTTTCAAAAATAGCCAAATGTGTAACAGATTGGAAGAGGATATTAACAATGTCTAAAATAGAATTAAATGTTCTAAAACTTAAATTTGAAAATATACAAGGCTCTGATGTGAGTCATCAAGAAAAAAGAAGAGCAAGAATGGATAAAAAGTATAAGTAGGTAACTCAGAGAAAGGAAAACCAGAATGAATAAAAAGTTTATTTAAGAAACATTCAGCAATCAGGAAAACTAAATTAAAACAATGAGGACTATTTTTAACCAGTATATCTGTTAAAAAAAAAAAAAGCTGTATAATATCTAATGCTGCTGTGCATATAAGAAATCAAGAAACTTAACGTAATTCTGTTAGGAGTGCATAGGTATCCTAGAGAAATCTAGTGTAGTTAGTGAAAAGTAAGTTTGTACTCTGTGATTCAGTAATCCTGCTCCTAGGCAAATACCATAGAGAAACGTTCACACAACCATTTTAAAAAATGACAAATGACAGTATTCTTTCTAATGTATTAACAGAAAGATCCCAAACTAAATGTTGCCTGTATTAATAAAAAATTATATATATACAATAGAATACTATTCAGAGTTAAAAGAATAAATTAGATTTAGATGTTGTACCCTGGATAGATTTTTTTTAGAGAGTGCTTAAGGAACAAGATGAGATTTATAATATAATACACTATATAAAAATTACTGTATGATTTCACCCATATGTGAAAGATAAACAAACACATAGATATGGCTAACAGAATGGTGGTTACCAGAGGGGAAGGGAGCAGGAGATGGGTAAAAGGGGTAAAGGGGCAATATGTATGATGACAGATGGGAACTAGACTTTTGGTGGTAAACACAATGCAGTCTATACAGAAGCTGAAATATAATGATGTACATCTGAAATTTACACAATGATATAAACCAATGAGATCCAATAAAACAATAAAAACTAAAAAAAATACTGTTCAATACTGAGAAAAACTCTTTCTTATGGATAACCTAGAGATGAATAAACATATTGACAGAGGTGATGTCAGCATCATGATAGAGAGTTGTTTCCTTTGTCTCTCCCCTCCAAATTACAACCAATCAGGCATTCATTGACCAACGCAAATCCCTCCACAGCACAACGGGATGCATAAGAGAGCCATGCACCTAGTCATCTGAAGGTGGGTGGCCTGGACCCCAAGAAGGCAGCGGAGCATCCTTTTCCACCTCCCCAGGTGGCAACAATCCAGTGGGTCACATGACCATGAGGGGAGGCCACAGGAACAGAAAAAAACAGTCCCTTCTCCCCCCTAAGTTGTGGCAGATGGAACCTGTGACAAGAGGCTTCAGGAACCACAGCAGAACCAGTGACACAGCCCCCAGTGGTGGCACCCCTACACCAACTCAACCTGCAGTGGGGGCTGCATACAAGTCCCTAGGTCCCCAGGCCTCTGGCAGTGACAGGGTCATCCATGAGCCCAGCACCATTGGCAGCTGTGCTACTAGCACCCCCAGACAACCTGGGAGCAGTAACACATGAGGTAACAGCATCTGCCTATGGAGAGCTCAGAGAGAGTCAGTGGAGGAACACAAGACCCAGGTGACCCCATAAGCAGCAGAAGTGTTTGCAGCCTGGTGATATCTGAGACTGCAGCAATATCATAAGCAGCAAAGCACCAGCAAACTCAGAGGCACAAGGCAGCACAAGGGGGGTGCTGACAGTGCCTCTAACAGAGGCAGTGGAAGGTGGAAAGCATAGGCTCTCAAATACAACCAGAAGCAGACCAGAACCAAGTAACCAAAGCTATACCCAAATAAGAGAAGGTGATTACTACCACACATACACTGGCAGAAGATCAGTTCTTCAAACACTGTGAAGAACCAAAGTAACATGGCAGAACAGAATGAGAATGATGACAATCCTCAAGAAACAAGACTTGAAGTCACAGAACATTACAATCTAACTGACAGAGAATTCAAAAGATCTGTCATAAAGAAACTCAATGAGTTACAAGAAAACTCAGAAAGACAGTTCAACGAGCTCAGGAATAAAATTAATGAACAGAAGGAGTACATCATTGAAGAGACTGAAACTCTAAAAAAAAAAAATCCCAGAAATTCGGGAGATGAAGAGCAAGATTAATGAGATGAAAAATAAAGTAGAAAGCATTGAAAATAGAGTAGACCATATAGAGGAGAACATTAGCGAGCCAGAAGATAGAAACCTAGAAAGGATTCAGATGGAGGAGAGAGAACTAAGATTTTTTAAAAATTAAGAAATTCCTTGAGAAATCTCCCACTCAATTAGGAAAAACAACATAAAGATTATAGGTGTCCTAGAAGGAGAAACACGAGACAAAGGAACAGAGACTTTTTCAAGCAAATAATAGTGGAGAACTTCCCAAACCTGGGGAAGGAACTGAACATGCAAGTACATTAAGCCAATAGAACTCCTAATTACCTCAATGAAAAAAAGACCTTCTCCAAGGCATATAATATTAAAACTGCCAAAAGTCAATGTAAAAGAAAAAATATTAAGGATAGCAAGAGAGAAGAAAATAACCTACAAAGCAACTCCTGTCAAGTTTTGAGCAAATTTCTCAGCAGAAACTCTACAGACTAATAGAAAGTAGAATGATATATTCAAAATGCTGAAAGACAGAAACTATAAGCCAAGAATACTTTATCCAGTAAAGTTATCCTTCAGATATGATGGAGAAATAAAAAACTTTCCCAGACAAACTAAAGCTGAGGGAATTCATCACCACTAGACAAGCCTTACAAGAAATGTTGAAAGGAGTCCTCCTACCCAAAACAACAAGGTAAAAGTTTACAAAGCTTGCCACAAGGAGATAAATAAATGGACAGAATTGCAGCACTATATCACAATAGATTAGTAAGCATTTAAATATAACATAAAAGTTAAAGGGAAAGAAAGTATCAAAAAACAATAACAACTTCAATTTGCTCAGAAACTCACAACACAAAAAAGAATAACTTGTGAAAGCAATAGCATAGAAGGGGAAGAGGAAAAAGGCAGAACCTTCATATGCTAATGGAGATAAGAGGATATCAGAAAAATGGCTATCTCACCTATGAGATATTTTATACAAACCTCATGGTAACCACAAAGAAAAAATCAGAGCAGTCACAAATCATAAAGAGAAAACTGAGAAAAACATCACAGAAAACAACCAAACTGAAATGGCTGACAGAAATACAAGGAAAAAGAAAAACTAGAAATATAGAACACCAGAAAAAACAAAAGATAAAATAGAAGTATTAAGCCCTCAAAAATCATAATCACTCTAAATGTAAATGGATTGAATTCGCCAATCAAAAGACACAAAGTGACTGCTTGGATAAAAAAACAAGACCCAATATGCTGCCTCCAGGAAATATATCTCAGCTCTAAAGACAAATATAGGTTCAGAGTGAAGGTATGGAAGATGATACTTCAAGAAAATGGCAAGCAAAGGAAAGCAGGTGTAGCCATATTTATATCAGACAAAGCACTTTAAGACAAAAAAGAAAATAAGAGACAAAGATGGGCATTATATAATGATAAAAAGGACTTTCCATCAAGAAGGCACAATACTTACTAATATATATGCACCTTACACAGCAGAACCAAGGTATACAAAACAACTATTAACAGCCCTAAAGGGAGAAATTGACAACAACCTAATAACAGTAGGGGACTTTAACACACCACTTGCATCAATGGATAGATCATTCAGACTAAGTCAACAAGGAACAGTGGCCTTAAATGAAACACTAGACCTGATGGACTTAATAGTTACATATAGAACATTCCATCCCAAAATAGCAGAATACACATTCCTCTCAAATGCACATGGAACATTCTCAAAGATAGACCACATGTTTGGAAACAAAGAAATTCTCAATAAGTTTAAGAAGATCTAAAGCATGTCAAATATCTTTTCTGACCACAGTGATATGAAACTACAAACCAACTACAAGAAAAAAGCTGGAAAATTCGCAAATATGTAGAGACTAAACAACATGCTACTGAACAACTATTGATCAATGAAGAAATCAAAGGAGAAATCAAAAAATACCTGGAGACAAATGCTTGAAAACACATACCAAAATGTATGGAATGCAGCTAAAGTGGTACTAAGAGGGAAATTTATAGCAATACAGGCCTCCCTCAAAAAACAAGAAAAATTTCAAACAAACAATCTTACTCTATGCCTAAAATAACTAGAAAAAGAACAACAAACAGAGCCCAAAGTCAGTAGAAGGAAGGAAATAATAAGAATCAGAGCAGAAATAAATGAAAAAAAGACTAAAAAAAAAACAATAGAAAGGATCAATGAAACTAAGAGCTAATTCTCTGAGAAGATAAACAAAATTGATAAACCACTAGCCAGACTCACTAAGAAAAAGAGAAGACTCAAATAAATAAATTTAGATAAGAGAGAGGAGAAATTACAAGACACACCACAGAAATACAAAGGATTATAAGAGAATACCATGAAAAGCTATGTCAAACAATTGGATGATGTAGAAGAAATGGATAAATTCTTAGAGTCATACAACTTCCCAAAACAGAATCAAGAAGAAATAGAAAATCTGAATACACCAATCATAAGTAAAGAGAGTGAAGGAGTAATCAAAACCTACCAAAAAACGAAAGTCCAGGACCAAATAGCTTATCTGCTGAATTCTACCAAACATTCAAAGAAGATTTAATACCGATCCTTCTCAAACTCTTCTGAAAAATTGAAGAGGATGAGTTGCTTTGTAACTCATTTTACAAAGCCAATATCACCCTGATATGAAAAGCAGACAAGGACAACACATAAAACAAAAATTACAGGCCAATATTGCTGATGAACATAGATGTAAAAATCCTCAAGAAAATATTCACAAATAAAATACAGTAATACATTAAAAGGATCATATACTGCTATCAAGTGAGATTTATTCCAAAGATGCAGGAATGGTTCAACATCTGCAAATCAGTCAATGTAATACACCACCTTAACAAAATGAAGAATAAAAATTACATGATCATCTCAAGAGATACAGAGAAAGCATTTGAAAAGATACAGCATTCATTTATGATAAAAACTCTCAGTAAAATGGGTTTCAAAGGAAAGTACCTCAACATAATAAAAGCTATATGTGGCAAATCCACAACTAAAATCATACACAACGGTGAAAAACTGAAAGATATTTCTCTGAGAAGAGGAAAAAGACAAGGATGCCCACTGTCACCACCCTTATTCAACATAGTACTGGAGGTTTTAGCAGAGCAATTAGTCAAGAAAAAGAAATAAAAGGTATCCAAACTGGAAAGGAAGAAGTAAAACTGTCACTATTGGTGGATGATATGATTCTATATAGAGAAAATCCTAAAGGATGCACCAGGAAACTATTAGAAATAATCAAGAAATACAGTGAAAAGTTTCAGAGTACAAAAGAAACATATAAAAATCGTTTGCATTTCTATATACTAAAAATGAACTAGGAGAAAAAAATCAAGAATACAATCCTATTTGCATTCACAATAAAAAAAATAAAATACTTAGGAATAAGTTTAACCAAGGAGGTGAAAGACCTATACACTGAAAACTAGAAGACATTGTTGAAAGAAATTGAAGAAGACATAATGAAATAGAAAGACATTCCATGCTCATACCTCAGAATAATAAACATAGATAAAATGTCCATATTATCTAAAGCAATCTACAGATTCAATGCAATCTCATTCAGAATCCCAATGACATTCTTCACAGAAATAGAACAAAGAATCCTAAAATTTATATGGAACAACAAAAGACCCCGAATAGCCAAAGCAATCTTGAGAAAAAACGACAAAGCTAGAAGTATCACACTCCCCGACGTCAATATACCACAAAACTATAGCAATCAAAACAGCACGGTACTGGCAGAAAAATGAACACTTAGATCAATGGAGCAGAATTGAAAGACCAAAAATAAAACCACTCATCTGTGTACAGCTAATCTTCTACAAAGGAGCCAAGAACATATAATGGAGAAAGGAAAGTCTCTTCAATAAATGGCATTGGGAAAACCGAATAGCCACATGCAAAAGAATGAAAGTAGATCATTATCTCACACCATACACAAAAATTAACTCAAAATGGATTAAATATCTGAATGTAAGACCTGAAATCATAAAACCCCTAGAAGAAAATACAAGCACTGTACTCTTTGACATTGGTCTTTGCAGTATCTTTTTGAATACCATATCTACTCAGGCAAGGAAACAAAAGAAAAAATAAACAAATAGGTGTACATCACACTAAAAAGCTCTGTCTGGCAAAGGAAACCATCAACAAAATAAAAAGACAACCCATCATCTGGAAGAAAATATTTGTGAATTATATATCTAGTAAGGAGTTAACCTCCAAATTATATAAAGAATTCACAGAACTCAACAACAGAAAAAATGAAAACCCCAATCAAAAAATGGGCAGACGATATGAACAGACATTTTTCCAAAGAAGGCATGCAAGTAACCAACAGGCACTTGAAAAGATGTCCAACATTGCTGATTATTAGGGAAATGCAAATCGAAACCACAAAAAAACATCCTACAATGAGATATCACCTCACATCAGAATGGCTGTAACTAACAAGACAAGAAATAACAAGAGTCAGAGAAGACGTGGAGAAAAGGGAAGCCTCATACACTGCTGGTGGGAATGCAAACTAGTGCAGCCACTATGGAAAACAACATGGAGATTTCTTTAAAAATTACAAATAGAAATACCATATGATCTAGCTATTCACTACAGTGTATTTATCGAAAGAGCATGAAATCAATAACTCAAAAAGATTTATGCACTCCTATGTTCATTGCAGCATTATTCACAATAGCCAAGACATGGAAGCAACCCAAGTCCCCAACAATGGATGAATAGATAAATAAGATGTGGTACGTATATACAATGAAACACTACTCAGCCATAAAAAAGACAAAATCATGCCATTTGTGACAACACAGATGGATCTTGAGTGTATTATGCTAAATTAAATAAGTCATACAGAGACAAATAAACACCATATGATTTCACTCATTTGTGCAAGATAAACAAACAAATAGATAAGGATAATGGATTGGTGGTTACCAGAGGGGGTGGTGGTCAGGGGAGGTTGAAGGGGTAAAGGGGTGCATACATATGGTATGGATAAAAACTAGAGTATTGGTTAACATGAGCAGTCTATACAGAAATGGAGATATAATAACATACAACTGAAATTTGCACAATGATATAAACCAAAATGACTTCAATAAAATAATTTGAAAAAATAAAAAAGGCAAACATATTAAAAGTGAGTCAAGAAGGACATCTATTAATTAAATCAGTTCTGTGCCTTTTGGAGGGGGCAGGAATTGGGATTGAGGTTGGGTGACGAAAGCAAAGTAAAATTAAATTTTGTTATTGTTATTAATAAATAAAAACATTAGCATAAGGCTAAACCAAGGTCATGATATTAGTGTACTATAATGTGAAGAGTGTGGGTACCTCAATTCAGGGCACCTGAGGTCCCAAAGGAAAATAAATAAAGAAATACTCCATTTTCCATAGAAATTATCAAGTTAAGATCAAATTACATTTTGATCAAATTTTTAAGACCAAATTTTTCCTGTAACAAAATTTTCTTTACATGGATATCATCTCTGGAAAACGGGTTTCATTGCTCTGTAAGTAAGAATTTTTGTTTCATTTCACTTTTATCACTATAATGTGATGGTTGAAAGCATGATAAGTGGTCATCTATCCATTGAACAAGGATAGAAAATACCTATCCACCACTAAGCATGTGCTTGAAGTCCTCAAGAACTTGTGAATGAACTTACTGCATCCTTGGAGGAAGATGCGAGTATACCTGCACATAAATGTGTGAACATACGGGTGTATATGGAAGTCCTTGATGTCCAGAGAAATGACTCACTGCAGATCATATAAACAATATAGTGTCTCATAGGGCTGGGCTCCCAAAGACGTCTTTTCTCAGGCTGAGAAGCAACCATTCTCTTCTTTAACCGCATGCCTATGTGTCCCAGGAGAGCCTTGGGAGCTTGCCATTCTTGGTTTCCACCTCCCTCTCAAGGGAATAGAAAAGGACAGGTTCCCCCATGGAAGGGTCCTTGAGGCCACTCAGGTTAAAACAGTCTCAGCTATATTAGTCAGAGCTCCAACATCAGTGGAGCCAGAACCCATGCTACTGCATCCTCTGAAAGTGAGTCTGAGAAGGAAAACCTGGAGAGGGGCCTGAGGGCCATGAATACCAAGATGTGCCAAAAGGCAGGGGACCCTATCTCTTAAGTCCTGATGTGTATCCCAGTCCTTTCCTGGGTCAAGGGTGCTTAAGTGGTCTGAACAGGGGTAGTAGAGACTGTGTCCTCTGTAACAAGAGGACCCTTCTTAACTGCCTTGACCATGTCTGGGGTCTTTATGTACCAGGGATATACCTAAGCTGGAGCTTGTCTGTGGAAAATTAACTAATGTCTTGGGATAGCTGAAAAGTAGAACCCAGTAGAATAAATTAGGTGTTTTTAGTCTGAGGTCTGGAAATCTAGAAACCCAGATCTAGAACAAATCTATATATAAATACCTGATTCATTGGGGGAGGAATTAACTCACTCTATGTAGCGACAGAGATCGGAAAACAAAGATGTGTATGAGGGTGAGGAGAGAAAGAATAACATATCTCAACCTAAAGAATTTCTAAAAGCTGAAATGCTAATATTAGAAGATCTGCCAAAAAAAGTAATTTCCTTTATGTCTCTGGATTCAGTCCATAAGATTGAAGGATAGACTGGTGGGAATGTTTCACAAGTGTATCCAAACACCATGATGCTAAGCTATCCTTTTCATCCACTCCAAATTTCAAAGTCTCTGCTTCCTGGGTGCTGTGACATAGTTCCATCCTGGAGCACAGGAACAGGGGGAGTTAGTTCTCTGCATTGGTCTCCAGCTTCAATTGCCTTCCTCAGCCTGCCCCTGATGGGGGCAAGAAATTATTAGCTTTGGGACCTTGGTCCTACTCTTGTGATAGACTGTCCCTGATTGCTGAGGAAGCTTCAAAAAGGAAGAGAAAAAGATATATATATATCCAAATACTTTAGCCCTAGAGTTCAGTAGATACTAACTTCTTGTGGAAAAAAGTATTGGTTGAAGGAAAAATAGAAAGAAGGAGGAAAAAAAACCAAGACGGAAAAAAAAAGAAAGAATGGAAAATTCTTCCTTTGTGCTCTCCAGAAATGCTATCCTAGTGCTGGAAATAATCTTTCCAAGACTATTCAGGAAATAAAAAAATATTCTATTTTTTCTAGATTTCCTTATGGATCCTCTTTTCCTGCAGAAGAGGCACTTCTGTGTGGCTGGATCCTCCAGAAATCAAGCAGGGATCCTTAATCCAGTTTAATTATGGTGCGATTTGGGGCTGTGCTAAGAATAAAAGCACTATAATATTACTACAGAATGTGTGAGACGAGGAAGAGCTGAAATGTACAAGACCTGATGGAAGGAAGCAGTGTTAGAAACTGACACTGCAATTTGCATGTGTTGGGACAAACTTAACTGGTAAAATAGCAATTCTGCTTTGTGTACTGTGTCTCATTGACATAAATGAGATAACTTTAAAACCACTTTGAAATTTACGAAGGCATTGTTAACATATGCTATGCTGATTTGTATGTGTGTGTGTGAGATTCGCCCTGAGCTAACATCCATTCCCCGTCTTCCTCTTTTTCGCTTGAGGAAGATTAGCCCTGAGCTAACAGCTGTTCCAATCTTCCTCGACTTTGTATGTAGGAAATCTCCACATTATGGCTGATAAGTGGAGTAGGTCCACACCAAGGACCCAAACCCGCAAACCCAGGGCTGCTGAAGCAGAGCACGCAGAACCACTCCACCACAGGGCTGGCCCCAACATAAGTTATTGTTAATAGCAGGAAAAGAACTTGGAGGTAATGTAAACTCCTAATGTATCTTGAAGTTACTTTTGCCTCCAGAGAGAGGGACAGTTCCCGGCAGACACTAATTAGACAGAACTCCTTTGATTTTAAAGCAGAACGTCGAAAGGAATGAAGAGAGGAATTGGGGAAGGGAGAGGGTAAAGCCTATTATCTTTTGCTGACTCAGCAATTCCCAGGGCCATTTGGTAAGAAGGTTGAGGGCTAAGAGAAAACAAAGTGAACAAGACTGGAAGTGTGGGATCAAGGATATACATATGTGGGAATGAATGTGTCATTTTAACAGATACATCAAATTAGATTCTGATGATTGAAAAATATTTTCAGTTCTGGGTTCATACTATCCACTCAGGCCCCATTCCAGAGACATCTCTCTAATACTGTATTCAACCTTCCAAAATTGTTACCCTGGGGGACAGATTTGTTCTTTTTTCAGAGATTGAGGAACCAAATATGGTATCATAGCATTACAAGGCTCAGAGAAATCCTGAGAGACTGTCAAACCAATGCTCTTTAGCTAGTAGTACAGGATAGGTGAATAAGCATTGGGTTTAAAATCAAATAGAATCTGCATCTAGATTGGGAGTTTTACCACCTGTGATTTTGGAATTTTCTCAACTTTTTTTCTTCTCATTTTCCTCACTTGTGAAGTCATTGAAGACATACCTCCCAGGGTAATTTTAATAATCAAGTGAGATAATCCTCCTAATATATTTTAGCAAAGTGCCTGGCAAGTATTGTAAATTCATTCGGTACGCTGAAAACATGTTTACATTTTACCAGCTAGCTAAACAGATGCAAAATAGTGAAGTTTAAATACCGATGAAACAGAATTACACTCATGGGATGACACCTGAGCAGAAGATCTGTATGAAGTAGACAGATCTAGGGACCACACACAGCATGATTTTAAACACTCCAGAAATGCTGACCTCAAACATTTTACAAGCATCTCTCACTGCAACAGGCAACTCATTTTCACAGTCTTCTTTGGACTTGCCTTTAAAATTCAGCAAGAGAGGAGTCCTGAGAACACTTTACTTTCACGTGAATGAAGTTAATCCTAACCTACACTCTCAAAATATTCTGCACACTGCTCTGTCTTTATTATCATTTTGTCTTATAATTGTCTTATAATTGACAATCCCCAAGGGATTGTCACTCCTTGAGAACAAGAATAATACTTAATCTCTGTGTCCACTGTATTTAAGAGTAAATAAAAGGTAAATAAGAAGAAAAGAATGAATAAACAGCACCTGGTGTGGATGTTGGGAACATTATCTGGGCAACCGGGCAAAGAGACTCAGAGAGGACCAATTTCACCACCTCCACGCTGCTGAAATCAGAGGACCTATTTTTATCACAATCCTCAATTGCAAGGATATTGCCTCACAGCTAGTTGTTCATAACTCATTCTACTTTATAAGATTTTTTCATTCAAAACTTAGAAATATTCCATTAATGAACAGAAAAAAAATTTGTAAAAGATTAAAATAAATTTATTTTCTGTATGTAACATACAAAATCTCCATTTAAGCAAAATAATCTGCTAGAAGCCATAAATTGAACCCAGTTAAGCTGAGTTTTTCTTCCATTGTCAGTACAGTCAGAAGCTAATTTTGATCCTGACTTTTTAGATGATGAAAGGAATCTATAGAAACAAAATCCACAAGATGACACCTCACAGAAATGGCTCCACTGGGGTTTCAAACTTCCTCCTACAGTGTTTTGTTAGGTCTCCCAGCTGGCGGCTCTGGCTGTCCCTGCCCCTCAGCCTCCTCTTCCTTCTGGTCAGAAGGGCTAACACTATTCTGATCACCATCCAGCTGGAGGCCTCTGCACCAGCCCCTGTACTAGCTGCTCAGCCTCCTTTCCCTGCTAGATATGGTGCTCTGTTTCACCATATTCCAAAAGTCTTGGCCATCTTCTGGTTTGACCTCAGGTGCATCAGCTTCTTTGCCTGCTTCCTTCAGATGTACATCACGAATTGCTTCTTTGCTTTGGAGTCTTGCACATTCATGGTCATAGCCGATGACCACTATGCAGTCATCCGTCACCCATTTAGGTAATCATCTAACCTCACTGACCAATTTGTAGCCAAGGCTGCCATTTTTATTTTCGCCAGAAATGCACTTCTTACCATGTCCATTCCCATCCTCTCTGCCTGACTTTATTATTGTGGGATAAATGTCATTGAGAACTGCATCTGCACCAACATCAGTCTCCAGGCTCTCCTGTGATGATGTCACCATCAGTCGCCTCCTCCAGTTTGCTGGAGGCTAGACTTTGCTACAATCTGACTTCATCTTCATCTTTCTCTCCTCCACCCTCATACTGTAAGCTATGCTAACGCAAAGCAGAGGGTGCTGTGGCCAAGGCCCTAAGCACATGTGGCTCCCACTTCATCCTTATCCTGTTCTTCAGCACCATCCTTCTGGTCTTCATCCTCACTCATGTGGCAAAGAAGAAAGTCTCCCCTGATGTGCCAGTCTTGCTCAATGTCCTCCACCATGTCATCCTTGCAGCCCTCAACCCCGTTGTTTATGGAGTGCGAACCCAAGAGATGAAGCAATGAATCCAGAGGTTACTGAAGAAAGGGTAATAATAAGGATAACTGGATCTCTGAACTCCTAAAATAGAATGACTTCTAAAACAGTTAACAGGAAATTGGTTGTAAACCCATAGCTCAGAGACATATGTTCAAGGAGAAAAGTAAAATTAACTCAAGCAATTTCTTGTCTCTCCTTTCTCTTCAAATCCCTATGTTCTCTCCCCAAAATCTGACATTTCTGTGACCTTTAAAAAAAATTTTTATGATTCTATTTTTATGATTCTATCTAAAGTGTGAGAACTCAGAGAACAAATCTACAGTGGAGAAATAAATCCTACTTAATAATGTATTTACTATTTCTGTATACGTAATTTTTTATAAAACAGAACTGTGGATATTAATGTCATTGCTTCTAACTTATTGTTGTTATTAGCCCACTTGCATATTGCAGTTGTGAAAAGACTACAGTATTTTAAATCTTAGCCCTGAATGATGAAAAGCAGCTAGAGTCCGTAAGTAAATCTCTTTCACTTACCTCCAACCAAGGCAATAAGTTTCTTCTCCTCCTGTGCTTTAT
The DNA here is from genome assembly GCF_037783145.1 of Equus przewalskii. Classification (NCBI taxonomy): domain Eukaryota; kingdom Metazoa; phylum Chordata; class Mammalia; order Perissodactyla; family Equidae; genus Equus; species Equus przewalskii. The sequence continues at coordinate 75,219,648 of NC_091836.1, forward strand.
CAAGTAAAGCCAGTGTCTTGTCAAGTGCAACCCTCAAAAGAGTAGAACTCTTGCAAGAATTGCTCACATGTGGAGAAATGGGATTTACTGGGTTTAAGAGAAGGAGTTATCATATAAATCCTCTTCCTCAATGTCTTCGCACCATTGTCTGTGCTTCAAGCTTCACCTTCAGAAGTTAAAATTATTCAGTTTGTGATGTGCATAAAGAGCTCTGCTTTGATGTATTAATATGCTTAGTATCAGAAGACGTTCCAACAATGACATTAAAATATCCTAGGGCCTTTTAATGATTGAAGAAATGTTTTCTAAGCAACTGCTCTGATACAGGAAGTTTGTTAGAGCAAGATGCACAAAACAAATTTGCAATCATTGAGGAACTCATATGCTGTTTAGGCAGAATAGAAAGCAATCTAGATCCTTTACTATTGAAGGAATGTTTTCATTTAAACATAAGGAAGCGGAAAGAAATGGGGCACAAATAAGCACAGTAAGTGACTTGAAAAGAGAAAAAGCCTGAAATGGTGAGCTGGAAGTTCTGCCTTCTAGGACTTGCACAACCACAAATAAGATGTGGGACTAGGAACAAATCAGCAGCCTCATTGAGTTTCAGAGTCCTCATCTGTAACACAAAGATAGTAAACTAATTATTTTAAAACATATTCCTAGTTCTAACAATCTATGTAACCATGCCCAGCTTTAAGACAGGTGTCACTTTCATTATTGAGTTTCTTTTCCATACTTCTTCCCTTTAAGTATAGGCATGAACCCTTCCCAAATTCCCTCAAGATAATTGAAAATAAGTGGGAAATTTGAACATTGTATTGAGGATAACTTCCAAATATGACAATTTATGATTTTGTTCACAGGTCAAAATCCAAGCTTGCCTGAAATATCGTTTATATATTCATATCATTTACAAGTCCCAGCCTGCATTTGCCTTCTCAGAGCAAGCTTTTGGTCCTTTCTTATGGGAGGGCTCCATGTGTGTTTACTCTTTGGTCCAATAGCCATGTGAACCCCGACAGACAAAGCATTTCCCTCTGAAAAAGCTAAGACTATTTGAGACTTCATCTTGTCATTAGGATTAACACATTTCCAGGATTATTGATGGAGAAAATATCAATTCAGGGAAAGGCCTCCTAGACCCAAAATGATGGATTCCTACCTTCTGACTCCAAAATGAAAATTCTCAAAGTCTGCTATTCATACAGTTTTCAAAGTCTGGGCCATTTAGCTTGAGATATAATGGTGAATCATGGGATGTATTTAAGGCATAGTCTTCCATGCTTTGTCAATTTATTTAATCCTCCATTCAGTGATGAATAGAAATCAATTTGAACTTTTTCCAATAGTCTTTGGTTTCACTACTACTGGACTCCTATTAGCATCTCCCTGAAAACGAAAATGCATCCTACTGTTACACCATCCTAATAATAAACAATAATTGCAGGTAATATTAGGTCTAAATTTCATTCACACAATACACTCTCTATTACATAGACCAGAATAGTCAATTAATATCTCACTCTTGCAAATGCTACTATTTCAGAAGAAGGTCTTAATTCAACATAGTTATAACTAAACATCAATGAGAAGGATTCTCAAAATAAAAATAGGCTCTACTTCTAAAGCAAATTTAATCAACTACTATTATGAAATAAACAATGCTTGCAACTTCCAAATGATGTTTTTTCCAACATCTTTCCATCAATGGTCTAAAAATCATGAGGTCTAACAGTGACTCATGTCAACTTACCTCAAAGCAAACCCAGATTTTTCAATAAAATGGCAGAATGAAACTTAGACGAAATGGTTTCCCAGAACTGAGGAATTTATCACAATCTATTTCTACTGAAATGGAACTTTGATATTTTTTATGTTATTAAGAACTCTGCATTGTTTTATCTACATATAATTTTTAAAATGTGGGAACATAAATTCTGGATTGCTTAAAAAATGTATGTGAAATTTCTATGAAAAACACAGTAGATAACAACAGTGGCTATATCCCCTTCAAGACACATGAAATGTATTAAGATTTTCTCCAGCCACTGATTTAAAACACAGGAAAATGGATAGGAAAAACAAGTTAGTGGGACAAAAAAGAGTTCACTCTAAACAAATAGCCACAATAATAAATAAAATTTCTCTTATCTGTTTCTGTTTTACCACAAAGAGAAAAGGAAGCCAGAGAATTAGGGAGAATGATGACTACTTTGTGCTAAAATAACGAGAAAGCAGAATATAAATATATTAGAAAACAGGATGAAAAGATTAAAATGGTGGAAGTCTTATTTATTAGCTTTATGCATGTCATATAGGCACAAATTCTGCAGGGACAGGATTGAGGCTGAAGATGAGCCATAAATAAATCCAGGAAAATGTTATTCCTAATTAGTTTTTATTAGTGAATAATTAGGAATATTAACAGTAGGGTAAGCAGTGGTTGTTCATGTTAAGAGTTTATCAGAAAGGAAACAATTACCTCATTTTTTTAATCTTAAGTTTAAACCTTGCCTTCAGCAGGTGTTTCGCAATTTTGCATATCAGTATTTGAAACTGATTAATTTTATTTAAAAAAAAACCTAAGAGATATAGAATATTTTATAATCTAACATTCAAAAAGAAACAAATAGGAAATCTGGCCCTTTGAACTATGGAGCAACTATACAGATAATGTTGAAATGAAGATTTTGTTGGTAATGTTAATGTTACCAGGAATTAGGGACTCGTCTCCTATCACTGGTAGGTACATCAGAAAGATACCTTAGGGGACATTCCAACTGGTACTGGAGATTAATCTAAGAATATATTTCAGAATGTCCACAGGGCATGGCAGTGGCCCTGCATGTCTGACTTTGGGACCAGTTATTCCTTTAATGTGTATTTAATACCTGACATGTGCCAGACATAACAGGATCTAGGATTCGAGGATGGGATCAGGAGCAAAAAAGACAAGCTCCAGATACATTTTAAAGGGAAGTTCAATCATTAAATAGGTAAATAAATAAATAAATCATTCAGAAAGTGATAAGTGGTATAGAGAAAAAGGAAAGTACAATGTGGTACAATGACCTGCAGTAGGAGAAGGAGGCCACTTTGGATGTAATTATTAAGGATGTACTCTTCATGGAGGTGGTTTTTGAATTGAGATTCTGAATGTTGAGAAGTTAATCGCTTGAACATATAAGATAAGACTGTTCCAATCAGATGGAACAATAAGTTCAGAAGCCTAAGCCGAGGACAAACAGAAGTCCAAGAAGTAGTAGATCCCGGCAGGTGGATGGGATATAGCATGGGGAGGGGAGGGCAGAAATCCAGGGCAGTGGCCCCTGGGGAGATCTGACTGCAGGTAGCAGAACGTCTGGTTCCAAACAGACAAAGGAGAACTGGCTCTGAGAAGGTGATGCTCACCCTAGGCCTGGACGAGAACTGGAGGTCAATGCAGAATAATAGAGTAGGAACTCAAGTCAGAACCAAAGCAGGGACCCAATCCCACAACCAGAGACATACAAAAGAAGAGGCTGGGCCTTAAAGGCAGGACCCAATTATCATAATGGTTCTCGAGAGGGAATGCTACAACACAGAGATGTTAAATCTTTGGTAATTTTCATTGGGATGGTGCTCAACACTAAAGCATCATCTTCAAATGTTGATTAAATACATAATTTCATTCTCCTTCCTCCTAGACCGGATGCCGCTGGAGGCAGATCTGAGCCAAATGGTAGAAGATTATTGAATCTGGCTGGAGTAGCTGTAAATAAAAGAGACCTAAAATAATCACCCTTCCCCATACACTTTACCAGGGATTCCAGGATGTAGGGGGGAGGCAGGGACGGGGGAGACATTCAGCCTGGTCAATGAGAGTTTTCAAGTTTTCTTTCTATGGACGAAGAATTTAATAACATCTTGCTGATTGCATTTCTTTTATTTTTTTATTGTGGTATAATTGACATATAACATTATGTTAGTTTAAGGTGTGAAACATAATGATTCAATATTTTTATATTAGAAATGATCACAAGTCTAATTAACATCTATCACCATACATAGTTACAATTTTTTTCTTATCATGAGAACTTTCAAGATCTACTACCTTAGCAACCTTCAAATATCCAAAACATATTACTAACTATAGTCATCATTATATCCCCATGACTCATTTATTTTATAACTGGAAGTTTGCACCTTTTGACCCCATTCACCTGTCTTACTCGCCTCCTATCCCCTGCCTCTGGCAACCATCAATCTGTACTCTGTATCTATGAGCTCGTATTTTTGTTTCGTGTTTGTTTTTAGATTCCACATGTAAGTGAGATCACACAATATTTGTCTTTCTCTCTCTGACTTATTTATTTCACTTGCATAACGCCTTCAAGTTTCATCCATCTTGTCGCAAATGGCAAGATTTCCTTCTTTTCTTTTCTTTAGCCATTCATCCATCTTTGGAGACTTAGATTGTTTCCATATCTTGGCCATCGTAAATAATGCTACAGTGAACAACGAAGTGCATAAGTCTTCTTAAATTAGCGATTTAATATTCTCTAGATAAATACCAAGAAGTGGAATTGCTGGATCATATGGTAGCTCTATTTTTTAATTTTTTGAGGAACCTCCATACTGTTCTCCATTGTGGTTGCACCAATTTACATTCCAACCAACAGTGCACAGGGTTCCCTTTTCTCCATATCCTCACCATTTTTGATAGTAACCATTCTGACAGGTGTGTGATGATATCTCACTGTAGTTTCAATTTGCATTGCCTTGATGATCAGTGACGTTGAGCACATTTTCATGTACCTGTTAGCCATCTGTATGTTTTCTCTGGAAAAATGTTCAGTTTCTCTGCCCATTTTTTAATCAGATTGCTTAGTTTTTTGCTATTTAGTTGTATGAGTTCTTTTTATATTTTCAATATTAACCCCTTATTGGATGGTTTGCAAACATTATCTCCCATTCAGTAAGTTGCTTTTCCATTTTGTTGATGGTTTCCTTTGCTGTAAAGAAGCTTTTTAGTTTTATATAGTCACACTTGTTTATTTTTGCTTTTCTTACCTTTGCTTTGAGTTTCAAATCCAAAAAATCATTGCCAAGACTTATGTCAAGGAGCTTACTATGTTTTTGAATCTTTTTAAATGTTACTTTAAAGTCATATCCCCTATTTTGAACATAAAAAAGCAATTGCTCTGCTAAATTATATTAATGTCTTATAAAATGGCCTAACTAACCAACATATGAAATTTCATCAACAAACTGTTATTTTGGGATCAAGACTCCATAAACCAGATGCCATGCAGTGGGACCAAAAGTTGTGAGTCAAAATCACTTATTAATTAATTTAAAAAGCACCTTCTATGTGCCAGGTACAATGCTAGATGTTGCAGACACAAAGAATTAAACAGAATTTCTTAATGAGATCACAGTCTACTGGGAATGGCAAACAATCATCAATCCAGGGTACCCAACATTTTAACAAGTTTCTTGAAGAAAGGGATAGAAATGAGTGGATAATTCTTTGACCTCATATCACACATCTAAATGGGATTTAAATACCATCTATACCCTGGTGATCCAAACTTCTGTGTCTAGCATGGATCTGGCCCCTAAAAAGTGCAACATGTCTAGTTGCTTATTTTACTTCTCTGTTTGGATATTCAACAACAATTTCAAAAGTACAGTCATTTGGAGGAGTTTGGAATGGAAATAGAATTCAGTGTTCAAAGCAAAATTTTTGATATTACGAAACTATCTCCTCAGTTATTGGCAGTTCCACTTTACCAATTGCTCTCACAAAAAGTCTTGGTGTCATTTATTATTGCTCTCCGTCTTTTATATAATACACATGGACTCTCAGCAAATCTTGTGACATATAACTTCAATTTTCACTCACCACCTTAGCCCAAGACATTATTACTTTTCACCCAGACTGTTGAAATAAAGTCCTCGTTGGTTTCCCTCATCCTACCTATACCCCCATGGTCTATTTGAAGTGCTGTCTCACCTCTGCCCTATAAATTAAGTGTGAGAGCCACTCAGAATGTAAAGACTGAGAAGTATGGGGAATATATGAAATACTTACTTAATAAATCAGTAATCGAAGAGTCATGATGGCAAGGTGTCAGAAAGAAGATAATGGATACCTAAACATGTGTTCAGTGAGGATTTGAGGATGCAGTAGTGAGGGTAAATATTGTGATAGTGGTTGAAGAAAGTTCAAGTTCAAAATGAGAGTAGTAGCATGGATGTCATATTGTGCTTCTTGTGGCATTCAGATGAAACCATCACGATATGCCAAGACTTCCATATTTCTTGATCTTGAATCATATTTCTCAGCACTAGTACTTGAATAGCTTGATAATCCCTTGCTTAATTTCCTGAGTTCGTACTCCATAAACAATGGGGTTCAGGGCTGGTGGGATGAGGTGGTGCAAGACATTGAGAAGAATGGGTACTTCTGAGGGCACCTTTTTTCCTGCCTTGTTTGTGAAAATGAAGACTAATAGCAATGTATAGAAGAAAAGTATAAGAATGAGATGAGAACCACAAGTACTCAAGGCCTTGGTGGCTGCACCTGCTGACTGCAGATGCATAACAGCCCTCAGGATGAAGCAGTAGGATAGCAAGATGAGTACCAGGTCAGAACCTAGCAGGCACCAAACACTCACAAACTGGTAGAGCTTATTTAAGTGAATATCCCCACAGGAGAGCTTTGCTACAGAAATGTTGGCACAGATACAGTTCTCCACCACATTGCTGGCACAGTAGTTGAGCCTGGCAGCTAGAACTGGTGTGGGCAGTGTGGCCAACAAGTTGCGGAAGACAATGAAGATGACTGCATTAATGACAAACTGTTCAGTGATGATGGACAGGTACCGCAGTGGATGGCAGATGGCTACATAGCGATCATAGGCCATGACCAGAAAGGTGGATGACTCCATGGGAAGGAATGTATTCATGATGAACATCTGCAGGAAGCAGCCTGCAAAGCTAATGGGCTTCATGTTGAACCAGAAGATGAGCAGGACCTGCGAGAATCATTATTCTCAAACACTGTGCATTGATTCCCACGCTAGGGTACCTAAACTTGGGAAAACCCCCAGATGGCTTCAACCACCCATATCCCCAAACCACGACCCCCAAACCTCAGCTGGGACAGTATCCTAATTTCAAATACCTTCTGTGTGCATTCCAATCTTCAGAGCCTGATTTATACCCTTTGTTCTCATTCTATAGACTATGCCTTTTGTTTAAAAATGTTTATTTCTAGCCTATATTATCCTGATCTCCAGAGTTCTTACCCAAACTCCAGCTTAATACATCTGCCCCTCTAAATGTATCACAAGAACATCAAATTCAGTAATCCAATACTTACATTTGGACACCTTCCAACCCACCATATACATAAGATACCTCCAATTAAGCTCTCTATCTCAGTATATGACATAAACATACATCCAGTTACATTTTAGAAATAAATTTTGGAGTCTTTAAGTGTAAGAGTGGAGTCATTCAGGTCAAGCAGAATCTCCCTAGAAGTAAAAATAAGGACAAAACTTGGAATGTCACTGACTCAGACATTGAGAGAGGGCCTTTCAGTTGGGAAAAAAATAAAACCTTAAAAATAAACATGGGCATTGAGAATGAGAGGGGTCATATCTGGGAGCTGTGATGGACCTAGTGTGATGGTTCAAGAAACTCATTAAGGATTTCCCTTCAGGTGATGGAAGATTTACAGCAGCAAAACAAGGTACTATTTAGAGAAAGATCACTGAGTGCCTAAGAATAAATCCAGAGAGGGTCTTACCTTGGGGATGACAGTGAGGCAGAGGATGACATCCAGTGTGGAGAGGATGGCAAGCAGGTAGTACATGGGTTCATGCAGAGATGCCTCCTGCAGGATGGTGAGTAATAACACAAAATTGGCCCCAAGAGCCAAAACCAGAAGAGGGGCCAGGACTATAGATAACCAGTGCTGTGTGTCCTGCATTCCTGGAAAGCAGATCATCAGGAATTCAGTCACCTGGTCCCTGTGTTGTTGAGAGATAATACCATGACTGGCAGGTGGGCCTGGAAGACTGAAGGGAAAGAGACATGAATTTAGGGTTTGACTATTTCCTTAATAATGTTCTAATTGATCTATCTGTCTCCATTCTAGGCCACCAAGATTCACCACAATTCAGTCTACATAAAATCTTTCTAAAATTGGAAGTGGACCACATAACTCCTTGTTAAAACAATTTCCTCAGCATGTATAACTTTATGAGTAAAAAGGAATTCATTTCACATAACTATGTTCCAACTTCCTTCATGTGAGTGTGTTCCAACTCCATACACATAGACCCAGCCACCTATAGAACATGCTTTGATTCGTCTCACCTATGTATTTTTACATGTGTCATGTTCTTCTAGAATCAACTCTCTTGCTCTCAAATGACTAACTTCTGTTTGTCCCATTCTGTCTGTATTAAGAATTACACCTCTTAGAAATGTAAGGAAAAAACTGTAGCTTTTTTCTTGTTACTCTTTTTACATACATGGTTAGATGCCTCTCTTTTCCATAGATTCTCTATGACCCTTAAATATCCTAAGCATGCTGCTCTTAAAGCATCAATAAAACTTTCCTATACTCATTGATGTTTCCTATTTGTCTTCCAAAATTTCTACGCTCCATCTTCCAACAATGGAATCTTATCTTTTTATGATAGCACAGAAAAAATACCATGTACCTGTTGACATAATAGGCCCTCAATAAAACCAGTTCAGATATGTGAGACTGACAGATTGTTGAAAGCATCACGATGCCTTGACTAACATAATATAGCGTCTCCATATCTTGCTCTACTATAAACCACCGGTACTCCTGCTTAACACTCAGTAAAAAGTTGAACAGGGGCTGGCCCGGAGGTGCAGCGGTTAAGTGCACACGTTCCGCTTTGGCGGCCCGGGGTTCGCTGGTTTGGATCCCGGCTGCAGACATGGCACCACTTGGCACACCATGCTGTGGTAAGCGTCCCACGTATAAAGTGGAGGAGGATGGGCACAGATGTTAGCTCACGGCCAGTCTTCCTCAGAAAAAAGAGGAGGATTGGCAGCAGTTAGCTCAGGGCTAATGTTCCTCAAAAAAAATAAAATAAAAATAAATTTAAAAGTTGAAGAAAGGAGAATGGAAAAAAAAAAACAATCTGGTGCTGAAGAAGAGAAAAACAACCTAGTGGGAGAACAATAAATAGAAAAGATACCTGTGCAATATCTTATTTACATGTGTATTTGGTAACTGACTGCTTTAAAAAAACAAAACAAAACTGCATTTCCCAGGAAAAGGAGAAAAAATAAGGAAATGAGCCTTCTAAGAGAGGGAAAGAATTGAAGGAATACTTAAACATGCCCCAGGATATGATGCTACCCAGCCTGGAGCTTAAATTCTCTTTGAGTATCTTCTTAACTCTCCAGAATCCTGCTGGTGAAGACGTTGCCAGGTTCTGCTGAATTATCCTCTGAAGGAAAGGAAAAATCATGTCTTGTAGATGGATTTGGGGGCCTGTTGTTGGAGCTCCCTGGACACAAAAATATCTCCCAAAAAAGGTTTGGAACTGTTTTGGCTTTTGGTTTCTGTTTTTTTTTTCAAATACATAGAGTGGGCTTCTCATCAGGATTTTCTTTTATCTAGACCACTGGTTCTCAAATGTGAGTGTGCAGGGGCCGGCCCAGTTGCATGGTGGTTAGGTTCACATGCTCTGCTTCATGGGTTCGGATCCTGAATGCAGACCTACACACGGATCATCAAGCCATGTTGTGGCAGTGTCTGACATGCAAAATAGAGGAAGATTGGTACAGATGTTAGCTCAGGGCCAATCTTCCTCACCAAAAAAAAAAAAAAAAAGTGAGTGTGCATCAGAATCACCTGGAGAACTTGTTGAAAACAGACAACTGAGCCCAATCTCCAGAACTTCCAATTCTGTAGGTCTGGGGAGAAGCCCAAGAATTCACCTTTTTAACAAATTCCTAGGTAATGCTGATGCTGTTTTTCCAGGAACAGTACTATGAGAATGACAGAGCTCCACTCAGTTGTGATCACTGACCTAACCACTGATTTAGACTATCCCTAATCAAGATTGCTGCCTCAATTCGGACAGCCCTCACTGTAGCTCTGCTCAGCTTCAGACATCAAAATGACTGCTTCTCCCATTTTCTTCAGTTATTTAAGCACAATTCTGACCAGTCTCTGGCCTCCCACTTTGAAAAGTATCCTTCACCATGGACCCTTTGGGAATTGTGTAGGCTCCTTTCTCATGGTTTTCTCTCTCTGCCTGGATCTATAGTTCTTAGTCATCTCTCCTGGAAAGACTAAAGCTCATTAAGGTCAAGGATAAGGTAGTCTTCATTTTTCTTTGTGACAGGTGGTACAAATCCAGATACTTACAATATGTCTCTAATAATCAAGGAAGGAGTATTCTCCAGTCAGCCTTCCTGCATAGACAGACCTGAGCAGACCTTCCGTGAGCTTAGCTGACGCACATTCTAATGTGCTCACACTCTTCTGACATCAGTGATCTTCAGGGTCTTCACATACTAGCACCTGAGGGTGCAATAACACTCTCTGAAATAAACAAAGAACTCAGTTTTAGTCAGGGACCAAATTCAAAGTGTCACTTATGCTTGGCTTTCCAATGTACTGTTTCCAAAATTAATTTCGGGGAAAGTCTGCTCCAAACAGCAGTTTTGACCATCCAGCTGCTTTCAGGCAATGAGTGACTCCCCAAATTCTCACTGGACTTCTGCTTGTGGCTTTGGCCCCGGACGTCTTTATGAAGATGCTCTGTCAATAATGGTCATTCTCCTGTGGCTAGAATATGAAGAGTCAGGAATCCTATTCCCATGGGCTCCTGTTTCCCTACAGATACATACACAGTTCCCATGTAAAAAGAGATTTCTGTATTTAAACTCATATGAAGTGAAAGAGTCACGATCATCTTATAGTTTCTCTTGAGATGTCTGACAATTGTATAAACTGAGATATATTATTTGTAGTAGAAAGGAATATCACTCAGAAACATAGAAGATGTATCTAAGAGACCCTTTGAGAAGACAAATGCCATTAGATTTACGAAATGACTTCATCTTACATATTAGCTGTATTCTTGAAAAATTGTTTTTAACATAAGTACTTTATGATAATTTATTTATCATTAATTTTTGTTAAGTTTTAGAAATATCTTTACACAAGTTAAATATGACACTTAAAGGAAAACAATTACATGGAATCCTGAACATTCATTATATACATTTAATTGACTGTAGTAAGTCAAGGGTACACATTTTTATTTCAAAGATTATCACCGAAATAATAGCGAAAAGATTGTATAAAAATTTGATTAATCCAAAATAAGACAAGAAAGTGAGAAGAAGGAATATAAGATATGTGAGTTACAAATAAGACGACGGCAGCTATAAAGCAATCAGTAATTGCGTGTACGTAAATAGACCAAGTATTCCAAGTAAAAGACTAAGACTACCAGATTGAATATATTCATGTTGCTTATAAAAGATACATTTTAAATATCAGAACCCAGAATAGTTGAAAAGGAAATAATAGGAAAAAATATACCATAAAAAACCTAGAATGTCAGACCAGAAGAATGTCAGGTAGCTATATTAAATTGATTAATCCCTAGATTCAGTGCAACCCTAGTCAAAATCCCAGCAGTTTCTTTCCTTTTGGAAATTGACTGTAAAACTTCATATTGGTATTGAATAGGGAAAGAATAGAAAAGGCAGTCTTCAAGATGAACAACATTGAAGGACTTACATTTTGCCAGATTTCAAAATACGCATAACACTACAAAGAATGTACTTTGTACATTCTTAATTCTTACTTAAGAATTAAGACAATGTGCTATTGGCACAAGGATAGACAATCTAACTAATTAAACACAATATAGAGTCCAGAAACATATCCAGACATATATGGCCACTTGATTGATGATAAAAGCAAATCAACAATGCAGGTCCCTAGGGGGAAATGGTCATTTTAATAAATGTTGCTGGATCAGTTGGATCCCCACATAGAAGTAAAAAGACCCTTCGCTCCTACCTCCAACTATATACAAAGATCAATCCAGATGAATTTTCCTTCTAATTGTTGAAAGTGAAAGTTAGTGCCTGGAAGAGAGTCTGGAGGGCATTTAATTTTGGGGTATGAGGAATATCCATGAGGGAGATAAAGGTGAGCAGCTACTTCATGGGCTCCTGAAACACAAAATTATCTCCAAGGGACAAAATTACAAGTGAAGATGTGGGTATAGATTGCACAATGAGGGAAGGGATTTCCTGAGGGAGGGGCAGAATTGACTAGTTGGCCATAAAAGAACACTTGGTGAAATGTTGAAGAGCCCAAATGAACTCAAACTGGTGCTTTATTTCTTTTTGGGTGATTCCTTGACTATCCATCAGTCTGAGTTGCTAACTCAGCCATGTTTTCCCCCAAAGCTTAGGCCAAGTGTTACCTCTTATGGAGGGCTGTTTCTGCCCACAGTTTCATTATCACCACAGCTGTGAGGGAGGAGTAGAGTCTTAAATTATCTCATTAGGAAAGTAAGTTCTTCTCTCTTTTCTCAAATGTCTGCATGTCGGTGTTGATTTCAGACTAACCCTAATCTTAATCCTGCCTCAGATAGCCCAGCTCTAGACACAACTCTACTCAGGTTTAGACATTAAGTTGGCTACTGTTCTCATTACACAGCCTCTCTCAGTCCCTGTTCCCAAAAAGTTGGACACACTCTTCCTCCAATCTATGCTTAGAGTTGTATAGTTATCCCTTCCACAATTTTATCTTTCTATCTGGAGTTGTAGTTCCTAGTGTAACTTGGTAATATCAAAGCTTATGAGGGAAAATGACACAGTCTTATACATTTTTGAACCCTCATCATTTGGTACAGGAAAAAGAAAAGCCTGATACCTATATCTCTAAGTAAAAGTTAAATAATAATCTTCTTCTCCAAGGCTCTCCATTCAGCCTCCCTTGTAGATGCAGACCAGGGCTGCAGTTTACATGTTTTGGGCTGACCTACAGACATTCCAACAAAATTACATCCTTCTGATCTCTGTCTCTTTGGGTCCTGAAAGACCAACATCTAGGGGATGCGGTCTCATTCTCTTATATATGCAAGGAATGAAAACCCTAACAAAAAGTGTTACCCTAACACAAAAAGTGTTACTTTTGCTAAGCTTTTAAATGAATTTTTCAAGGTACCTATGTAAAGTTTCCTCCAAGCTAATATCTTATTTAGTTAGTAGTCTGCAGCCAGTATGTGACTCTTCAACTTCTCATCACCTTATATTCATGGCTGGGATCCAGAAAATTGCTAAAATCATAATGTTCCCTCTCCTGTAGGTCAAAAGATACAACGATGCTTTAGGTTTCCTGTCCTTACGGTCACCACTCCCTGAAGTTTTACATCCTTGCACAAACATACCCACCTGCTTAAACTTACACAGATACCTACACAAACCTACACTCTTCCAAAGGTGAAGGAGAGATATATGCATTTAAATACAAAGAGGAAGAGACAATAGAGGCTTATAGCACTTTTCCCAGAGCATTTTAAAATTCTATGCTTTGAAATGTTTGTTTGTAATAGAAATAGATATTTAGGATGATATTCCATTATGACATATACTCCTCTCACTTTTCATTTTACTATGTACTCATTCCACGTATTATTTCATTCTCTCATTTTACTGCATTCTACATTTTATTAATCTATCGCATAAGCATTTGGTAAACATCTTTTATGTTTGTTTTTCTGCTTGATTGAGTAGAAAATGCAACAATGAGTGAACAAATACTAACCTAATAGAGCTTACAAGATAAAGGAGAAAGCACATTAGAGGGAAGTGGAAACTATTTGGAAGGAGAGTGAGCAATACCTCTTTCAGAGCTACCAAGCTCTCATGGTATTAAAAACGGAATATTGTTAAAATTAGTGAAGCTTATACTGGAATTCTAATTCACCAGATATTTTTTCTACATAGGCCCAAGGAAAAAATTACAGACAATTAAAGGGAACTTTTTAAAACTCCCAAACAGAAACAGAGATTTTCTCTCCCAAGTGCTAGAGGTATTCCTCTTCAATAGAATAATTAAAGCAAATCTTGGATGCCTATTTATCAAATATTCTTCAGCAGGGATTCCAAGAGGAATCTAGCTTTGATGAGTTTAAAATCTCCATAGATATAAAAGTCTAGGTATCCAGAAATAATAAAAGTAGTGGCCCATATGTACAGTCTACCAAGTACTTTTGTGTTCTCAAGAGGTGAATTGGAGAGAATTTGAAACTTTCTAATTTCAAAAAAATGAAACAGCGAGGCTGGCCCCGTGGCCGAGTGGTTAAGTTCGCGCGCTCCGCTGCAGGCGGCCCAGTGTTTCGTTAGTTCGAATCCTGGGCGCGGACATGGCACTGCTCATCAGACCACGCTGAGGCAGCGTCCCACATGCCACAACTAGAAGAACCCACAACGAAGAATACACAGCTATGTACCGGGGGGCTTTGGGGAGAAAAGGAAAAAATAAAATTAAAAAAAAAAAAATGAGATAGCAATAGTAACATGACAAATTGTAGAGATATGTTTATTGAATTTATCAGCACATGTCCCTCATTAGCTGACTTGAGATCCCTTTTTTTTCTGTTCTCTGTTCATAGACAGCCTATAATCATTCATTACGTAGAGCAGTGCTGTTATTCTGAATCCATTCCAACCAACTGCCAACATCTGAAATGAGGCAGCAGGACTAAGATTTTAATAGATGATGTAGAACAAGGAACAAATGAGAGTGTCACAGCATAACACGATGAGCTTCAAATAGGAAAGGATTCTATAAAAGAGTGATGCACAATAATCAAGAAATTGCACTGGGGACTGAGAATGACATATAGGGCAGGACAGGGCATCTCTGAAATGCGTGGTATGTAAAATAACGAAGAGCATCTTCTTCTGAAGACATTAGAGAAAGCAGTGTGCATAGGAAAATAATAAAAATGAGTTCTCATTTATAAATTGCCAGCATGTTTTAGGCTCTGGCTGAAAAACTTTCCATAAACTAGGTCATCCAACAATCAGAAATATCACAAAACAAGAAGGCAATTGTCACTCTTCTGAAATGAAAAAACTAGATATGAGGCTTTTGAGATAAGGAGTCTTAGGTTCTATGATATATAAAATCACATTGAACTGTGAGTTATGTAAGGCTTTGTGTAAGGCGCTTTGGAGAATATATTATGTTAACAACTTGATTTGTCCCTTAAGAAGTTTTCAGAGGAAATTAGAAACAATATGTGAATGTATGAATTATTCACTTTTATTCAACAAAAGCAAGTGCAATGCGTAAAGAATTGTATTGGCAGCTCTGTATAAAATTGAGAAGATGACTAAAACTCTTGACCAAACTCAGAGGAATTTATAATCTAGTATCAGAGGGAGATATACACATGGCTTAAAATAGATTAATTCTATGAGATGAATAAAGGAAGGCACTGTGGGGTAGGTGAAGTTTAAATTAAGACTTGTGGGATGCGCATAGTTTGTTAAATGAAGACGCTGGTGTTAGTTTTTCTATGTGGAAGAAGATAATTGGCCATAGACTTAAAGAAAAAATATCAGATGACATAATCTGAAAATAATGAGCTAGGAGAAACTGGAATGATAAGTAAATGGGAAAGTGAGATATTTTGTACTTTGGTTAGGACCAGTCTTTGAAGTTGTGAAACAAAGAAGAAAGAGTAGATCAAAGCTACTACTTTGAAAGGCAATACTATAGAAATGAGAAATTATTTTATAAGTCCCCAAGAATGGCTAGCTTCATCATAGATCAGCTATACTAAGCAACATCCTCAAATGACATAAAATATTCGAAGCTCTCAGTTATTATCCAAAAAGTCACCTTGTTACCAATGTAAATTAATCCCAGGAAATATTGGCTAAGACTTGAGTCCCCATCACTTTCAGGAACGAAATAGCAAAGAGTTAAATACACTTATCCTTGTTTGACTAACCCACTAATTCTGATGCCTGGATCCTCTGGGAAGGTATGCTGGCACCAGCACAGGATATGAGGACTGACACAACAAGGCTGAAAGTAGGATGAGAAAGTCAATTTAACTGTGTATCTAAGATAAGCAGGAGAGAGTGGGGATGCAGATAGTGTCTGAAATCTGACAGAAAAGTCGTGTAGCATAGGATGAAGTCAGAAGTTGGTAAAGCACATCTGAAAAAGGGCACACATTTTCACTTAAAACAAAGCGCACATGCAAATGAATCATTTTAAATGTTTTTTAAATTCATTAGAAAAAAGGAAAGAATTACAGGAAAATCATACTCCAGAGAAGTGGCATTAGATAAAGATATTAACAAGATCTGAGGGCTAGAGGAGGCTGTAGAAGACACACGTCATTTACTCAACAGTGAGAATCAAAGTTCTGGAGCCAACTTCGATACCTCCACAAAAGACCCATTCATGGCACAAAACCAGTTTTAACTGTGTCAGGTAGGATCAAGAGATCTAATAAATATCTAAGTATTAACAATTGAGAGGCATTGGAAATCATTGGCATAGCATGTATTCTTTATTTGAACAACTATATCACTCTAATAAAGCTCCTGTAATTATGGTTTGACAAGTCTCTCTCACATAGATGAGGCCAAGGGAAACTTCGAGGTAACTCCAGGATTCAAAAAACTAGCGTTCCATTCAGTGCAATAGAAAACAGGAGCCAAGATATAGATAGCCCCATAGTCAATTGAAACATTGGAGAAAGCAAAATCCAAACTTATCTTGCCATAACTATTTAAATTTACTATGCATGTGAAAATTATTCTCCATTACTAATTTCTGTTGCCAAGATTGGCTCTCACAAATTTTACCTCTTACAACCTTCTCAGAAGTTTCTAGATTCCCTGCTTTATCTCCTTGGTTCTCACACCATAAACAATGGGGTTCAGACTGGGGGGATGAGGTGGTGCAAGATATTGAGCAGGATGGGGACATCTGGCAGAATTCTCTTCCTGACCAGGTTAGTGATGACCAGAACCAGAGGACTGTGCTGAAGAAGAGGATGAGGATGAAGTGGGAACCACACATTCTCAGAATCTTGGCCACAACACCCTGAGCCTTGATCCTTAGCACAGCTTTCAGGATAAAGGAGTAGGAGAGATCAATAAGGATGAGGTCAGAGCCCAGTAGGGTCCAAACTGGTAGAGCTGACTGAAGGTGATGTCATCACAGGAGAGTTTGGACACAGGTTAGTGGAGATGCAGTTCTTGATAATATTTCTTTCACAGTATCTGAGTCAGGGAAGAAAGCATTAGTATAGGAATAGTAAGAAGGCCATTGTGGGCCACAACAAAGATGGCAGCTCGAGCTACAAATTGGTCAGTGACAATGGAAGGATATCATAGTAGGTGACAGAGGGCCACATAGAGGTCATAGGCCAAGACCATGAATGTACAGGATTCCATGGTCAGGAAACTATTCATGTTGAACGTCTACAAGTAGATAGAGAAACTAATGGATTTGTTGTCAAACTAGAAGATGTCCAAGACCTTAGGAATAACAGTAAGGCAGAGTACAGTGTCCAGCAGGGAAAGGAGGCTGAGCAGGTAATACATGGACTCATGCAGAGAGGTCTCCAGCCAGATGGTGATCAGGAGGGCGGCATTAAATCCAATGGCCAAGGAGGAAGAGAGACTGAGGGGCAAGGACAGCCAGTGCTGCCAATTCTGGTAGTTAGGGAAGTAGATCTGGAGGAGGAATTTGGAGACTGGAACAGTAGAGTAGTTTCTGGGTGATGCCATGTCAAGTATCCTGACCACAACTGACACCAGAAAACCTTGGAGGGTAAGACAAGAATAAGTCCGTTCAGACAATATGAATACACATGAGGAAGTAGCTTATTTTCTAAAGAACTATTGGAAAATAATAAAATTTAAGTGTCTGGTACTATTTTATGTACTTTATAAATGTAAACTCATCCATTTTGTTAATAATCCTATAAGTAGAATGATAGTAAGATGACTATTTGCCTGGGATAATTCTCGTTTATGTCCCTTTTACTCTTAATAGTTTCCACATTAAGTTGATCAGTTACATGATCATCCTCCTTACAAGAAAATACCATTGTTATCCCAATTTTACAGATGAGGAAACAAAGGCAAAGATAAGTAAAGTCATTTTTATTAAAATCACAGTGGTAAAGCCATAATCTGAAACTATCAAGTCTGAATCCAAGCTGAAGCTCTCAGCCGCTACCTGTTCTGCTTCTATAAACAAAAACACTTATGCAGGCCCTGCTGCTGGTGCAGGTAAGCCATAGGCCCCACACAAATGCCTGCACCCATCTTTTCTCCAAGAGACAACGTCACAGGCAAAGGAGAAATTGGGCCTAAGGGCATGTCTTGGGCAAGCAGTTAAGATGAGAACAAGAAATTTCAGGCATCAGTAATTTTGGTCTAACAGTATTATTCCAAGAGCGAGGGATAGCAGCAACTGTTGTCTTCATCTGACTTCACGTGGACTCTCCATCAGTCACAAACTCAAACTAAGTAAGCTCCCATGGGTTCCTAGCCCAGTACACCACAGCCAGTTATGAACAAATGTAAGACACTTATGAGGTACTTTTTTATGGTTGCCATGCTAAGGCTGATCTCAGAACATTGGCTGATATGCCACAGTGACACTTGTTTTTTTAATGCTCTTGAAGAAGTCCAACCTTAGCCAGTTTTTACCAACAGTGGCAACTAAGTCCTTAAAGAGCAGAAACCTGTTCCTCAAAGGTAAGAAGTAAGTGAATTTGAAAGCAGATTTGGAAGTTGGAAGAAACAAATTTGCCCTTCTATTTTGCCTAATACATTATCACTTTCCATATAATCTGTTGCAACACTTCCATTAGAAATACAACGCAAGCCACATAGATAATTTTAAATTTCTAGTAATCACCTGAAAATTAAAAAGAAATATGTGAAATTAATTTTAGTAATGTTATTTTACTCAATATATCCAAAGTACTATCATTTTAATGTGTAATCAATGTAAAAAACCAGCAAAGACCTATTTAACAATTTTTTTTTGTACAGTCTTCAAATCAAGTGTGTATTTTACACTTAAAATCCATCTCAATTCTGACTAGCGGCATTACAAATGCTCAACAGCCACATGTGGCTACTGGCTGCTGTATTGCACAGCACAGGTCTAGAGTTTTGGAAAACTAAACATCCTCTTTTTTATTTTTCTTCATGTATGAGTTTACGCTTGGTGTTGGCAATCTGGCACCTTTGGCTCTTAGGTTGTGTATGGGAACTCCTTTCATTTGATTCTGTTTCTGGATCAGCTCAAAATTACAGTTTTTGCTTTCTTTTTCACTACTCTCCATCAAGCTTCCTTTAAATATTTCTTAGTGAAGTAATCTTTCAAACTTCAGGATGGGAATACCTCATTAAGGACAGAGATAATCAATCCATACCAAGTTCTCAACTTAGAGGTAGCACAGACACCTCCACCAGAGACTAGGACTTTCCAGCCACCCCAACCTCCTTGACTCAGACTAGACATTGTTCTTCCCCTCACTCCTACCTTAGACCAGTGAAGTTATTTATTCTTTTTAGAATCAATGTCACCATTCAATAGGAATGCCAAAATGTCCAGATATCTCCAAATGTGGTCATAGAAACACAATTCTTTCACATAAGATATATTTGGAGACTAGAACTAGGTTTTGTTAACAAAGAGTGGCAAGAGAGCTGAAGTTCAAAAGGTAGCACGTGAATTAGAAAACAACTATAGCTTCAGATATAAATCCAGATAAAAAACTGCTTATCCTGTTAGTCAGACCATACAAACTTACTTGTGGCCAGATTCCAGTTACCTTAAAGAAATAAATCTATTTCTATAAACTCATCTGCTTTGTTTCCAGGTGGTTACAGTGTTCTTTTTCCTATATCAATGAATCCAAAATAAAGAATTGAACCCTCCCCCTCCCCCCCCCCCAGTATGGAGTCTTCTAGGGGGCATGGTGGCTTGAGCAATGGAAAAGTTTTCTGTCCAAGCTCGAGAAAGAGGAAGGAGAACTGAAACAAGGCAGGATGAGACAGGAAGGCCAGCTGGGAGTAATCAAGGCAGCTGGGATTACTGTTCCTATCTCACTGGTGCTTCTTGGGCAATCTTCTCTAGTGGGGGCTCAGTTGCAGTTGAGAATATAAACTCCTGGTCTCCAGTTTCCACAGGCAATAATAAGATATAGATTTAATTCAAGAACACTCACCCTGAAAACCTCCATTTTCTAAATGGGTAGAACACAGCTTACACTAGAAAACCTTCGCTCCCATATGAAAGAAGTGATGTACCAGATTTGGGGAAATTGGTAGGCTCTGAACCTGCAGTACCAGACCTACTGTAGTCCTACCAGAAGAACTTCTTCTCCCTTCTTCTCTTGACTATCCGGATCCCCACATGCCTCATCATTCCCATCTTCATCGTTTTCTTGGCTCCAAAACAGACCTACCAGCCTGATGAGACAGGACTGCACTCTTGCTATTTACAGCTGTTTACTGAACCATCTGATCTAGTCTCCCAGAAGTTCCAGAGGTTATTTTCATGGCCCTAAGCTCCACTCTGTCCCTTACCTCCCCACAGCCCACAGGAGATAAGACCATTTTAGGCATCTGAACCTAGAGCATAAGGCCCATTCCTGGGAGTTAAGCGTTAGGTTGATGGGGGAAAGGAAAGGAGAGCGCATGAGCAGAGGAAATACAAAAGATGAAATTCAATATAGCAATAGTGGTGAACAGGGAGAAAGTTGAGGTAAACTGGAAAGACTTAGGGGGAAGGGCTACATAAAGAGCATATATGTTTGAAAAACAAGTGTTTCTAGACTTAGGACAGAGAGAAATTTATTTCAGACATTAAGAGTACTCTTGGGAAAATTATGTTTAAATGAGGATTTAATATTATCCTTAAACTGGGATCGTTTCATTATAGCCAGTGTACGAAAAGCTGGGCCATGAAGCATAATATGCTATGGACATATTATTTTTCTTTATCACCCACAATGCAGTGGCTTAATTGGAAATAGGAATGGACATGTGAAACATTTGTTGTTAATGATAGGGCATGGTAAGAGCGTGAAAATCTGACTCACTCACTCATTGAGTATAGGCTTCATCCGAATATGTGCAGTGGTAAACAGAAATGCCTTAGAAAGCTTCTGGGTGCCAGAAATAGGAGTGAGGGAGTTGGAGAAGATGCTGTCTTTCTACCTCAGAAAGTCTGAGTTCCAGGATTGGGATTGCAATTGTGTTTCAGGTGATGGGGTATAGCTGAGCAAGATACTACCTCTGTTGCTTTGAATGTGTCTCTAAAGGGAACTTTGGATTGGATATCAACCTCATTTCATCTGGCCAAGCTAGTACTGACCATAAGTAATGCCTAAGGATAAAAATAATTCTGATATACTCTATTCTTCTAATGCTACCACCTTTTCATAAACAAAAGCAGAAATTCCAGGGAGGCTCCTTCTACTGCCTGGGTTATGTATTGTCAGTGTGCCAGAACCAAAGGCTTTCACTCAGGAAGAGGCAAAATTAGGAAGAATAACAAATCAAAGAAAGAAGAAATTGTGATAGACAGGAGAGAAGTAAACAAAAGTGAAGACACCAATGAATGATACCATAGCTCTTGTCTACTGAGAACACTTCAGAAGCAGAAGTAGAAGCAGAGAATAACAGCTTAGCAGCTTTTCTCACACGCAGCGCCAAGTCATAGCTGGTCCTGAGAGAAGCTGCAGGAGCTGTCCTATCCTAAGAAGGAAAATTGAACTATTGTAGGGACTCCATGAGATCTGAAGAAAGTATGTGATCAGCGTTGTGGGCTCTATTTATTTCCTACGTTGTTTTGCATGTAAACTGAGAGGTACATTCCTTTCTACTGCCCTGGGCAGCAGTTGCAAAGCAGTCTAGCATCTGCATGCTATGTGACCATAAATCAATAAGATAATTTACTAAGACAGCTGGTTGGGTGTGGTGAAAGCAGATTTTTATTTCATAATTGGTGTGTCAGACCCTGTCTTGCTCCCTTGACTACACCAGATAAGAATGTGGAGAGAATTTTGGTGGAAAGTGACAATAGAAGCCAGATAACCTGAAAGGCTGTGAGTACTGGGGTGATGTCATAGCCACATATCACCGGTGGCTGTCTTTTGGAGTTCCAGAAGATATGCTTCATAGGAAGCCTCATGGCATACCCAGACTGAAATGGATATGAATAGACTATGCCTAATCGACAGTTTTATTAGACATCCAATAGTTTGGGGTTCCAAAGTGTTAACTCTCACATAAATCAAAAAGATTTCTCAAGAAAATAAACCAGTAATAAAAATGACTGCAGGGATGGAGGAGGGCTAAAACGGAATGGATATCTTCTATGCCAAGGTAAATGGAGTGTGAGATGATGATCTGCCTTCTATTCGGAGGGCACAGGGGAAGCAGTGTGCTTAGAATAATAATTATAATAGCAACTCATTTAATGTCTATGTAATTTAATGTGTATACATTCGATGTCCTGAACAAAATTTTCATACTTAGTTTATTCACTCTTCAAAACAACAAGAAATAAGGAGAGGTTGGACAGATAGAAAATCTTAAAAGAGAGTAGGAGGAGCGGCAGAGCCAGAAGATGGCAAGTCTGCCACAGGTGCCAAAGAAGACAGTCAGGGATGTTCAGGGTAAAGCACTGGACTTCAAGAGCCAAAGACTTGGGATGAACATCTATACTTCAGTCCAAGCAACCCTTCACAACACAAAAGCCATGTAGGGATCTGCTCGGCTGAATCAGGAGACAGGAGAAGCATCTATATCCTTTGCAAATCAGGAGTCAGGCAGATCCTTTTAAGGACATCATATAAAGTTTGTTTCTTTAGTGCTCAAACACTCCCACTCTAATCCAGCTCCATTTGGCTAAGACTTGGCAAGATCATCAATTATGGATTTGGTCAGGGAAAACTCTCAAGTTTCCAATCTAGGAAAGAGAAGTTTTCTCTGAAGCAACAGTAAACAAGGATTCACAGAAGAATGTTTTCATTGTTGTCTAAATATTAAGAAGAAGGAGAATCAGAACTCATTCCAGGATTAAAAAGTGAAATTTCCTTTCCAACATACAAATAATTCCTGACTTTTGTTAATAATTCCAAAGGTGAGTCTGATCCTTTTTACCTCTTACAACCTCTTCAGTAGCTTCTGGATTCCCTGCTTGATCTCCTTGGTTCTCACACCATAAACAATGGGGTTCAGAGCTGGGGGGATGAGGTGGTGCAAGATGTTGAGCAGGATGGGGACATCTGGCGGAATTCTCTTCCTGGCCAGGTTAGTGATGACCAGAACCAGCAGGACTGTGCTGAAGAAGAGGATGAGGATGAAGTGGGAACCACATGTGCTCAGGGCCTTGGCCACAGCACCCTCAGCCTTGATCCTTAGCACAACTTTCAGAATAAAGGAATAGGAGACAACAATAAAAATTAGGTCAGAGCCCAGTAGGGTCCAGCCTACCACAAACTGGTAGAGCTGATTGAAGGTGATGTCATCACAGGAGAGTCTGGACACAGACAGGTTAGTGCAGATGCAGTTCTTGATGATGTTCTCTGCACAGTATCTGAGTCTGGAAGAAAGAATTGGAACAGGGAGAAAAAAGAGGCCATTGCGGGCCACAGCAAAGATGATAGTTCTAGCCACAAATTGGTCAGAGATGATGAATGGGTATTGTAATGGGTGGCAGATGGCCACATAGCGGTCATAGGCCATGACCATGAATGTGCAAGACTCCATAGCAAGGAAGCAATTCATGATGAACATCTGGAGGAAGCAGGCTGAGAAGCTGATGGACCTGAGGTCAAACCAGAAGATGGCCAGGACCTTGGGGATGACAGTGAGGCAGAGCACCATGTCCAGCAGAGAGAGGAGGCTGAGCAGATAGTACATAGGCTCGTGCAGAGAGGCCTCCAGCCAGATGGTGATCAGAAGGGTGGCATTGGCCCCCATGGCCAGAAGGAAGAGGAGGCTGAGAGGCAGGGACAGCCAGTGCTGCCAAGTCTGGTAGTTAGGGAAGCAGATGAGGAGGAATTCAGAGACTGGAGCAGTGGAGTAGTTGCTGGGAAATGCCATATAAAGTACCCTGTACAAGCTAGAAATCCAGAGTCTCTTAAAATGTAGTCCCTTAAAATGTAGAATATATCACTATCGAAACTATAATATATATAGTGAAGTGCTAGAACTCGGGTTTCCATTGGGACTCTTAATCTGTCCCAATGAAGTTTTCAAATCATCATCATCAATTAATCATTGCTGACATTTAACTTAACACTTACCACGTGCTAGGCATTATGCTGAATATTCATACCCATTATCTCATTTCACCCTTTTAAAAAAAAACACTTAAGAGCAGTCAATATTGTTATACTAATTTCACAGATAATGCAAAGGTACAGGTAAAGGGGAGCAGGATAATTTGATCAAAATTAAAGAGCCAGTAAGTGGTGAAGCCACAACTGAAAACTAGACAGTTTGACTCTAGAGTCTCTGCTTTTACCCACTATGCACAACTTAGCCTCACCAAGCAAGGTGACTTAACTAAGCCCTTCCTTCCTTCAGAGTGTAGAAGAGATAGCTATAGGGAAAGCTCTGTTTAGCTGACTCCATGGAAGTCCTAGAAAAGCCCTCTACTGCATACAATTGGACAAGGATTGACTTCAGGATTCCTTATTTTCACTCTTCAGGAAATATTGGATTAGAAATAGAGCAGCCCTTGACCCCAGCCGAAGGCCCTTAATTTCCTCCAGCCCCAACAGGAATTTCACCTTAAAACCATAATGCTTATCATTCTTTTACTGGATTATTTGCTGTTATTTCTCTTTGTGAAGGTTCAAAAGTGTTTTCTTTGGTTGAATCCTTTAGAATGGACTGTGAGTTTCCTATTCTGATGACAGAGACAGCCAATATTGAAGGGTACACCAGGAACTTTACCAAAGGTTAGGGTCAGAAACTAGCTAGTCAGTGAGTTTTAGATCTATAAACCTATACAGAATTTATTGACCTGGTAAGTAAAATTATCAGTGTTTCCTTGTGGTCAGGATCTAATTATCCTAGCATATGGAATCTATGTTATGCAAACTCATCTGCTTTGCTTCCAGTTGTTTCTTTTATTGGGTATCATCTTTTTACTCTCACTACTAAACAAAGAGCAGAGTAGCCAAATATAAACAAAGGTGACAATAATGGATGTCACAGCCAAAGAAGGAGGAAAGAGGCAGGGAGTCTCGGCAGGATAGCTAAGAGACATACAATCAGTGTAGCTGGGATTACTGATGCTGCTCACCTGTCCCATCTGATATGTCTCCTCCAGGAGGGTTGAAGTGTGTATGAGAAGGGATCAGACTCTAGCTGCCATCAAAGATAAGATACAAGGACTTTCACTTTGAATATCTCAGACTTTCCAAATACAGATTATACAATACACAGACACACACACACAGATACACACACACACACACACACACACACACACACATTCTACACATTGTTAGACTTAAAGCAAACCAAAGATTCAGAAGTTAAAACCAGGGTAGGGACAATTATGTTGTATATCGGTTCCGTCCTGTATTTCCATATTTAATTAGGAAAATTACCCTGAGTATGAATCAGAGAAACAAGAAGGATAGGAAACAAACCCACCTTTCTGAAAAGACTTCTCCTTTACAATAACCTCTAGTCTGGATCTTTAGAATGACTTGATCTATTTGAACAGGCAAGAAAATAGTCAGTAGCTTCTCATATCTGGTATTAATGTTGAGCATACTAATGTATAGCATGTATTAAACAAAAACCATTATCTTCTGAGAACATACAGATTAATAAAGTAAAATTAACTTACAAGCACTTATAGTGCAGTATAGTTGTGGCTCTAATAAAGATTACATTACAAACAGTGGGAAAGAGACAAAAGTAGACGAGGGCCCAGCCCAGTGGCGCAGAGGTTAAGTTCGCACGTTCCACTTCACGGCGGCCCAGGCTTCGCCGGTTCGGATCCCGGGTGCGTACATGGCACCACCTGGCATGCCATGCTGTGGCAGGTGTCCCACATATAAAGTAGAGGAAGACGGGCACGAGGTTAGCTCGGGGCCAGGCTTCCTCAGCAAAAAGAGGAGGACTGGCAGTAGTTAGCTCAGGGCTAATCTTCCTCAAAAAAAAGAAAGTACAGATGAATGGAGCAATGTGATATGGTTGAAAAGTTGGCCTCAGACAGAAATGAATTCCAAGTCTGCCTCTATACTCACTGTATAACCTTGTCAGTTATTTGAACTCTGTGGTAGCTCGTTTTCTAGTTTATGAAATAGAGAAATTATATCTAACTCCAGTGTTCTCGTGGGAAGGGAAAAGAGCTATAATTTCCTGAGGTCCTCTTAGGCATGGAGACATGACAAGCTGAGATCATCAGAGAAGGATACAAAAAAGAGGTAACATTCACCTGGAGGAGAAGGGGGACTGTCCTGGTAGTCCATGGTAAGAGAAGAAAGACTAGCCTAAGTGGATGTTCAGTAATGATCAATTATGAAGTGTTAGGGGCTGGTAGATCCTAAGTCTTTGGGGAAAGGAGGTAAGAGAGCATCAGGAGTCAAAGTTTAAAGATGTGCAGGGACAGCTTTGTGCGGTCCACCTGATAGTAGGTGTTATCATGTACACTGTTAAGAACCATAGAAGATTTGAAACAGGGAAGTGATGTGCTATTGATAGAACAAGTGGGAATCACACAGAAGGGATGGAGGGTTTTGGAGAGTCCTGAATAGTCCAAAGGAAAAGTTATTAAGATCTGAACAAAGGCCATGCAAGTGGACACAAAAGAATGTATTTGAGGGGTGGGGAGGACTACAGGATTTAGTGTAAGAAAGGATGAGGAAGCAGAGAGAGACTGGAGTCAAGAACGCCACTGAGGATCTTTTAACTGATACAGGGAAGAAATGTCCTTTTCAGACCTCCTTTACCACTGACATATTCTCCCAGGTAGTAATATACTTTCATCTCTGTTTTATAGTTGCTTTTAAATTCATTAATAGCTGGGACCATTTTCCTCTCTCTCTCTGTATTCTCCTCAGTGAAACTGAGGCCTCCTAACTGAGAAATGAAGAATCATTGTCCAACTGTGGCATCACTTTGATCTTTAATACTCCAATTCCATCAGTTTGTATTCACAGATTCATATTCATAAAGGGGTGGTCATAGTGGTTACTTGTTCTAAGTGCTAATGAACAAAACATGGTCTCTGACCATGAGATATTGACTCTGAAAAGGGCAGACAAGTCTTAAATAATCAAAATCACAACAGAAGATCCCAGCCAAGCTATGATTGCCTAGAAAAAGGAGTGATCATCTTGGCTTATAGATGAATTTAGACTAGTGCAGAAAAGATTCTAACATAGTCAGGCACAGAACCCTGGCCTCCTAGCCATGATATGGGTGGGGGTCTTTGAACCTACAGAGGTTTTGGGTGCACAAACCTTGTATGGCTGCAGAACAGCTCAGCATCAGTTCTGAAGGAAATAACAGCATTAGGTCTGTCCCTGTCACTCACGCTTATACCAGGATGTAAGCATCCTGGCAACTTCAGCATCTCCACCAGGCCCTACTGAAAGAGTTCCATCTCCTGTACCTACCAGTCTCCTGGACTCCCCTCCTTTCCTCGTTATCTCCTTCCTCATAACTTTTGTGGCCTCAACTTGAGACTCACCAATCAGAAGGCTGAACTGTGCTGTTTCTGGCTGTTGGAAAAAACACCTGAACTGGCCCATTCAAGGGCTCTAGAGACTGATTTTATGGGCTCTGGCTCCAATATGTCCCTTTGCTCCCCATTGCTCATGGAAGTTGGCATCCTTGTTGGGCGCCTGGGCCCTTGAGGCCCTCTGGTCTATTCCTCAAGACAGTATATTATAAAAGTCTTAATTCAGCATGTGGATAGAGTGAGGGCAGGAGAGTCAAAGGCTCATGGGGAGTCTAAATAAAGAAAAAGAAGCCCTGGGCAAAGAAGGGTAGGGAAATTGAGTGATGAGAATCTTCTCAGGAAAAATTTCTTTGGACACAGCTGTGGGGAAGAACAGAATAACCCATCCTCAGCACTTTAGATCTGTGGAGGGAGGTGACAGAGGAACATCCCAAACAATCAAAGGAGATGGATCTCACAGGAGCATGGGCCATAGGCAACTGAGTTGGGGGCAGGGAGTACTTTCCCTGTGAGCCCTTCTCAGTAGTGTGAGCATCATTGGTCTGGACCCAAGCAAATTCCTGGGAGTGGCCCTGTTTATGCTCATGGTCTCATGTCCAATTTTTACTTCCATGATTGTTCTTTGTCTAAACTCTGTTTCCTAAGTATGGCTGCAAAAAATGCTACTGTTAACAGTACTCACCTTCCACAGAGCAACACTTGGCATTGCTTCCTTGGGAACCAAGTGGGATTGTCACGAGTACAGCCACCATTCTGAACTGATGCACAAAAGGACCTAGAAAATAGCCTCTCTTATAAAGGTGTCTAGATTCTTATTAGGATAGGGATGCTCAGTCTAAATGTAGCATCTTTCGGGATTTGGGCACAGGAATCTTGGAAAGAGAAGACTAAGTGTAGTCTGGTTTTGGATCTCACACGTTCCTACCCACAACTGCTGGAAAAGGAGTCATCAGGGCAGAAATGTAGATGGAATGCAGTCTCGATCCCTCCATGCACTAACTCCTCTCTTGTCCCTACTGCTCCATTGCTATGTAGAGTCCTGAATGGAGCAAGAAAGCCCTTGGCAGCACCAAAAAGAGTTGATAGTCATGCTAAGCGAAGGCAACTATTTCATCCGTGAATCAAGGTTCAACGAAAGTATCTTGCTAAGAGCGTGTAGTCTACTCTGGGCAAAGAATCTTGGACCTTAGGGTTTCTTATAAATGAATAATCCCTCTCCACTCTCAAATCATAGGGATGTTGGGAAGAGACAATTGGACTTAAGTTCGAACCCTTGTCCTACCACTTCCTGCTTGCTTGCCCTTGGACAGCTTTCATAAGCTCTCAGAACCATGATTTCCTCATCTGAAATATGGGGATGATGAACCTTCTGACAGAGGGTTGCTGCAAAGATAAAATTACTTTTACATTTTCATTGAACAAACATTTTGATCCTACTTTGTACAAAGCACTATACTACATGTTAGAAATATAGTACATGAAAGAATGGTTTCTACCATCTTAGGTAGGGACCCCAAAACTTAACATAAAGTCACACCAAGGATTATGCTAGTAATAATAATAATAAATCTTCGTTGAGTTTTTAATGTGTCATATTGTTTCAATTATTACTTGATATTTCATTTAATTCTCATAACAACGTACAGAGATACATATTGTTATAGGCAATAACTATAGTTAACAATTCCTGATGAGGAATCAAAAAAATGCATGCTGTGGGTTGAAATGTGTCCCTTTAAAAATATATTGAAGCCCTAACCCCCAGGAACCTGCAAGTGTGAACTTCCTCAGAAATACAGTCTTTGAAGATGTAATCAAGTTGAGAGTTACCAGTTAAGACAAAGACTGATGAACTTTAGTTCAACCACGAGCTGAGAGCCTACCGCAAGTTTCCAGTTTAAAATGTGTGTGTGAAGGATGATTATCAGACTCTATTGATGGATCCAGGTTGATTTCTGTCTCCTCATGCCAGGAAATTGCCAAATTTTTCTCCATTTTATACTTATCTCTCTAGAATTAGCAAAAGTCCTCAGAGCAGAAGTAGTTTTAAATTGTGGGTTTCTCTCTGGTTCTACTTTCTCGTATATTTTGGGGGTTTTTTTAACTTTTTTTTTTTTCCTTTTTAACTCTTCAATGCTTTTAAACAATGTTTCTATTTTATTAATTCTAGCAGGTTTTTTAATACAATTTAGCTAGGTTACAGTTTAAATATTGACAAATATTTAGAAATAGAAATTGAACTACATATATAACATATATGTTAAATGTATAATTTATCTATGTTTTATATATATATATGTATGTATATATATTTCCACAGCCCTCTGACATCTATTGTAGCTGTTGAGAAGTATCTTGTCAGTCAAATTGCTGTTCCTTTGTAGACAATGTACTATCTCTCTGGCTCTATTCAGAACTTTTTGTCTCTAGGGTTTTGGAATGTTAGAAAATGTATGAAGATTTTTCAGAAAAGTTATTCTGTTTTTGATTAATTAAACTTCTTGAATCTGAAGATAATTTAGTCATTATCCTTTTGAATATTTCTCCTCCCCCCCCCCCCATTTTCTATATTCCTTTGTACAAATCCAGTTTGGTATAGTATATTGGGCCTTCTTATTCAATTCTCTTTGTCTTTTCACCTCTATTTCATATTCCATTCTCTTTCAACTTATACTGCTTTCAGGTTAAGCTCTTCAACTTTAGCTTCATTTTACCAGTTCTCAATTTAGCTGTGCCAATATCTTGTAATCTGTTATTCTTTTCTTTATATCAGTGACTACATGTTTGTGATTTTCCAAAAAGTATAGTTATTGTTGTTTTTCAAATATACCTGGCTTTCTGATAGGTTATTGCTCCTTTCTCATGTTTTTGAGCTCCATCTTTTTTTCCTTTAACCATTTTAAACATAGCAATAATATAACTTACATCTGATAATTCAATTTTTCAAAGTCCTTGTATTTAATTATGCAGAATATTGCTTCTGTTTTGTCTTTTGGAGTGCAAGCTCATGATCAACAGAGTTATTTCTGTGAGATCACCTTATGGACACTTTATATTAATTTCTTCACTTGGGATATTCCAGCCCACATAGTATAAATGTCAAATCAAATATACCTGAGGAAAATTTGTTTTATTCTCTCTAAAGCCTAGTTGAAGACAAAATATGTGTGTGTAAGAGTGTGTGTGTGTGTGTGAGTGAGTGTGTGTATGTGTTTCTTGTCTGCTTCTTCACATAGGTTAAGGCCCTTCAAGATCCCTGGCCCTATGGGGATCTATGTGTCTTAATTCTACCTCCTATCCTTATGAGTATCCAAATTCTTGTGTTCTCCATTTGTATGATCATTTATAATGCAAACCCCTTTGTTGTAGAAACTGATAAATGTTCCCATTTCAGCAATAGATTCAAGGTCTATTTGTCACTCTTATTTTCATCTCCCAATCCTTTTGGACCATTAGCACGTTTCTTCACTTTACTTTAAACATGTGCATTTGAAGAGGTTTATTATATATTACTTTGTTATTTAGCACATGGAAGTCAGAAATGTTCTTCATAGGGAGGACAGGACTTATTTACTTACATAGTGGTATGGAATAAACTTTCAGTATGGATCATGAGAACATACCCTTAAATAACATATGTTTGCACTCTCAACCTTGTTATCTCTATTTAAGTAATTATTCACTCTCCTCTGGATCCAGCTGTACTGGGAATTAGGCCAGTTACCTGTCCTTTATCTACCTGAGTTCAAACATGTGCTGAGACTATTCAAAGCAATCAATTGATCCTGAAAGTCTGTGCTACTGGTGACCCATTTTGGAGGATGAGATTATGAAAAGACAAAGAAAAGGCCTGGAGTCACAGTCTAGAGCAGAAAAAATGTACCTGAGCTTCTTGTAAAAAGAATACAAGGAAGGAGAAACTGGAGGAAGGCACAGGTTAGATAGAGAAAAAAGGAGCAGAGAAAACCAGAAAGAAGGAAGGAAGGGAAAAAAAAGATCAGAAGGAAAGAGGAAGACAGTGCATAAGGAAGTAAAAATAACAAATATATTGGGTGATTGTATTTAATGTTTTTTGTTGTGGTTGTTTGGTGAGGAAGAGTTGCTCTGAGCTAACTTAATCTGTTGCCAATCTTCCCTCTTTTTGCTTGAGGAAGATTAGCCTTGAGCTAACGTTTGCGCCAAACTTGTCCCTTGTATGAGGGTTGCCACCACAGCATGGCTTGATGAATGGTGTAGACCCACAACCAGGATCCAAACCCATGAACCCAGGCCACTGAAGCAGAGTGCACTAGACTCAACCACTATGCCACAGGGCCAACCCCGTAGTTAATGTTCTATATATATAATTGATTTTAAAAATCAAACTGAAAATTGCTCTCATTCCTGTTTTTGAGACAGTGAAACTGAAATATGGAGAGTTTAAATTATCTGCCCAATTCATACAGCTGGCAACAGCTTAGCCAGGATACTAAACCTGAATTCCAAACTTAAAATCCAAGTGTCTTTATGCTGAAAGTGAGTGTCAGAAGGCTCTTTCTCAGGAATATTTAGACACATTGATCAGTCTGTCACTCTGTGGAGACTACGAAGAACAAGGTATGATGATCATTATAACATGTTTATTATTGTGGTGAATTATGCAATCCATCTGACTAAGAAAAAAAAGACTATGGTGCAAAAGGAAAGTGAAGTTGATGACAGTACAGTAAGGTACTATTTACCCCAAAACAGGAAAAAAATAAAGAGAAAGGTAATTTTATAGTCTCAGAAATATGTTCTATCTGATCTTATTTGGCTGGATAACTGTAGGAGTTCCTCAGTCTTCTCTTAAGTCAACAGTAAACCTGAGAGGTCAAGGAGACCGATCTCCCCCAGCTGTGAAGAAGCAAGACACATGGACCCACAAATATCCCCCCTTTGGCTAAATTTACAGAAAAATCAACATTTACTTTTACAGGAGTAATCATAGGTCTAAGAAAACTCTCAGCCTCTTTCTCAAACAGGACACAGTTCTTAATTCTGTTACAAACATCCAAGTAAATGCAATAAATTCAGTAACTTTATTCAGGAAATCCATAAAGATGTGTTCTCCCCTAGAATATTAGCTTATCTATTCCCTCTTCCCCACTATATCCTAATAACAGTAGCTCTTGACAGATCATAAGAACTCTGTATAAACTCAAAGGATGAACACAAAATGCATTGCTTGTCTAAATCAAATACCAGGCTCCTGACATCACCATAGTGGAATGTCACATCAGGTTTCAGGAATATGTTTGGAGAGTCCTGGCTAGGGGCTGGCTCTAAGTGGGATTCAAATCCCTGCACCTCAACAATTTAACTTCTACTCCTGAGATGCAGCTTACCAATGTTCCACCCAGCGGCCCTCTCTTTCTTCTACCACAGATGATGGGAAAGACTGGAAATATGGGTGGATCTAAAAGAGCCTTTTGCCTCTCATTTATGAGTTTAAAATCAAACCTGGTGATCTACTTAATAAAGCATCTGGAGGAGACGAGCAAGAAGCAGACCAGACTCTAGGACTAACAGTGTCTCAGAGACACTAGGAGAGCCACAAAAATCTCCAGAGTTTCTTCTACCACTTCTGCCTCTTCCTACTCCACAAATTGGTTTTCAGCTTGAGAATCAATGTATATAAATGACAGAGACAAGGCTAAGTTCACCAGAGTTTTCTTCCTCCTAGACATAAAAATGAATTTATATTTTCCAGGCTCACTTGCCTAGTAGGGCTTTAAGACTAAGTGTGGCCAAGGAAATGCATGCACCTCTTCCAAGAATGGCCTTTACAAGCTCCTAGATGTCATCTACACTCTCTCTTTTCCTCCTCCTCTGGCCAGATACAGATAACCCACTGGAAGACATTGAAGCCATAGAAATGGTAGAACCACACAATGGAAGGAGGCTAGAGCCCTGAATGACTGCGTGGAAGAGAGCTTACATGCATTGGACTGGATGTCACCAAAAAGTAAAATTCTATTATGTTAAATCACTGACAAATTGGAATTGTCTATTTCAACAGCTGGCAAGTTATCCTGACTAAGGCTGCAGACAGTGAGAAAATTGACATCCAATGCTAGACAGATCACATAACAAGGAGAGCTAGCATGCCTACTAAATGGTACCTCTAAGGAAAAGGGTTGGAACAATTCAAAATAATAGTGTGTGTTTGCAAGGGTTGGTTCCTTTGACAAGCCGTTATGAGAAATACATGATTTTAGAAGAAAGTTGGCTGGGTTTCAAGCAGAAATTAATGATAATAGAGAAAGTTCTTGTATAGGGAGTCTTGAAGAATTGTCCTACTGCTTTGGAGTTCAAAGGTTAAGAGAAAGTTTTAGAATGCCTGTGAGTAACAGAGACTCATAGAAACCAGCCCTGAGAAGAGACTAGATTGCATGGATACCTGTCCTATGAAGTCTGATAGCCTTGGACAGACACTATTACACAGATAAGGAGTGACGTGGGGAAAAAGTAAAGACATAAAGAAAAGAAAGAAATCTTAAGCTATGCCTGAGAAAATCCTTTGGATGTAATTACTAGTGCATGGAACTGACCTGCTACAAATAGATCAGACCTGTTAGGTTTTTGAGGGGGTTCATTGCCGAAGAAACATGAACTTGGATTTTAAAGAAAGGTTTTTTTTCCCTCCAGTAATTTTATTGAGATCATGATGGTTTATAACATTGTGTAATTTGGGGTGTATGTTACTATTTATCAGTCTCTGAATAGACTTCATCGTGCTCACCACCAGTAGTCTAATTGTTGTCTGTCACCGTACATATGTGTCCCTTTACCCCTTTTGACCACCACCCAACCCCATTCCCCTCTGGTAACCACTAATATGTTATCTTTATCCATGTATTTGTTATCTTCCACATATGAGTGAAATCATGCAGTATTTGTCTTTCTCTGTCTGGTTTATTTTGCTTAATATCAAACCCTCAAATTCCATCCATGTTGTTGTAAATGGGACGATTTTACTACTCAGCCATCAAAAAAAGACAAAGTTTCTGATTAAGAATTAAAACAATTCTTGATCCTAATATTTTACAACAGTAAGCAGGCTCCAAATGCAGTATCTGCAAAAGAAGCTACATTCTCCCACACCTGCTTCATATGTCTCCAGTCACATTGAAGAACGCACAAGCCCCCAAGGGGAGAACAAAGGCACATAGAAACAATGGCCAGGAGAGTTCCTCCAAGAGAACATAACTGGTGTCTAGCCAGGGAACTTCTCCCACTGTCAGGAGGTAAAAATATTGCAATGTCTGCCCCCCACGTATTCTAGCATTACCACTGACAGTTTACTGTTAAACGTATTCCACACTTCACTCCCAACTGGGAACCTTTGTGGCTGGTACCAAGATTCTGCTCCACCATTGACTATGTGGTGGGAGGAGAAAGATAACTGGTCCGAGAAGAACCCCATCATGACCTGATGAAGAGTACCACACACTCCTGGAGAACTTGGACTTTGTGCTGTGTACAGTGACTACACGAGAGTTGGGAAAAGGTTAAGTATGTTTTACATGCAAGAGTCTCTCTTATGTCATTTCTCTTAAGAAATGAATATTCAGTGACCCAGTCTCTCCTGTAGGCAGCTGGATCTATGTGAGGATTTTACCCAATGGAATAATAGAGAAAATGATGTAAATCTCTCCCCGATTGAGCTTCTCAAACCTCCTACAAGATCCTGCACATTCTCTGCCTTTGCTCCCCTGACAGCCAGATTCAGAAGCACCAGTGAAGCTCTCTAAGGGCCTAGAACCTGGAGGATTCACAAATGGAGGAAGCATGAGTCCTTAAATGTTGACATGAAGCAAAGCCCCCATGGATTAGAATGGGATGTGGATGAGAAGTAAACTTACATCGTGTTAAGTTGCTGTGCTCTCTTTGTTGTAGTAACTAACTTTATTTGCATCGACTCATTCAATATATGATAGGCTGTGATGTGAACTGCCTCTGCTATCTATAACCTAGGGTATGAAAAACTTCAGAAAACTACAAAACGATCCAGTGGAAGTCTACAAATGCAGCTCACCCTTAGACAATGCAATAGGAAAACTGGATTTGTATAGCAAATGCGCCTAATGTCTCACTCTTGACTCTGGTCACTGTTAGTTGAATGACCTTTAGTCATTTATCTGTTTGTTCAGTCCCCTAATCTGCAAAAATGGGAATAATAATAATTTGTGGACTGTTTTGAACATAATCTCTCTGAAAGTAGTTTCTCTCTTGGTAGCTATTTATACTAATCACTACTGTGTTAAACACACATAAAGCACTCAGTAACTAACTTCTGGTTGAGTAGACAAAGAAATGAATAAGTGTTATTATTACATATAACACTAAGCCAAATACTGCTAATGTAACATCTTATTAAATACTGAGACACATTCTACCCTTACGAATACCTGACACAAGTCGTTGATTTGAGATTGAGTCCTAAATGTCACTGAAGTAAAGAAAATCAGAGTATAAATCGTTATATCCCTTTTATTTCTAAATTAATCTTTCAAATCCCCATGTGCCCCATGAGCAGGAGGCACAATATGTTCTTCTTGAAACCGTCTACTACCCTCCTGCTAAGTGTTGGAGATCCCGGGGGTTTTCTGAATACGGAGTTGTCAGTCCCCTTTCAAACACCAAGCAGAGGCTGAGAACTGAATTCTCCCCGGTATTGCTGTTCCCCTTGACAGGCACAAGGTGGCACTGTTGACTTGCCAGCATTGAAGCGTTTATAAACCGGCAGTAATGCCGTGCTGTTTAGACTCCCTGGCTGCGCAGCCTTGATGTCCCACGCGGGGCCTTGGAACTCACAGCTCTCGTTGTTAACAACTACATGCTTAGAATATATCCCGAAGCACAATAACATATCACGGTGACTGTGTACTAAGAGGCTCCCAAACTCCACTTTATGATAGTGGAAAACGTAGTTTTCTTCCCTCAACAATATTTAGGTCTTTATTTGGGACATTGGCCACGAGCATAAATTCCCTTTTTACTCCAGCTAATTTAATTCCAGCGGACTTGGTGCTCTCTCTTGCCGCTAGGTCTTGATTTAAATCTGCTCTGTTCCTGAATAGCAGTGCTCAATGCTTTCAGATCTTCGTTCTCAAAGGCTCTGTGTTCCTCATGCAAATTCCTCATGCAAATGTGACTAACTCTCAAACCAGGGAGTGAGGGGAGTGGCTGTTGGTAGGCCCTTCTCATGTTCTCAACACACCCCCTTCCGGTACAGGTGGATGACAGTTAGCCCATGTTAGCAGTGGCTCTTCAAAGATTTTTTTCAGTTAAACTGACAAAACATCTGTACCCTACCAATTTATAATAATTCTTTCAGTTTTATCGAGATATAATTGGCATTCAACACTGTATAAGTTTAAAGTGTACTTAACTTACAAATGTTGTGAAATGCTTACCAAAATAAGTTTAGTTAATATCCAACGTCTCATATAGAAACAAGAAAAGGAAAGAAAAAAAGGTTTCTTCCTTGTGATAAAGACTTTTAGGATTTGCTCTCTTAGCAACTTTCAAATATACCATCTAGCAGTGTTAACTATAG
Organism: Equus przewalskii; assembly: GCF_037783145.1. Classification (NCBI taxonomy): domain Eukaryota; kingdom Metazoa; phylum Chordata; class Mammalia; order Perissodactyla; family Equidae; genus Equus; species Equus przewalskii. The sequence goes on from NC_091836.1 coordinate 75,257,036, forward strand.
TCGTCATGCTGTACATTACATCCCCAATACTTATTTATCTTATAACTGGAAATTTATACCTTTTATACCCCACCAATTTAAAATGCCTTTAGTTTGTGCTACTTCATTCTATCCATCCACTCAAGACAGTGTTCAAAGATTTCTACCAAGCACATTTTCTTATGCTATGGCAACTTCACGGCACAGCTGTGTCTGCCCTTCAAGATCTGGCTCCTTGAATTACCCTGCCCCCCCATCACCATTACGTGTAGGTGGACTCACCCCAAAGCGTGTCTTAGGACCATTGTGTGCAGTTCCTTGAACCACCTGCACTGGATGTGACAATTCTGTGAGAAGCTTGGTCCTCTCAACTTCTCTCCTTAGAACCAGAGTGGAGAGCCAAGCTTACATACATGACTTGTCTGTTTCTTATATTTAGGGCTTTATTACCATGGAAACAGAGATTCGCTGTAGACATTATTTGTCAACTCTTCACTTAGCTGCTTTATATCATCGGTAAGGAAATGTTTATGAGCACCTTGATGTGTCATTATTGTGCTAGCAGTGAGTACTGACAGTAGTGAGGAATGACAACTGGTGTGTTTGTCCCTACATCCTTTACAAATCTCTATGAGTTGGTAGTTTCTATCCTGTGTACACCTAGTTTGAGTCAAGCTTCTCATAATTATGTTGGCCTTTTGCATTGATCTAGAGAAGACTGGTTCAATAATTAAGATCTGAATTTTGACCAACCAACACACTCCTTTTTCAGTCCCCTCTGGGTTTGCACCTGTGTGAAAGTGTAGCTGAGGTAGAAAAAACTCTCCGAGGGAGACCATCAGAGTGGACCAGATGTTTGAAAATATCACCTGGATAATATGTATCATGTTTCTATGGATTATATCCTTTCTGCTAGACTTTTTTTTAAAAAAAACTCATTTTTATAATCATCCACAGAAAGCTCTTATGAAAATTAAATATTATCATGCACAGACACTGGTATTTTGCAAGAGCTCAAAACATTTGAGCTTTTCATTTCATTATTATTATTATCTTTATTATCAGTATATTAGGACATTGAGGTTATTAGTATCATTTTAGGCAATCAGTGTTGAAGTTGGCCCTTCTGTCCTCTGAGGGACAGTAGGAAGATGGTTGTGAATAAAACTGTTCTAGCAGCCATGAGTTGGAGAGAAGCCCTCTTAGAGAATTTCCTTCTAAAAATGACAAGCACACCTGTGGCTCTAGCTTGAGAAAATGAGACCAAAGCCTGAGGGTATTAAGAGCCCCTTCCTGTAGGCAAGTGGATGTCATTTTCTTTCCTGCTGTTAGTGAGTGTGGCTTTGGAATAATCTGCCCCTGGAGCCCCCAGCAGCACTGAGTTGCAGTTACTCTATCTAATCCCCAGAGTATGGGACAGTCAATCTATTCCTGCCATCAGTTTTATGCCAAATTCTTTCATGGCTATGAAAGCTGCCCCTATAACATTATGTCATGTCTCTTCACCTACCTGCACTGTCTCTGGTTCCCTGGGAGCTACTGTGCACTGCAGGGTGCTGTTATAGCTGTCCCTCATGTCCTCACAAGCTTCAGACACAGAACCAACTGGAGCTGTGCTGTCATTAACTATCCTCCCTCAGCCCTAAACTCACCCATCCATACTCCACTTTGTGATGCTGGGGTTTGGACTCTGGGACTCTTCTTTGTCAGCTGGAACCCTTTTAGTTCCCACCAACAGAGAGCAAAAGAAAAAGACTGGAAGGTTGAAGCAGGGGAGGGGATACTTGTTCCTTTCTATCTGTTCCTGTCTTGCCAGTATCCCTCAGCAATGACTCTTCATCCTGATAGTGGAGCTGATTCTATTCTCCAGGATTTGTTTGTTGGTTGGTTAGTTGGTTGATTCGGTTTTGAGTTTGGGTTTGGTTTGGGTTTTAGAACTCCCAGGATCAAATCAGCCTCACTGAACTAACCTCCGATGGACCAGTAGCACAGCAGCACGATACAGTCCTATCCTCAGAGGTCTCCGTCCCACCTCTAAGGGCACCTCCTCCGAGCTGCTGTGATGCTGGTACCAGTTAGAGGTAGCACCTTCCTCAGAGTTGTGAGACCCAGATCAATGGGCTGCCTCCAATCTTGTGATTCTGATCACCCAACCTCTGCCCAAGTGCAAGGTTCTTCCTGCAGGAACACTCTCTGTGTTACTTCAGCACCCCCTATTTCGCTTTTCAAGTCTTCAATACCCATTTAATCAATTGTTACATTAAATTCTCTAAAAATAACCATTCTGATTTCTTTTCTCTTGACTGGACTCACTGTTATCCTGAAACCTGACACTATGCTCTGTCTTCCTGCCTTCAACTAGAGCTCTTGGGCAGAGTCCATAGATCGAATAAGACATGACTTTCAGTTCACTGCATGCATAGCTTCAACCTATAGGGGAAGTGGCCAACCCACTGCCCCGGTCAATTTCCCCATTTCCTGGGAAATGGTATCCCCTCTCTTCACCCTTCTCTCAATCTGTTTTCTCATTTTCAAGACTCCCTGAAGGTAGTGAGCTGTGTAGGATAGAATAAGAAGCTGGCGTTTCTGCATATTATTTCTGTACAATCTTATAGATGCTTTGTCAGGCAGGACTCTGCCGTCTCTGAGAACCTCCTGGTTCTCAAGGAAGCTGATACAGCCAGGGAATACCTATGAACAGCTAGAAGGACAAAACACAGGCAAAGGAGAGTAGGATAGAGGCCTGGCCTCTAGCTTCAATTGTACTTGAAGGGTCATTTCTATAGGAGCCTAGGCTCTTGAATCTGGATTTGGATCTCTGTCACTTCCCAGGTATGTGATCATTGGTAGTTTCTTCTCCTAAAAGCAACTTATTTTCTGCTATGCAAAATGGAAGTACCTGAAGGAATGTTATGAAAATCAAATTTACTGAGGTATAATTGCCTAGGCTCAAAGAAGTTATTCAAGAAATATGAGTTTATTCCTCTTGCCTCCCTCCACCTGAACCAGGTGAGAAGAGTAGAGGAAGGAATCTGGGTCAGTTATGAAGTGAACTTCAGTGTGCATAATAAATACTCACTTACCAGGCTTTTCTCCATCTCACTGTGTAGGCAAAATAACTGAGGGGAAAGGAGAAAAGGAATTAGAAATTTTACATGTTCGTACCCCTCTCTGCAGCAATTTCTGAATTCCTTGTTTTATCTCTTTGGTCCGAACGCCATATACAATAGGGTTCAAGGCAGGGGGTATGAGATGATGAAGGACATTGAGCAGGATCAGGATGTCCATGGGGACCCTCTTTCTGGACACGTTTGTCAGCACCACAACCAGCAGGATGGTGCTGAAGAAGAGGATGAGGATGAAGTGGGAGACACATGTGCTCAGGGCTTTGACTGCAGCCCCCTCGGCCTTGAATCTAAGCACAGCTCTTAAAATGAAGGTGTAGGAGAGGAAGATGAGGATGAAATCTGAGCCTAGTAAGGTCCAACCAGCCACCAATTGGTAGATTCTGTTAAGGGTGAAATTGTCACAGGAGAGCCTGGACACAGACAGGTTGGCACAGATGCAGTTCTCAGTGACATTTTTCCCACAATAACGGAGCCGAGCAGTGAGAATAGGAATGGGTGCAGTGAGGAGGGCATTCCGCGTGACAATGAAGACACTAGCCCTGGCCACAAATTGATTAGTGATGATGGATGGGTATCGCAGTGGGTGACAGATGGCCACATAGCGGTCATAGGCCATGACCATGAACGTGCAGGACTCCATGGGGAGGAAACTGTTCATGATGAACATCTGGAAGAAGCAGGTGGAGAAGCTGATGGACCTGAGGTCAAACCAGAAGATGGCCAGGACCTTGGGGATAACAGTGAGGCAGAGCACAATGTCCAGCAGAGAGAGGAGGCTGAGCAGATAGTACATAGGCTCGTGCAGAGAGGCCTCCAGCCAGATGGTGATCAGAAGGGTGGCATTGGCCCCCATGGCCAGAAGGAAGAGGAGGCTGAGGGGCAGGGACAGCCAGTGCTGCCAAGTCTGGTAGTTAGGGAAGCAGATGAGGAGGAATTCAGAGACTGGAGCAGTGGAGTAGTTGTTGGATGATGCCATGAAGGAATCTTGAGCTGAGAAGGCTCCTCTTGACTGTTTGTATGGGCAGATACAAGAGGTAATTTTGTTTAATTGACTCCAAACTTTACCTCTCACTTACTCTTTAGGACACAAATGATATATAGGATACTCTTCCCAAATAAGGCAAATTCCAGTCAATAGCCTAAAGGTAGACTTGTGAGACTTGACAAATCATGCTACGGTCTATGAAGAAAAATGAATCCATGGAAAAACTAATATTTGAAAACTGAATAATGACAGGTAAAAACCTCACAACATTAAAAATGTACAACAAATTAGGTCAGTATAGTACCAGAGTAAAAAAAGCAAAATGTTGATAGCATAAAGAAGATAGGCCAACAATACATCTAGTTTTACAATAATCTACATGTGATGAAGGAGGCATCAAACCTATGGTGGATAAGAAGTTTTTTAATAGATGTTTTTGAGACAATTGTTTACATTATTAAGGGGATAAAACCTTTAATTAGGTCCTCACCTACTACCATACCCAATATAATTTGAGATGGATAATTTTGTTGTATCGCTTCCTCAAACTCAGGTATACTAGAAAAAAATAGAATGTAGGATTTATTAAATTAGTATTTTGCTAAACTCTAATCTTATTTGAATATAACCATTCATTTTCCAAGGCCTGCACCTGACCATCCCAGTGCTCTTGGAATAAGCCTAAAACAACAGAAAAGTCTGCTTTTACTATAAGTTTATTGTTACCATCTTTAAATGGACCCTCAATATTGCCTGTCCATCTTACAAAACTTCCCTGATCAAACTTCCCCTCTTGCCAAGACCCTTTTCAGATCTTCATTCTTTTCAAATCTTGAACTTTACTCCTTCTCTTGGAGGATGATATCAACTACTACCTCACAGAGAAAAGAGGTGTCCAGTGAGATTTTCTTCAACTTCTCAAGATAAAATTTACAAATCTACTTGTCTATTCTCCCAAGTTTTCCTTGTCTCCTCCCATTACAATAGAATCTGCCCATTCTCAAAATGTCAAACATTCCACTTGTACATTGAATCCTAGCCCTCCTAGCCTTGTATCAATTGTTCATTTGAGTTCCCTAATTTGGGGCCATATTGTCTTCTATACTGGATCTGCCCTGTCTTTCAAACATTCTCCAGTATCTTTCATCTTTAAAAAGAAAAATAAGAAAGCCTCTTTCTTGCCTTCCAGCTATTTCTCTCTCTCCTTCCCTTCACAACCAAACTTTCTCACAAGCACTGCTAGACTCCTTGTCACCATTTCCTCACCCCACATTCATTCCACAATGCACTTCAGTGCGGTTTCCTTCTCCATTAGTTCCACAAAATGTCTCTCAAAAAATGTCACCTTTAGAGTGTTGAATCTTGCTGAAACAATTGATCAAATCCTCTTTCCTGAAACACTCACTTTGGTTTAATTTGCATCACGGTCTCATAACTCCTGGTCTCTTTCTCATTTTCTCTTACATGTTTTTCATCCACAATCTTCATCAGTTTCAAGGTTCACTCCTGGGCTCTCTTTGATTTTCTTTTCTCCTCTTTGCTATTCTGTTCTGCTCTTTCTTCCACTTTTTTTCTCTTTTCCGTATCCTCAGCCAATTACCTTCTCTATGTTGATGATTGCTAAATTATCTCTCTTACCTAGAACTCTTTAAAAGCCTACTTGATGTATCAACTTGTGTCTCAAAGGCACCCCAAACTCACCATATCCAAAATTGATTTATAATATTTCTGCCAAGCCTGTCTTTTTCTAACATCTCCTATCTCAGTGAATGGCGAAAAATCTAGATGGTTCCATAAGCCAAAGGCTAGAAACTATCTTCAACATATTCTTTATCTGTACCACCCATTACAAACCCACCACCAACACCTGTCAAATTTCCCTTTTAATTAGTTCTTGAGTCTATCTACTTCTCCATCTCCACTGTCAAGAATAAAAGATTATTATCTCCTGAGTGAAAACATAAATTGTCTCCTAATGCATTCTAGGTTTCATGATAGAATCATTCTCTACATTGAAACCGGAGAAATATTTTAAAATATAAGTAAGATCTCACCACTCATCTACTTAAAATATGTCATTGGCTTCTCATTGTTAATAGAATAAAAGCAAGATCTTTAACTTGAACTTTATTAGATCGTAAGTTAATGAGAGAGAAACTACACCTGTTGTTTTTTCATCGTTATATGTACAGTGTATAGGTAGATTCCTTCATAGGTATTCATAGTCAATTGAAAAAATTATTTAACAAATAAGTAAATGAACGAATGAACAAAAAGTCATATATCATTTGTCTGCCTCCTCACTTTTCAATGTCATCTGACATCCCTCTCTCTCTTGAGCTCCAGCTATACTGTCCTTCTTTCAGATCTTCAAATACAACGCGTACTTTCTGCTCCCACTTCTCTTGGAAGACTGTGCTTCCACAATACATCCGCTTACTTTCTATTTATCCTTTACATCTAAGTTCAAAGATTCCCTTCTCTGGGAGGTTTCCTCTAACCCTCTCCAGACAAAATCTAAGCCTTCTATTTTATGTTCTCATAGTACTTTGTTCCACCCTCACATTTTGTAGTTATATACTTGTGTGATAATTTGGTTAAATAAACTTTCCCCCAAGTCCTATTAGGCATTTTATGCCATGAAAGTAAGGACCATGCTCATCAATTAGTATAGTGCTTGGCATGAAGTGGTGGCCAACAATATTTGTAGAAAAGATTCACTGCTAGGTTTATGAATAGAGTGATAGAGGATAACAAAATAAAATTTTCTAAATTAGCCTGAGAAGAAAAAGGAAGCCTTCCTAAAGTTGCTAACACCTTAGCTGAGTTTTAATGGATGTGGAAGACTTATAAATGTGCAAAAAACTATGGGTAATATATTTGTAAAAGCATGGAAATGAATTGGAGAAAAACTTTGGTAGGAAATTCTATGTAATATTTAATCTGACTGGAGCCAAGAGGATGGGAAGTTGGAAGAAAGAGCAGAAAATGGAATTGAAAAAAAGAGAAAGCCAGATCATGAAGGACCTTTTCTATGCTAAGGATTTTAGAATTAATCTTATGGATAAAGAGAAGACAAAGAAGTGTTCCTGTTAGGAGAGAGAGAAGACTAGATATGGGCTACACGGAGATAACTCTGGATGCAATGCTATGGATTTGGGTAAGAAGAGAGAGCAGAAGCAAAAAGAATGAAAGTTGAATAGTCCAGATGAGAAGTGGTGAGTGTCTGAACAAAGACTGAAGTCCTGAGGATGGGAAGAAGGTGCATGTTCTAGTGGTAATGTAGACAGAACTTAATGACAGATTAATTATGAAAAAAATGGTAGATGAGAAGCCTAGGATGACATCCTGTTTTCTCACGTGAGTAAGTAAATAGAATCACTAAGATATGAAACACAGGCAAATGAGTATGTTTAGTATATATGGGTATATGTCAAGGCTGAGGTTTTTATAATCTCCACATAGAGATTCATCTTAGGCTGCTGGAAATGAAGTTTTAATAAATTAGAAGTTCCTGGTTTATGATAAAAATTCAAAAAGCATCAGCGCATGACTGATGTAGGGAGAATAACATAAGGCTGAGATTAGAACACTGGTAAATAATAACATTAAAAGGGCAAAAAAAAAGAGAGACACAAATGGAGGGTCTGGAAAGGTATGAAGAAAATCAGAAGTGCCCAAGGAAAAATTAAAGAGAAAATTTCAAGGAGTGTATGACCAACTTGTCAGTTAAGCAGAAGTCCAATAACTTGAGAATATGAATAGCCATTAAATTTTATCATAAGCGTGCCGTTAGTGACCTGGACAAGAGTAATTAGTTGGGCTGCTGGCAATAGAAACCAGAATAAATGGAAGTGAAGAGTTAGTAGGTGAGGAAGTATAAGGAGGAAGAGTTGACTATGTAGCTAGAGAGCCTCTTTCAAGCTTGTGAGTGAAGAAAAAAAGCAAGACAGAAGTGAGACATACCGCAGCATGCTTCTGTGTTTAGGGAAAGGTTAAAGATTCAGAAGGAAAGTAAGACACTTGAAGTAGTTAGTTCATTAAGAAAGCAACCTCTATTGTTATTATCATTTTCTTTGTAACCCTTATGTAGGGTCTGGACCTTGCTTGCTCAGCAAAAGCCCACAAGCCGATTACAACCATGTGTCCTTCTGGCTTCCTTCTGGGCAGGACACCCAACTGGGTTTGTGAAAATCCGGGGCCTGGTCAGCCCAGGTACTACCTTATCTTGCTTAAAAAACAGTGCATCTTAAAGACATACAGAGCCCCTCCACATGAGCCACTATTCCTGGGAATGCTGGTGGTACCAGGGAGAGCCTTTGTCCAGCATACAGCCTTTGTGTCCCCTGCTTATAAAAGAAATCCCCTCCCCACTCACGGTAGCAGGTGCATGTTGCTGTCCAGCCAGCCACCACTGGACCTCTCTGTAAGTAACTCCCAATGAAACTATATGTCTCACTCACCATCTCTGGGTCTTTTCTTTGGTCTCTCTGCAACCTATCCCACACTGCTTTCCTAACTGGGCATGCAGCCAGACACCTTAACATATAGCTTTTGCACCTCTCTCTCTCCCTCCACCCTACTGTGAAATATGTGAGGACAAATAAAGTGGGCTTTTCCATTTATACATACCAACATTCTTTAACACCCTATAGATTGTTAATAAAAGTCCATTGAAAAACGTTTTGAATTGCTGGGCCTTGGCATTTTACATTGATGGAAATTTTCAAGGAGGGAAGGTTAGAGGGGAGAATTAAACAGAGTTTCAGTGTGCTTAAGAGGCCTCTGAGAAGGGGACAGGAGAAGTTCTGATCAGTACTATGAATGGTGGTCACTGAGGTTCGTGTGGCAGTCTGCAGAGGGCTGGGTGGGGCACAAAATCCATGTTGGAACTTGGAGCTTATTCACGCCACTGTTTGCAGGTGTTTCTTGAGAGCCTGCCCCTTGGCTAATGGTAAGACCCTGTGCTAGTTCTCTGATTTGATAAGTCTTTTGCCCTTGCCCTAAATACAAACACCAACAACTCTATTGCTCCTAATATGTTGATAAGAATTTTCTTCAATGTCTCCCAGTCCAAATCATTACCAAAATACTCATTTAAAATCTCATCTCCTTGCACCAGTCTTTCCTCTCTTCCTTGACCCTTATCCTCCCCGTATCCTATATCCTAAGGAGGGCACTCTCCTTTTCTGGTATCATTTGACATAATCTTCACTCCTGTTCATGCTCCTCCTCAAAGGCCACTCACTGTTCCAATTCTCCCACGTATCTGCTTCCATTCATCACATGTTGGCTATTTACTTGTAGATAGGCTTTATTGGCAGAAACTCATCAAGCTCAGGACACTTGTCTCGAGCCATCCGATGTTATCACTTAAGCTCTAAACCGCATTTCTTCACTACTTAACATTTGAGAAAGGGGGGGAAAGGGGTGAGGAGAGATGAGAAAATCTAGAATAGGAAAGAAGGAAAAGGGAACAGATTCCTAGATGTTCTAACAGGTGGAAGTGCATACATGAACATGTCAATAATGTGGTACATAGAATAAATATTAATTTAGGAACTCTGAAACTGGATTGACAATATTAGCTCATATATACCAAGTTTGTAGTATGTACCAGGCCTTCTTCTAAGTTCATTATATGTGTTAATGTCAAGAGCAATGTCAAGAGCAAAGTAGTTGAGAATCTTTCTCAATACAGTTCTGGTTAGTCCACCTGGAGTATCTTATCCAATTCAGGACACTATGTATTAAGAAATTCCTTGTCAAACTGAGACATAGTCATAGAGAGTTACAGGATAACAAAAAAAATTGATCCCTTTTGGAGGTGGAGATCATTTTTACAAATTATAGATACATGGACTGCAAAAAACAAGGACAGCCACGATAACTTCAAAATATATGAATGGTTGTTTTAGGGAAAAGAGCAAAGATAGGATATCAGAAAGAAATCACAGAGAAACTGAGTTGCATTAAATATGAACGCGAGCTTTCTGTCAGTCTAAAGAAAGGTACCCATCTGCAGTTTAAACTACTCCACTGGGACAGAGTTGGGGCGAATCTCCTTCATCAATATTTTTTCTGACTCTATGTCCCAGGGGACCAGTGACAAACTAAACTCAGCATCCCTAGTACTTTTTATCCCATTGTAGGATTTATAGACTTCCTTTCTTTCCTGGTCAGTCAAGATGAAGCCCAATTCTCTACTTGCACTAAGTCTCTTAACAAAGCAAGGAAATGGGGCCCTCTTGTAGGAAGGCAGAGGGAAGAAAGAGAAACTAGGATGCTCCTTAGTTTAGAGGTGCTCAGGATTTCTGGGTGCTAATGCATCCAGGTTCACCACACCTTCCACCTCCTTGTTGCCTTTTTCTTCCCATTTATTGAAGCTTTCCTGTTAGTAAAGGATCCCTGCCAGCCTTGTTACTCTTCCTATCTAGATCCAATATAGCCTGTGCTTCCCTCCCTTGGCCCTGGAACTTACAGAAGATGTAAAAGGATGTGTCCTTTATGATGGATTAGCTGTAGTGTTAACCATGCTGGGATTTTGCTGAATAAATCCTGAGAGTTTTTTGAGCTCCTTATTCCTCTCCTACCCCCCTTCTTAGACCCAGATGAGAAAAACAGCTTGGGAAACAGAGACTTGGGGGATGAGGAGCTGAGTCCTTTTGGAACTCTGTCTCTTGCTGCTCTTGCAGGTAGGGAGTTGAGATGTAAAGGATGAGTGATTTGAAACTGAAGTGAGAACATACCTAGAATCCAGCAGCCAGGGATCTGGTGCACAAACACAGACAAAAATGCAGCAAAAGAGGCTATAGAACAACCTCTTTATAATAATAACTCCAATGTTTTAAGCAATTTCTGAGTGACCCAAACTACTTAAATTCTTTATATAGCTTTTCTTACTAATCAATTCCCTACTCTTTGGAGTAGGAACTATTATCCCCACTGTGTAGGGATAGATGGAAAGATGAAGCCTTGCCCAAAGTCACACAGCCTACATTTATAGCCGTGTCGGTCTGATTCCAATGTCTGTATTCTGAATGACTCTACTGTCTCCACAATACTGATAAATGTGACTGTAGGTATTGCTATCCTAAGAAAAAATCCTAGCAAATCAAGTTCAACAAACTTTTAACTGAAAAATACATTTATCTCCTAAAAAATGCAAAGAGAGCTCAATATAAGGCAATCTGTCAACCTAACTTAACACATCAAGGTTGTGAATAAGGTCATGAGAAAAAATCACTCAAATCACAGTAGATTAAATCTTAGTTCTGGTGTTTGTTATTTGTGTGACTCATCCATTAAACAAATGCTTATAAACTCCACAAACTGTGTTCAACATTGTTTACAATGGGGAATAAAGCAAACATAGTTTTTGTCCTCACCAAGAGTTCACTCTAATTATGTGATTGTTAGAAGAAATTAGGCATCTCTAAATGTATTTATTTGAATAATTTCTAAGATATCCTTAGGCAAAAACAGCACATAGAATGCTACACAAAGTAATTTTGTAATGCCATACAAAGAATACGTAGAAATAAGTATATATATATATATATATATATATATATATATATATATATATATGCATACTTTAGTATATATATTCTTCTATATAATCAAATTACCTCTGAAAGGACACATGAGAAACCTGTAAGAGTATTGCTTCTGGGAAGGACAAATATGTGTTTGGCAGACAGGAATAGAATGGTATGTTAGAGATTGCTAGTTGCTTTTCCAGTGCCCCACATTCTTCCTTAGTAACAAAAACCACGATTCTATTTGGATACTCATGTAGACTGCCAAAATACTAAATGTCCCAGATTCCAAATGTTAGCAGATGTCATTTGGTGGGGTTTCAGAAGACTCTTTAATGTGAACTTACTCAACTGAGAAATGAAGGTCATTAGCCCTCACTCCTGCCTCATGGAACATGCATAGGATCGATGCTTGAATTTCTAGCAACCACCTTAAACTATCAACAACTTTGAGGATGAAAGTCAGATTTTAAGCATGGTAAAGCAGAAAGAGATAAACTGGTGAAGCTCTGGTTCCAGTCCTGGATATCCACCTTTGAAACTCTTACATGGAAGGAAAATAAATTCTAATTTGTTTAGGTCATCATTATTTGAATTTCATTTTAGATGCAGCCAGAAATAATATTAACTGATACAGAGAATGAGTTACTTTTACTACATACTTTTGTTAAATTTTTGAACCCAGTGCATAATTGTCTATTTTTAATTAAACATACTTTTAATTGTATTCTTTTGATCATATAGATGAAAATATAAAATAAGTAAATGCAGAAAGCTTTGGTAATTATACAAAAGAAAATATAAAAAGTCCTGTCATTTGCCATCATAAAGCATTACCATAGGAGCATTACTTTCGATAAGTGGATCAAAAAGGCCTCAACTAAAAAATGTACGAATAAGAAAGAAAACAAGAGTAGACGCAGAGGGGCCAGTCAGAAGACTATTACGTGGTCCAGGCAAGAGATGGTGGTGGCCTGGACCAGAATGGTTGCAGAGGAAATGAATCTGAGTGGACAAATTTTGGAAGAATAGTCAAGTAGATATACTGATGAATTAGAAATGAGGTATTCAATGTATAAATCAAATATGATTTTTAGGATTCTGTCTTGGACAACTTGCTTGATAGTAGCCCATTTTCTTCAATGGCATAACACAGTAAGATTTCTGGGCATTGTTGAGTTTACATTTGAAGTCTGTGATGATAAATTTAACATGAAATCAGTAAGTTTACTTATGAGATTTCTTTCTAGCAAGTTTCAGTCTTTCACAGAGGAGACACATAGTTAGATTTAAACAAAGTTTGGGCTTTTTTGAAGAACTACAAAGGAGGTTAGATTATTTCCAAGAAAATAAACTGGTGGGCCATAGAATCTAGCTAGACAAGGAATAAATTCAAGACGAGAGAGGGATGAGTAATAGTATGAAGGTGATTCTGCTAATGGCTTGGTTGTCTTGATGTCTAACAATTGGGACCGTGCTAAGGATACTTGAAAATTTGAGCCTGAAGCTAGAAAGTGATAGCCATAAAGCAGGACGTTTAAAATCTAAATTTTAGAGGTGGATTAACCACAAAAATGAGATAAATCAAAAATTGGGAATTAAACCAGAAAAGTTAAGTTTTGAGTACAGGCTGAACTAAGTATTCAAGCATTTCCAGTTTTCTCAGTAGTGTAAAAACTGCATGCACATGACATTCTGATGAAAAATAAATGCATATAAATGACGTAATTAATAGTTATAAGAGGAGCTTCATAGAGTATAATTACTTAAATTAGGGATAAATCTGAAAAGAGACTGAGAGAGGTTTAGACTTCAGGCAAAAAATATGTTCAACAAAGAAATAATTTGAGACTTGAATTTTTAGCCTGTAGTATCTTCCACTGATTTTAGACAAATAATTTAGTTAGGTAATAAATAATTTATTTAATTTTCTTGTTGTCTCACCTGATCCACCTGTAGGCATCATTGCCTACAAGCTACCTTACATTAGAAAATGGGCAGAAACGTATTCTCCTGGTGCTGTTTAGAAATTTGTCTGGGATTGGTGTAATTGTAGCAGTCTGCTGCTTAGATGGAGCTTCCTATCCCTTTACATTGCACAGGAGGATGGGGCCCATCCATAATAGATACTTTAGGAGAACAAGGAGATACCATCTCAGTGGGCAAGCAGGGCATGAGCTTTGTCCACTGGGAACTTAGTGACACAATTCTATTCACTTGTGCTGGGAGGTATGCACCTGGAACTGAATAGGGCTGTGCAAAGATAGCACCAGGACTGACTGACGGCCAAAACTGAAATTTCAAAGACCATGCTACTATCAAGCCAATAAAAAGTGAAAGTGCTGCTTTGTAATTTCCACTTCTCCCATCCTTATTTCTTCTTTTTCTCCACAAGTTCCTAACTGGTGACCTTTAAATGTATCCCTGAATTCACTGACTTCTATATTTACGTTCTACTTAGAAACACTGATACATTTTTCTTGCCAATCTAATACTCATCCTTTGATCTCTCACTCTAAACAATACAGCCCAATCAATACAGTTTCTAATTTCTCCTATGATTAAAAAATAATACATTGACATTTTAATATTTGAATTATATGATATTGTATATTATTTAAAGTTCAGCAAAATCTCATCCATTAGAAATAACTGGCATAAACAATCTACTGTGTATCTTTCATCTATGTTTCTCTATGTGTATGTCAACATTTCATATATAAGTAAATGACATTATTCCATATCAATTTAACTTACATACATGGGTCTGTTATAATCTCTTTATTATATCCCATGCCTTTACACTAGGCAACAACCATTTTATATACTATGAGTTTGTAGTACGTTTTATTATCTGGCAAGGTGTGACTTGAATCTCTTTAAAGATCTTCCATTTTAAAGAATCTTCCATTGGCAAAACTTTCACCTTCCGTATACATTTTAGAATAACTGGAACAAATGTTCCTCTGACAATCTTGCTGGAATGTTTCTTGAAGTTGCATTGAATTTATCAATTAATCTGAGGAGAACTGACATCTTTAAAATGTTCATGTGTCCTTTCCCTGTACATGGTGTATCTGTACTCTTAATCAGGTCTTCACTTAAATACTTTAAATGTAATTTTAAAATGATATCCTTAAAGGTCTTGTGTGTTAGTTAGGATGCCAATTTCTACATATGAAAAAGTTTTTTCCTATTGTAAATAGTATGTTAATTTCTAATACTTTTGGATGATTTTTTGCTAGTATCTCATATCTGAACATCTTACGAAACATAAAGTTAATTCTAAAAATCTGTCTATTATTTTTAATGATTATATCATATAGAAACAATGATAGTTTAACCATTTTTATTTTGGTTCCTAAAACTCTTCTTTCTCCCTTGACTTATTGTGTTGATCAGGACTTTCTTTACATTGAACAGTAACAGTGATAAGGGCATTCAGCTCTGTTCCTCTTGGTGCATTGCCCTTGGCATAAAGGAGGTGCCTCCTCCAAGGTTATACCCTTCCCTGGGGCAACCCCCATCCCATGACTAGTTGATGAGAGAGGAAAAAGGCCTGGCACACACACGTCAATTTAGACTACTCTGAAAGGCCATCCCAGAGCTCCCTATGTGATTGTGTGAGTTCTTGTTCTTGTTTTCGTTTTTGTTTCTTCAAATATTTTTGGATAGTTTTCGCACATGCACGTGCCCATCAGTACCCTGCTGAATACTCAAGGGGGCCCTCTGTAGATCTTGGGAATTTTCTTTCCATACAGTTCTCTCTCCTCCAATACTCTAGCCTGTGAACTCTCCCTACCTTAGACTCCTCTGACTCCCATGTCCTTCTCCTCAACATAGGAAGACTGTCAGGCTACACCTAAGTTCACCCTTCCTTTGACACAGCCTGGAATCTCCCTCCAATAAGCTGCCACAAGCTTTCTCACTAAACAGAACTCACCTCATTTGTTTCTTGTCTCTCAGAGATCATTGTCCTCCATTGCCTGATGTTCAATGTCTTCAGAACCATTGTTTTATATATTCTGTCTAGTTTTCTTTGTTGTTTCAAGTGAGAAGATAAATTCAGTCTTTGTTGCTCCATTTTGAGAAGCTATAGTTCTTCTTGAGTGTGTAAAATCATGCTGGACAAGCAAATGAAAGCACCATCCAACTTCTCCATCCAACTGACTCCTCCCTGGACTCAGGGCTGGATTTGGTACTATATAAACCTCCACCCTCCCCACAGTCAGGAGAGATCTGTTTTACAGCTGAAGTCCTAGTATCTTAGGAGAACTATGTACAATGATAAAAAGAGTAAACACCTCTGGGGGAACCTGAGGTCAGAGTGATTCAGGGACTCCAAAATGTATGTAAGGAATTTGAAGAAAATAGATTTTAGGACTGGAGGAAGGGCAGTGGTGTACAGAAATGGGAAAGTAAGTGAAATGTGACTAATTCAGGACCTTCAACACTAAGAATGGCACTTAGATTTATTTTTAAGTGAGGAGTCTATCAAAGTTTTCTTCTTCATGTGTGGAGACAATAGGATGTGTACCCAGAATTAATATGAGTGTCTCAGGGAAGAATATGTAGCTATGAATCTTTTTTGCACAGGATTACGCAGGGATAGCTGCATGACCAGGCCTCCAGGTTAATTATGTTCAGCTCTGGGGAACCTAATCTCTGTCTTCACCCATAAGAAGAGAACCTTATTCCAATATTCCCTGAATAACCAAAGACTGGAGATGACAAAGCCACAGAATTGTCAGCATGAAAATATAGTCATCTTTCTCTTCCTGTCACACATCCAACTGATAATCAAGTCCTGCTCACTCTTTAAAGAAAATCCTTTAAAATACTTTCCAAACACATTTTTATGACTTTTCCATTAAAAGAATCAAGCAATTCCCAGCCTCCATCTTTCACCAAGTTCATGACATACTCTAATACAATATAACATATACCATTGGATACACCATATCCAATGTTTGCAATTTACCAGTCAAGAGACATTTTAAAAACAAAGATCATATTTGTTGAAAACAAGGGATTAGTACTCTCTACATTTCAAATGGCTTAAAGAACTTTGGAATCTACTCACCTTAATCAGTGCTTAAATACCTCTTAATAGAGAGGTCCTTGCTTTCATCTTACTGAAGTTTGCAAATAAGAAGTATGTCTGACCTTTGGGTAAGTTTACTGGATGAGCCTGAACCCTAAATTACCTATGACTCATGTAAATAATGACATCACTGAATACCAACTACAATAATATATTATGTTTCCTCACCCATTTACACAAGATTGTACCATCCAGAAGTTTAACCATATGCCATATTTACACTCCCCTCATTTGAGGCACTTGGGTGAAGCTCCAGGCCATGTGGGGCATGATTTTGAGTAAACAGACTGTCATCTATATCACCCCAGTCAGTTTTACCACTTCCCACATTACTGATCTTCTCATTCCCCACCTCTACTTCCAAATGGGTCCTCAGTGTTCTGGATTTTCCATAAAGAGCTTAAAGGGAGATGAGGCTTCTGCTGAGCAAAGGCTAGTACTATTATGAATACTATCCTTTTGTAACAGAAGCTTGAACAGTCATGATCATAAAAAGATGATGACCTCTCTGAGTTCTGTGCATCTGCTTAGTTCTTCCTGACTCTGAAGGGAGAGGGTAGAGAGAGAAGATGCCTATTGGCAACAAGAGGTTCAGAAAAGTGACACAGAGATCATAGCCTAAAGAGTAGAGATAGGGCTCCATTTGTACCTGAGGAAGGAATGCTGTGTCATGAAAAGGCCCTGGAGTCAGATAGACCTGTACATGAATTGATGCCTCACCACTCACCAGATGTGACCTTTTTCAATATTTCTCCATAAATTTTTGTTTTCTAATGTACAAAGTGGAACAATAATCCCTGCCCTGCAGAATTGTTATGAAAGTGAGAGAATTTAAACATATAAATGTCTAGACACAGAGTTAAGTACCTAAGAATATTAGTTACCTGAACCAGGCAAATGAACTTTGGTCAAGCACTAAGAGATCCACAGTAATTCCTGATACTGGAGGGACAGAAAGTAGGTAGGAAATATTCACTATTCAACCACTATTTCACTGTGTAGAATCACAGATCCTGAAATAAAAAGAGAGGAAATAGTAATAGGTGTTTCTATAGAGAGTCCCTTCCATGTGTTTAAAGCCCTCTCTGCAACAACTTCTGTAACTCCTGCTTTAACTCTTTAGCTGGAAATCCATAAACAATAGGGTTCAATGCAGGGGGTATGAATGATGAAGGACATTGAGCAGGATAAGGATATCCATGGGGACCCTCTTTCTGGACACACTTGTCAACACCACAACCAGCAGGATGGTGCTGAAGAAGAAGACGAGGATGAAGTGGGAGACACATGTGCTCAGGGCTTTGCTGCAGCCCCCTTGGCTTTGAATCTAAGCACAGCTCTAAGCATGAAGGTGTAGGAGAGGAAGATGAAGATGAGGGTGAAATGCGAGCCTAGTAAGGTCCAACCAGCCACCAATTGGTAGATTCCGTTAAGGGTGAACTTGTCACAGGAGAGCCTGGACACAGACGGTTGGCACAGATGCGGTTCTCAGTGATATTTTTCCCACAATAATGAAGCTGGGCAGAGAGAATGGGGACAGGTGAAAGCAACAAAGCATTCTGAGCCACAATGAAAGCACTAGCCTTGGCCACAAATTGGTTAGTGATGATGGATAGGTATCGTAAAGGGTGACAGATAGCCACTCAGGAGTCATGGCCCACGACCATGAATGTGCAGGATTCCATGGGGAGGAAGCTGTTATTGAACATCTGGAGCAAGCAGGCTGAGAAGCTGATGGACCTGAAGACAAACCACAAGATGGCCAAGACCTTGGGGATGACAGTGAGCTAGAACATGATGTCCAACACGATGCTCAGAGAGAGGAGACTGAGCAGGTAGTGCATAGGCTCATGCAGAGATGCCTCCAGCCAGATGGTGATCAGAAGGGTGGCATTGGCCCCCATGGCCAGAAGGAAGAGGAGGCTGAGGGGCAGGGACAGCCAGTGCTGCCAAGTCTGGTAGTTAGGGAAGCAGATGAGGAGGAATTCAGAGACTGGAGCAGTGGAGTAGTTGCTGGGTAATGTCATGAGATAAATCCTAAACTGAAAAGATTTAACCTGGGTTTATTTATGGTGAGACACAGGAATTAAGTCAATAAAAAATGAAATTGTAAAAATATTTACTAATCCTTACTCATCCAGAAAACTGATGAGATATAGAAGAACAATTCCAAATGAAGGCAAAGTTCAGTGAAGATAAATATGAATGTGGGTAGGGCTTTGCAAATCATTTCTAAAGTTAATCTGGAAAAACAAACAAGACAGACTAGCCACAAGGTTTAGAAGGAAAATAATAATTATCTCATTAAAATATACTGTAAAGCTAAAAAAAAATCTTCCAAGTGATACTGACAAAGAAAATTGACTAATTATAGATCCCATAGGCCAGAAATGCTCACTGAATTAGAGAGTAATCTAGAATTAATAAAAATATCTTAAAATCATATTTAATGGTATGTCTTCTCTGTGAGTATGGCTCACATAATTTGTTAGTGGTAAAAAAAAATAGTTTTTCCTCACTTTTTTTTGTTTTTTTTTGAGGAAGATTACCCCTGAACTAACATCCATGTCCATCTTCCTCTACTTTATACATAGGACGCCTACCACAGCATGGCTTGCCCAGCAGTGCAGTGTCTGCACCCGGGATCTGAACAGGCGAATCCCAGGCTGCTGAAGCGGAATGGACACACTTAACCGTTGCACCACCGGGCCAGTCCCTCCTCAGTTTTTATCACACATCAAAGTAAATTTGAGATGGAAAAATTCTATGACACTCCCAATCTAATGATAAAATAGAAGAAAATAAAAGTAAAACTTGATTAAACATAAAGAAGATCCCCCAAACTCCCCTATCATTCTGACTTATTGTACCTCTCGCACAGCACTTCCTGGACATACTTAATTCAAGCCCACACAAGAGGAGTTCAATGTTCCTATAGAAAGTTATGCTCAAAGGCAGGCTGTTTTCATTAACATTAATGACCGTCAACCTCGAATGAACACTTAATAGGCATGTCCATTATAATAACCTTTGGCTAATCCACTGCAAGAAAGTTTTCGAATTTTGTATATTATTTTCAAATGCTAAATCCTCTCCTCTCTCAGAAGATGACTCTGCAGCTGCTTCACAGAGGCAGCAGAGGCTATCAGATGCAAGTTCCTCAGTTTCCCATGACAGACTCATAAACCCACCAACACCTACACCCTTGCTCTCTTCTTTGCATCTAGTAGACTCAAGGTTCTATCCCTCCTCCTAATTCCAATCCCCCCACCTCTGATTTGGAGTTTATTCACTCTGATCTTCTTAGGAACATAGACCTACTAATTATCCATTCCATTTCCTATATGTTCAATCTCTTCCTCCATAGAAGGTTCCTGTGGATATTCAAAATGCTCAAGTATCTCATATCTTAATAAATTTCTATATGTATTGCATATCCCCATTTGGTGTAAAGACCATAAATTCAGTTTTGGACAAAGATACCGAGTGTCTCTCTCTTCTTCCTCTTTCTTTCATACCCAAACTTAAGGAACCATAAGAGGCAAAGAACATCTAAAAGTAGACAGGAGACTGTTGGCTTCAATAGTCCAGTTGAGAAGGGATCAGTGTTTAAACAAATGGCTCTGGAATGGCTCTGAGGATGTAGCAAAGGGATGTCTTTTAGAGGTGTAAATATAATGATATTGACAGAGACTAGACTGAGTAGTCTTAGAGCAGAAGAGATGTCAGGAAATCTAAAATTGTGTTGTCTCTTCTGGATTAAATGTCTAAATTTCACCAGAAAGACAACAGGCTTTGAAAAGATTTGGTGTATGTTGTAGAGGGAGAAATGACGGATCCAATTCTGATATTTTGAGTTGATAGAGTCTGTGAGCTATCAAAATATACATGACTATGAACTGTTGGAGAAAAGAGTTGGAATTGGAAATCATCAGCACATAAGGTATAGTTCAAAACATTGTTGTTCTCATTTCTCACCTTCCACTCAATCTCTTTTCCTGTCTTATTCTTCTATCCCTGAAAATCCCTTCCTTGGCTCTTTGTTCTTTTTCTTGCACCTTATGTGTAGCTCCTATCTGTGATCATGCTTCACAAATCCCAGTCTCTGATTCATCCACCTGCCTGTTCTCATTCTTTCTCACACTGTAGAGAACTATTCTAAGTAAGCTTATTCTTCTGCTACCTAGATTTCACTAAGAAGAGTGAACTCCATATAAAGGTTAAAAAAGGAGAGGATAAAAAGGAATAGGTGCAGAGAAAAGGGGGTCAATTGTCAGGTGGAAGTATAGACATGAATATGAGCCAAAGTGTTGATATATTCAGTTAGTAAGAACTGTTATAAACTTACTCTACCAGAAGAAGTAACAACGATTAGAAGGAAGGTGATGACTCTTCTATATTCTGCTTTTCTCTGGTTCAACCATGCTTGGGACATTGTGTCCAGTTCAGTGCACCTTGATTAAAGGAACATTTTTGAAACTGTACCACCTAGAAGAAGGTGTTCAGGATAAAAAGTGTCCTGAAAACTCATAATGAGGAACAATTTAGGAAAGTGAAGCTATTTTACCTAAGTGATGCCTTCTAAATATATGACTGACTTTCAAGTGGAAGAGCCAAAACCTAGGTCTACTAGGAGAAAATCACAGATAGATCTGTTTTTGTTCAATATGAATCCTGTATAATCATCAGAGGAGACTTTCTCTCTTGTTAATACTACACTTCTAGAACATGTTGGGGGAAGGCAATAACCAAATTTCCTCACCATCTCTCTCCCTGAGCCTCACGGCCCTGGATGCCCCTGAGTGCCCAGTGTCGTATTAAACACAAAATGCTGTCCCTGTCCCACTATCATCTTTTCATTCTCTGGAATCCCTAGACTGCTTTCCAGATGGATCTTAATCACATATTTGCATAAAGTTCCCAACAATAGAAAACATGGGATCCCTTGTATTCCATGATGTGGGATTGTTGAGACTGTAGAAGATCATTTTCTTCCAAGAGGAACCTATGATTTCTGAATGCTCATGCACACAATACCACCACTCATGACCTTTTGCTTCTTTTACCATGGGAGCCAGTATGAGAATGAGGAGAAGTTTTCCTGTTCTGAGTCTTCTGGCAATTTAGGTGCTGTGCATCCAGCACAGCATTTTTCCCCTCCCTTACCCATAGAACTCACCGACGATGCCATAGATTGGGTCCCACTTAAGGAATAAGCTGCCTGCATCCAGTTACCAGAACTGGAACTGCTTCCTTGGCTGTCATGAAAAAATCTAGAGGATTTTATAATCTGTAGTCAATTCCTCTCACAGTCCCTCCCCCTTCTCCAGCCATTTGGGAACAGTAGTAGTTTGAAATACTGGGACCTAAAGGCTGATGAGCTGGATCTCATGGGAACCTTCACCTCACCTTATTTTAAGGTACTACTGGGTGCCAGTAGTTGAGATGTGAGGGACAGGATTTGAAACTGACTTGAAATTCAAATTCGTATCTACCTCCTTGACTACACAGAACATCCTTTTAAACATAATTTTATACCACTTTCAACTTCCTGAAATGTTATATTGAAACTTTCCAGAATTTCTTAACACAACTGTAGTATTTCCTGCTTTGTATATTATGCTGAATTCAACTCTCATTTGATATCCGCATGATTTGGGCAGCTAATTTACCCTTTGTAAATATCAGTTATTCAACAAGTAGGTTTTTTTTTTTTTTAAGATTTTTTTTTTTTTCTTTTTCTCCCCGAAGCCCCCCGGTACATAGTTGTATATTCTTCGTTGTGGGTCCTTCTAGTTGTGGCATGTGGGACACTGCCTCAGTGTGGTCCGATGAGCAATGCCATGTCCGCGCCCAGGATTCGAACCAACGAAACACTGGGCCGCCTGCAGCGGAGCGCGCGAACTCAACCACTCAGCCACGGGGCCAGCCCCAACAAGTAGTTATTTTTTATCAACTATATGTCCAACATTAGATTAGTCACAGGGATAAAAAGGTAAATAATGTAGTTAAGATCTCTGTCCTCAAGATTCCATTATAGTAATTACATTACATTAAAATATCAGGAACTTCCCATTGTTCGAAAATAAAACCAGTTTTCATAATATGCACTACTCCAGACTACACATGCACTGGACTGCTGGCTTCATGAGCATTACACCCATGTCGAGTTTTTTCCTCATCACTATGGTGTCTCACACAGTGTTTGGAATGTAGTAGAATCAACACGTAAAAATTAATTTTTACAAAATTAATTAAATCATGGTCATAGATAATCTGACTCCTTTCCACCTCCACAGTGTATTTAGAATTTCTGAATGAGTGATTATGCCAGTCACAGATATTATTGAATGTCTCTTGGGGGTTTGTAATGATGAATTTAAAGTAAAAACCATCAGATTCATTGTGTGATTTTCTTTTTCCTTGCCAAGAGAAAAAGAAGAAAAAGGGAAGGGAAGGGAAGAAAAGATTTCTGTTTGTTTTTTTTTTCAACATTTCTATTTCTTTGTTAAAATTCTCATTTGGCTCATGCATTGTTAACCCAATTTCATTTGGTTGTCTGTCTATGTGTTCTTGTAGTTCACTGAATTTCTTTTTAAAAGGATTATTCTGAATTCTTTGTCAGAGAGTTCATAGGTCACCATTTTTTTAGGGTTAGTTATTGAAGTTTTATTAGATCCCTTTGGTGGTGTCATGTTTACATGATTTTTTGGGATCCTCATATCCTTGCAGTGATATCTACATATTGGAGTAAGCAGTCTCCTCTTCCATACCTTATAGATTTGCCTCAGCAGGGAAAGACCTTCATCAGGCAGCTCAGTTCGGGATACTGGACAGGTCAGCTGGTAAACCCAGTGGCCAGATGGGCCTGCTATCATGATCTGTAGTTGGTCATGTCCACTGCCCATGCTCTGAGCTCAGGGGCAGTGAAAGGTCCTGTTCCCTGGCCTCTGCATTCAAGCAGGGAAGCTAAGTGGGCTCACTTGTCAGGTGGAGCTGCTGGCTGTGCTCCACTGTTGGGTGAGCCCACAAGCTGGGCTCTGCAATCACCTCTTGTCAGGTGAGGATGAAGGCTGTGTTCCCCGGCAGAATGATGGCACCGGATGGACTCTGTAATTGGTCCGGCCTGTGGGTTGTGCCCCAAATTTGGTAAGGCCACAGGGTAGGCTTTACAATCATGTAGGCCACTGGCTGTGCTCCACTATTAGGCAAGGTCACTGGCCAGGATCTCTGGTTGAGTGAGGCATTTAGCTGTATGTCTTATCTGGATGAGGCCTGATACTGTGATCCTTAAACTGGCATGGCAGCTCTCCAGGTTTCCTTTTTGAGTGAGCATGCAGGCTATGTTCTGCAATTGGGCAGGGTCACTGGTTGGGATCCCTGCCTGGGTAAGGCCACAGACTGTGTTCAACAATCAGGCACTGCCGTAAGCGGATCAGGATTATAGGCTGAGTTCCAAGGCTGCCCATGGTAACTGTCAGGCAAACTGGTAATGCAGGGCCAGAAACTATGCTCAACAGTTGGGCAGGGCTGCTGACTTGGATCCCTTCCTAAGCAGGACAAAGCTTCCTGGTCAGGCACAACTAGAAGCTATGCTCAACAGTGGGTGGGGCTACAAATTTGTTTTCCTTCCCAAGTGGCCTCATGGAATGGGATCCGTGGCTAGTAAGACCCATTGCTTGGGAACCAACTAATAATTTAGTGAAAGAAGAATTGAAGAAGTTAAAGCTTGATGCAGAGATGGGAAATACTCTTATTAAAAAATCCAGAGAATCTTCCAAGCTTAGAATCAATAGAAATAACAGAAATTGAAAGCAATCCTTTAGTGAATTCAGGAGGTAATTGTTCTTGTATTGCTAGAGCAGCTAGATCAGATTTTTATTCTGTGCACACAAATTGACAAAGAAATCAGCTCCCTATGTAAAATGAAGGCGATTCCTCTATATCTCCAAACCCTGTTATAGCAGTGAAGCCAGAGAAGGAGAATCAGAGTCAGTTCTCCAAGATAGACATAGAGAAAAAGTATAGAAAAGCAGCTCCAGAGATCAGCAAAATACATGGTAGCATCTCTGGTTCTTGGTATGAAAGCTTCTCTATTTCAGCAAAGAAATAAGGAACCCAGCTCACCTCTTCATTTTCCTCTTGACAGCCTGAGGGGAATTCTGCCTGTTAACAAATTCCCACACAATGACCTTCGCAGTCCTACAATCAGGGCATAGGAGCTGTGACCTTCACGCCTCTGAGGAAACTC
The DNA here is from genome assembly GCF_037783145.1 of Equus przewalskii. Taxonomy (NCBI): domain Eukaryota; kingdom Metazoa; phylum Chordata; class Mammalia; order Perissodactyla; family Equidae; genus Equus; species Equus przewalskii. The sequence goes on from NC_091836.1 coordinate 75,282,024, forward strand.
CCACCAACTACCCAAATCGATTAATTCTCATCTATGAACAGATAGATGAGAGTAAGAATCTACAAATATTGGAGGAAAACTAGCGAAAAATGGAAGGACCAAGCTAAACGAGCAGAAAAACACACCCATTAGAGAAAAGACTGAATATAGAAAAAAAGCACATTTATTAAATCTATAGCACTTAACATTGGTGATCAAGGAAAATAGAGACAGCACACATAAGCATTGCTAGAAATGAAATAGGCGATATACTGGAGGCACAGTAGAAAATAAAATATAAGAATAAAATAGCATAACTAATTTTCTGATAGTAAACTTGAATGACAATAAATATATTTTAAATAAACAAAAATTGCAAACGTTTTCAAAGGAATCTAAAAGGCATACATCAGGCAGAATACATATCCCACTTGGAAGATCTGAGATGGAAAACACACTTTTTAGGCAATAGGTCAATCAGCTGCAACAAAGATTCCCCAAAATACACTGGCTTAAATCAGATACAAGTTTATTTCTGGCTTGGGTTTAAGTCAGGATTGGTGGCCCAGAGTATATCAGGAACACAGCCTCTTCCACAGTGTTGTTCTGCCAACTTAAAAACACATTTTCATCTTGTGACCAAAGGAAGTTTCTTCAGATCCCACCATCATATCCACATTGCAAACATCAGAAATGATGTAAATGGAAGGAGAGAACACACTGCTTCCTCTTATAACCTACTCAGACTAAGTGCCTCTAGAGTCAAGAGAGTGCTTGCCAATGGACAGGATAGACCATAGGCTGGGCTTCTCCAGGACAGCTTACCAGAGTTTAAGCCCAAGAGCTAGAACCAAGGTGATGAGAATGTGTAATTCCTCCTGCAATGAGAACAACTAATACCACACCTCCCTAATTCACCCACATATGCCAACCAAATTAAAGACTTAATTCTCAGTCTCTGCAACAGAAAACAATTTATTAACAGTAAAATTTATAAAGAAAGAAGAAATTGGAAAAACTAACCATCCACTCCACCCCTTCTACCACTACAGAATCCCAGTAGGATCCTCTCATCACTTGAGCATCCTACCTCAAGGTAGCAGTGACTTGGCTTAATCTACTACTGAGCAAAATGTGTTACATTTTAGGAACACAACACAATTAAGCCAGATCTTAGGGTAACATCCAATAAACCGGGTGCAATACACCAATTGTGACAATCTTCTTGTAAGTTTTACCCAGTTCCTATTAGTAAAACTGGAGGTTCTAATTGCCATTACTCCATATCCACATTTCAGAAAAAGAAATTCATTTTTAAGTGGTATACTTGCTTCTACATTTATTAACAAAACTATGTTTACCAATACCAGACTCTAGCACATTTTCTGTTTATTAGATACTGATAATTACATGACTGCTTTTCGTTTGTCAAATTAAGATTTACAAGACATACATATATTCAATACTTGGTCTTATTCTCTCTTTAAACAAAAATGTGAAAAAATTAAAACATACAAACAGACCTTTTTAAAAAGAAATCCGCTATACACATATATATTTCTTCTTTGAAAATAGAGATCATATCTCATTATTCTAAGGACCTATTAAAGTACCTCCCCCACTTAAGTTTATTTTACACACGAGTGCACTCATACTGTGATGAAAGGTGTTTTCTGACATTGTGGCTGTCCCAACTGCTTTGAGAGAGACCCTATTGCTACACACGAGCCCAGTGACGTAGAGCTCACAGCACACAGTCTTTAAAGACATTCTAAAATTAAAAGCAAGCAAAATTTGGGACTTCCCATTCCAATGCCAGATGATAGCATATCCACAGCTATCATCTATTTTTCCCATACCCAAGTCCCTCCATCACAAGGAGTAGAAAAACATTAGGATCAGGAGCAAAAGAAAGTATGGGGAAAATATTTGCAAATCCAGGTATCCAGGTACTTCTCAATAAGCTATGGAGTCAAGTGCCTATGGGTGTTCTTTGACAGAAGACCAGTAGGATTAGAAGGATTTTTTACTGTGGGATGGCCTCTGTTCATATAGCCTACAGCAACCATGGCCTCTGGCAGTGTCTTTCATGAGACTCTGAAGAAAATAATTGGGACATGTTCAGATCCATCCTATTATGTAAAATACCCTGAGTACTCGCTGGCGGATCTGCTGAGTCTTCACCCCATAGACAAGAGGATTGAGTGCAGGTGGCACAAGAAGGTAGAGTGTGGCCAGAAGAACATGGACATGATGGGGTACATGGTGGCCAAAGCGATGAGTGAGGAAGGAGAACATTCCAGGAATGTAGAAGACCAGGATGACACAAATATGAGACCCACAAGTGCTAAACGCCTTAAGTCGGGCCTGAGCCCCCGGTACCTTCAGCACTGCCTGGAGGATGAGGGCATAGGAAATACCAATGACCAGGACATCTAGCCCAACCACAAGCAGTGCCACTGCCAATCCATATGCTCGGTTCACTGTGGTTTCTGAGCAGGCAAGTTTTACCACAGCCATATGTTCGCAATAGGCGTGGCCTATGACAGTGGTCTGGCAGAAGACAAGTCTCCGCAACAGGATAGGGAAAGGGAGGAGGAGGAGGAATCCCCTCACCAGCACTGCCATGCCAATGTGCCCTATGAGCCCTGGATGCAGGATGGTGGAATGGTGCAGAGGGTGACATATGGCTACATAGCGATCCAGAGCCATGGCCACAAGTACACCTGACTCCATGGAAGAGAACGCATGGATGAAGAACATCTGGATCAGACAGACAGTGTACCCAATCTCATGGGCATGAGCCAGGAGCACTGCAAGAGTTTTGGGTGCAGTGGAGGAAGCCAGGACCAGATCGATGCCAGATAGCATGGCCAGGAAGAGGTACATAGGCTGGTGCAAGGATGGGTCAGTCCAGATGATGAAGATAATAGTGACATTGCCCACTAGAGCGAGGAGGTAAAGGACACACAGTGGCAATGCTATCCAGTGCTGGCTTTCTTCCAAACCTGGGATGCCAATCAGGAAAAAAGAAGGCTGGAGTAGCCTCCAGCTGGAATTACTAAGGGCCATCATCAATAGCTCAGAGACTGAAGAGGGAAAAGAAACCAAAATCACGACTGCTTTCTTCCTGCATTATCACATTTTCCAGATCTGGCTACCATCTTCATGAGAAGAGGAAAGAGGCTTAAACTGCAACATAAGGGAATAAGCTACATACAGGGAAGAAAATTTCCTTTTGTTGAGATACAGTTTTTTAAAGATGAGACATCCACACGTATGAATTAGGCCAGTCTAATTTCATTTACAGATAAGAGTAAGCATATGCTGCCTTTAGAGAGCTGTTTAAACTCTATCATTCAATTACTTAGAGTTTGGAATGTCAACTTGAAAGAATAGTCTTTATTACCTCTTGGCATACTGAACACTATAAATCAATCTGTTATTTTTTAAATGAGTCTCCCTCAGTTTCCAGGATACAGTACTCTACAGTACTTCCTCCTATGTCCCTTGTCCCACCACGTTCTCCATCAACCAGCCTTTATCTATTGTTGATTCCAGAGTTCCATCCTTTCCTCTATTCCCTATTCTGTACCTTAGCTCTGATGGAGTTCATTCATTTGCATGGTTTTAACTACGAGTATACTTTAATTTCTTACAAATCTACTTTTCTAAGTCAAATACCTTGCTGAAACACAAATACTTTTTCCATTTCTTCCTAAATATCAATACCACACACTCAACATATTGAAGACTGAATTAACTCACCTGTCCTTCTCAAATCTGATGGATCTCCTTCTCGTCCATGTCTTGGTGCATTACATCACTATCTACCCTCCAAAAGCAATACCGAAACTTGGAAGAAATCCTTATTCATTCTTATCTCTCATCCCTTTTATCTATTCACCGGTTCCTGTTGACTTTACTTTTAACTCCTTTTACATCCACTCATTTTTCTCAACTCCCAATGTCACTACCTTAGTGCACACTCCCAGTATCCCTCATCTCAATTGTTTCCCTTGATCTTGCAGCCTTTGCCATTATACCCTTCAAACCATTCTCCATCCTGAAGTCAGAGGGTTTTTCCTAAAATATAGATGTCATGTCACTTCTGAGGTTAAAATCTTTTAATGAATTTAATCCATGAATAAAATCATACATTTAAGACTGGCATACAAGGTTTTCAAAGGTTATCTTATATAAATTATCCTAAATCAGGTATAGTTATCACTACAGTTACTATTAATAACAAAGTATCACTGAGTATGAGATCAGTGCTCTCTTTCCTTTTTCTTTGTCTCCGTCAATCTGCTTATGTTTCAAATTTTTGCTATGTCTGTCTCTTATCACGACGTGATGATGATTCAGCGTTTCTGATAATCCCATGTTAACAAGAAGTATCAATCATATACGTGCTCTACTTTACCTTCTCCACGTGATTCATCTTTCGAACATTAAAACAAAACACTTGAAACCGGATATGTTTGTGTCTGTATGTTTGTCTTATAAGACAGACATAGTCTGAAATAATTGTATTTTTCTATATAAGGGAGGGATGCAGAAGAATACATATATATAAAAGAGTCAGGAATGATTCAGTTCTTGTGGATTATGCATCTATAGATCACTCTGAATGTCTTTTATATAAATCAATGATGACTGCAATATGGCCCCAAAACTCTGAACACGGCAGCTATGAAATCTGAAATGACTGTTGGACACATATCTCCCAGCCTTTGTTTTCCTTTCAGATTTGAATTCACTTATAACTTCAGGTAACAGTGACATGTTTTTATTGAGGCCTTCAAGAGAATCTCATAGTCTTGCAAAAGCTCACATTTCAGTGCTTAACATTTTACATAGAGAAAAAATTAATTCTCTTTCTTAACTACTCCCATTCGACTGCAAATTTCAGCCCATTCTCACCTTTCAGCCAAGGAGTCAGAAAACAGCTGTGCGTCTTTTGGAAGGCCACCCATCATTTTGATAGGAGCAGCAGAGCAGTGGAAAATGAAGCCAAACTACAGTGGGTGAAGAAGATTCATGTGCCTGAGTATAACCTGCCTCTTCTTTGTGCTGCATAGTCTGTGAGTCTAGAGGAAAAGCCTAGAGCTGCTTTTTAAGCTGCTTTTTAATTACTAAAGTAAACAAGAGGTCCCTCAGCGATTCTTAGAGGAAAAGCAAAAGGGACTTTATTCCCATGAACCTAAAAGGGAAGATACATTTAGCTCTCTGACCAGGAAGCAGAGGACAATTAATAAAGAACTAAAGCTGTAGATTCCTATTTATTCATGTAAATTCTGTCCATGCAACCTGCCTTCTATGAAGCTGTCCTCAAATTCTGTAAGGCAGTATGCATGTCTCCTTTTCTTTCCTATTAAATCACTTTACCAGTCGTGTCACTACGCTGAATACCTTGCACTGTAAAACCTGTCAGTGTCGGTCCTTAAAGAATAAGTAGGGTCTTTGCCTTGCTTGTGACAGCATTCCCAGGGAAAATTCCAGAAGTGTCAGAATCTAATTGGAACTCAGGAACATTTGCTAAATAAATAAATAGCTATATGATTACTTAAAAATTACTTAAAAATAAGATGAGTCCATAAAACAACCAGGAACTACGGGAACTTGACAAGACAGACACTAAACTTAAAGGATAGGAATGATATAGCAGACAGTGAGTGTCTATGGGAGATGGACTGATCGAACCTCCATGCTCCTCACCCGAAGTGATACACTGGGTGCTTCATGGAAAAAGGAATCCCAATGAATCTCTCTGCCAAAAGAGGTTATGACAGAATTCTAAGTGTGTGTCAGAAATGAGGACTGCTGTGGTCACTAGTGGTCAGTTCTGCCACAGTGTCTGTCACTGGAAGAAGGGAGGCTCCTCTATGGGCTGTGGCCTGTCTCTTTCTCCTTAATTTCCTCCTTAACAGTGGCACAGACTTTATGATAGTGGTAGAAGAGAGATACAGGGACATAGACAGAGAGAAACTAGGGAAGGGCACAGAAATAGAGGGTTCATTGTGATGAGCTACTAGGAGAGGGAGAAATAGAAATCAAACACCCAGAGGCAGAGTTCAGGCGTCAAATCTGAGACAAATAAACAATCAGTAAGATATCTCCAGTACAAGGGCACTGTTTTCCTGGCCCTGGGCTGTCTTTGAGAATGCATGCTTTAAAGTCTTGAGTCAAGGCTGACAGAGACTCAGCAACATGGAGAGAATTTAGAAAAAGGAAAAAACTCCCAGGCTCAGGAAGTTTCTACTATGGTCCTCTCTCAAGCTGCAGAAGCACCCTGAGTCCCCAGTTCAATCTCCATGACAACCTTTTGTGCTAGCTTAGGAGTAACAGTGATAAACAGGATTTTATATCCAGAAGAGCTACACAGCAATCTCTGAATACCAAAGAGGAAACTAAACACATCATTCAAGGTCAGTGCAGCCAAAGTTTTCCAAGGATATGAAACATGAGTGCTAACTCTGGGAAGACTTGGGTAAAGTAGGCAAATCAATGATTCCTACATGTATCATATGTGATGACTATGATGCCAACCTAGACACATGCTAAAGGCCCCTGTGAATGCCTGAGTTGACCATGAAGGTTTAATGGGATTGGTAAGTATTTGAAATTCTCAGGTTAGTTTGCAGCAAGGTGTGTTTTCCGAAGGGCGGAAGCTAAGGGCAATTGAAAAGAAAGGCTTGGTTTTGAGGAGTCAGACCTGGGGAGAACAGCTACTCTGAGACAAGGGGAAATAAACTACTAAGATGTGTTAGACCAGAGGTTTGGAGACGTGGAGCCATAGTAGCCAAAAGAAAATAACTCCTGTCACAGGAACTATGGGAAAGGCAGAAGCTGTCTGTCTACAGCCTTCCCCAAAACCATTGCAAAGAGATATGAAGGGAAGATATATTTTGGTATGGAATACTTCAGAACTGTCCTGTAATGAATGGCATTATTCATCAGAGAAGAGTGACTGAAGCCCTGGGGAGTCTGGAATGCAAACCTGTCCAATCTGCTGGGATGCCCCTGGGATTAAGGTTGAATGGCTCTGCCCCAGAAATTACTTGGCTAAGCACTGACAGCACTGGAGGACTTTTCCCATTTCAGTGTAAAAAGCATTAGACTCTGGAGGATGCTTGAAATAGAGTGGGGAGAGCTTCTAGAACAGCACACCAAAGCAGGGCATCTCAGGGATCTAACTTATTCTAAAACCCCAAATTCCAAGGAGGTCAAGCAAAGTCAGGGATCTGCTCTGAACAACAAAAGGCTGAACACAAGCAGCTGAAGCCAGGAGAGCAGAAGCAGCTCCGGAAGGCATTGCAGCCTGAGAGCCTCATTTATTAGCTATAATAGTTTTTTTGGTGGATTCCCTGGGGGTCTTCTACATACAAGATCATGTCATCTGCAAATAGAGATAGTTTTACTCCTTTCTTTCCAATCAGAATGTTTTTTATTTCAGTTTTTTGCCTTTTCCCTGGCTAGAACCTCAGTATGATGTTGAACAGAAGTGGAGAGAACATCATGTTTATCTTATTCTTGATCTTAGAGGGAAAACTTTCAGTCTTTCATCATTAAGTATGTTGTTAATTATGGAATTTTGTAGACACCTTTTATGAGCCTGAGGAAGTTCCCATCTATTCCTACTTGGTAAGTATTTTTGTCTTGAAGGAGTGTTAGATTTTTTTCAAATGCTTATTCTATATATTGAAATTATAACTTTTTTTTTAATTCTATTGATAGAATATATTACATTAATTGATTCTTGGATATTAAAGAAATCCTGCATTTCTGAGATAAATCGCATTTGATTATGATGTATAATCATTTTTATATATTGCTGAATTTTGTTTCTAGTATTTTCTTGGGAATTTTTGTGTCTAAACATGTATTTTGAATGCCCAAATTATAATATTTTATAACCTCTTGTTCAAAATAGTCTGTCAATTAACCAAATGCAAGTAGTCTTTTAAAACAAACTTATCTTCAAAACTGCAGAGACATAGGACCCTCAGACACAGGATCTTTACAATTGGACTTACCTCATGGCTGAGAGCCAAAGAGACACATGTTCCAGAGACAAGAAGAGAGAAAGGCACTGAGCTCTACATGCCTTCTTTGCCTTTACATTAACCACTCATATAAAGACACTCTTTCTACTCTGGAGAGTAAGTGAAGGATGAACAGAAGCCAGGAGTGTTATGACAACAGATTGGCCTGAACAAGATCAAAACATCAAGAAGAGGGAAAATGTGCCTCCCTAATCTTAGTAAACAATCAAGTAAGATTGTGTTTAGCTGTGAATAAGAGACACTAGATTATAGTGGCTTAACCAAATTTATCTACCTTACATACATACACACACAGAATCAGGCATTTCAGAGCTGTTAAGGCAACTCTGTTCTGCCATCAATAGACCAGGATGGTTCTACTTTCTGCAGCACTATCCTAAACTATGGCTACCATCCTCCACATTCAACTCCATGATCCAGACAATAAGAAGGAAGAAATGGAAAGGGAGCCTCAATAGACTTTTACATCTAGTTGGTCAGAAATGAGTCTGATGTTCATCTCTAGTTGCAAGAAATTCTCAAAAGTTGAGTAATTTAGCTTTCTTATCTCTGTAATCATGGAAAGTTGTAGAAAGATGAATTTGAATGGATGTTGATTGCTCACTCTCAGTAAAAACAGACAATACACATCATGTTCTTTTCATGTATTATTTTCAGAAATGACAAAATATTGAGCCATGAAGAAAGTCTCAAAAATTCCAAAGAGTAAATAAGTTCCAAAGATCTCTGAATCACCATGACAAACTCAGCACTCACTGCAGCTTCCTCCTCTCAGTCCAAAACCTAGCAATACTACAAGATATTCAATAGTAAATCAATCCATAACATCATAAAAAACAAATGGAGAGCCATTTATGAAACATAAAATGTGAGGAAACTCCAAAAGATGAAGGACAACTGTGATGGAATTATGGAAAAGAATGGAAGCCCAAAAGGTTCATGGAAAGGACTGCTACAAAATTAATGTTGATTCACACTCAGAAATGTCTGATACTAAGAGAAGCAGGAGAAAACGAACCTGGTGATTAATGATTAGTACAGTAGGAGTTACCAGGCAGGTCTGTCCTTGTGCACATAAACTCTCGGACCAAGAAGTGGAACAAAAGTCAAGCACCAGTAGTGAGTGTTCCAGAATATTGGAGATTAGTTCAGAAAACAGGGCAGTGACACACATGGTAAATAAACTACCATGCCCCATGAGGCATGAGAAACAAGCTCAATGATAAATCAAGCTTTTAGCACATCCCCTACAACAGGTTGCGTCAAATAAATACAGCAACATTCTGAGATTGCCTATTAGAAAGAAAAACAATCAACCAGAGACTAAGATGGCTAACCTTTAGACAGGTTTCTTCCTGACTACAGGCCCCTGGCCTTCTGTTTTCTTAAAGCATTTCCTTGAGAAAACTTGTAATTGTAAAATTCGTTCTCTGCCCCTTTGCAGTGTGTATACAGCTTCTTCTAACCTCTTGCCTCTTTTATAACCTAGGAATGTCTTTCTCAAGAAACTAAGAACTGTCTCTTGAAATATAAACACCAAAGGAAGTGACATTCCATCTCCCAATCCCTATGGACAGTAGGAGCCTAACTTTTAAAAGCACCAATTAGCAACACAGATCACCTAATCAAAGACAAAAACATTTGCAATCTCAGGAATAATTCAATGTGTTTGACACATACCATTGATCAACTTCCCAATAAAGTCCTTCAGTACTTTTCCACTAGGTCATCCTAGGGATTAAACCCATTCCACCTGACACTTTACCCCAGCCCAACACTGCCTTCTGTTTTAGCAGAACACAGTATTCAGACTTCATCTGTGCACTCTTCCCCATAATCAGCAATAGGATCAGAATAAAATCAACTTCCATTTGGTCATCCTGTCCACTGCTATTTTTCTTTAATACCATTACAGGCTTTTTCTTTTTTTTTTTTTTTTTTTGTGGAAAAGATTGGCCCTGAGTTAACATCTGTTGCCAATCTTCTTTTTGCTTGAGGAAGATTGTCACTAAGCTAACATCTGTGCCAATATTCCTCTATTTTGTGCGTGGGTTGCCACCAAAGCACAGCTTGATGAGCAATGTGTAGGTCCATACCCAGGATCCCAACCCGTGAACCTTGGGCTGCCAAAGAAGAGCAAGAAAACTTAACTACTACACCACCAGGCAGGTCCCCCAAATAGAACCATTTATTTGAGCAAAATCAAGGGGAAATAGTAGATTAAAGTTAACAAACATAACTCACACTTGAAATAATAGAATAAATTCAATAACATCAAACAAAATCTCCTTACAAAGTAACTTTCTCTATGCCAACTCTCTACTTGAGAATTTCTGTCACTCATTCCTTCATGTCTAGAGATGGTGGCAAGTGCTGTTACTAGCTCTATATAACTACGCTATCACTTAGAATTTCTTAGTGACCACACCCTATGAATAGTTCATTTGTAAATAATCCCTTCTCAAATTATTCTAATTTGAGTGGCCCATCTGTTCTCTAGTGGGACTCTAATTCAGTGTTCATTCAATTATGTAGTATGGAAGACATTAGCAAGAACAATTTCAATGTGGTGATAGGACAGATTTTGGTGGCCATGAATTAAAAAGATGAGGAGTTGAAGACAGTATACAAAGATGACTCTTACAAGATGATGGATCAGTGAAAGGCAGATCCTGAGGATACAGGGCTACACCCGGGAAGTATCGTGGAAATATCTAGGAAGAAGTATGTGGAACAGAGATATTTTTTGAAGTTGATGGTCCTTGGAATCTTCACATATTAAGGTTCATGATACAGGGGAGAGGAAGACTGTTAACACAGGAAACAGGAGATACAGTCAGTGCTGATCTGTCACTTGGTCTGAACATACAAACATGTTCCAAAACCAATGATATATTACAAAACAATTTGAGGATAGCTGAATTTCACATTTGCTTTTGTGCAATTTTGTCTCCTACAAACACTGGTTGAATGCAGAAAACTGCATTAAGCTGAAAACAAGCTGCATGGGAATATGCAGAACACACACACACCCCCTAATATCTGGAAGCTACCTTCGTTCACGTCCCAACTTTCCATATGATTTCAAGTAAATGTCCTTCACCCACTTCACAGTAACTCATGAGCTGCAACCTTTCTGCTCACTTCCAGTAGCAAACTTCAAGTCTTTTTCAAAGGAAAATGTTGTACTCATTGTAGGTTTTGTATTTTTCTTAATCATTTAACGTGTAAAACTCAGAAACTGTTTGTATAAATTTTCTTTTTTATGTGTCATTGATGACGTTTTTGAGCACTGTGCTCCTTACTCCATTTTTCCATAAGTGCAGCGGTTTTTCTAGTGGCAGTTTGCATAGCACAGTGATTATTAAGAAGTGACTGTAACTGCCAGAGTGAGTGGGGAGGAAACCAAGCATAGATAGAAAGAACACATCTCTTCCAACCGTTCAAGCTGGCAGAGACATCCATCTGGTGGACCTGCCTCCTGAGACTAGGTTTGAATAGAACTCTTCCCAGAGTGACCAAGAAAAGCCTCCAAAGTCATAGGAAGCCCCTCCTGCTGGAACGAGACAATAAGCTACCTGGGAGTGGTTGAATGAGACTGAGGAGTGCCCTGAGCTAGGTCCAGGGAGGGTCAAACAGAGATCAGGTCATTTCACAGCCACGATTTATAACCAAAACCCAAAGAATGGTAGGGAGAGGCATAGATCTGCTGGGAACACCAAAAGTCCAGGCACAGGCAGCAACAGCCAGGAGATGGGAAGAAGCTCAGAAGGAAGTGCCAGCCTGAGGGCATCTTCATGGTTGCTCCTCAAGTAGTAAGTAAACTAGACAATGACATGGTCTCTGGGAGGGAAATGAATGGAGGCCATCTACCCACCTCCCTAGGATTCTCCCTGGTTTGTGTATCTAGCTCACTATCCTTGGATTTCTCAATTTGCCTTTCTTTACCTTCCTTCAGGCTCTTCACTTTGTAGGAGTTAGTAGCTGTATCTATAAACAAAGCCCGAGAGATGAGGCTGAGCTCCGATATGGCTATATTGGAGATGATGGGGCTCTCCTGTCAGAGGAATATGCAAAGACCTCTTGTCTATCACAATGTTAGGTACACTGGAGACTCAGTAAAAATGGTACAGGTTGTATGAGTCTATTCCTCACACTACTTCACTCCCTTCTCCAAGCCAGCTGGGAACAGTAGTAGCTTGGGATACTGGGACCCAGTGGCTGATGAACTGGATTTCATGAGAACCACCTTATGTTAAGGTGCTGCTGGGTGCTAGCAGTTGAGCTGTGGGGGGGGCGGGGGGGGGAGGGCAGGACTTGAAACTGACTTGAAACTCAAGTCTGTATCTTCTACTTGAGTACACAAAGCATCCTTTAACCTGTAAATTTATACCACTTTCAATATCTTAAATGTTACATTGAACCTTTCCAGAATTTCTCAATGAAACTCTAATATTTCCTTCTGTTTATATCATCCTGAATTCAACTCTGCTATTTAATATCTGCATGATTTGGGAAGCTAATTTACCATATGTAATATCAGTTGTTCAGTAACTTTTTTTTTTGGTGAGGAAGATTGCTCTTGAGCTAACATCTGTTTCCAATCTTCCCCTTTTTTCTTGAGCAAGATTGTCATGGAGCTAACACCTATGGCAATCTTCTTCTATTTTGTATGTGGGAGGCCACCACAGCATGGCTTGATAAGCGGTGCATAGGTCCATGCCCAGTACCTAAACCCACGAACCCTGGGCTGCCAAAGCAGAGTGCATGAACTTAACCACTATGCCACTAGGCCAGTCCCTACTCAATAACCATTTATTTTTTATTATCAACTATGTGTCCAGCACTAGATTAGTCACAGGGATAAAAGGTGAATAAAGTAGTTAAGCTGCATACCCTCATCAAGATTCCATTAGTAATTATATTAGATTATACTATCCATCACTTCCACTTTTCATAAAATAAAACCAGTTTTCATAGAATGGCCTACTCCAGGCTGCACATGAACTGGACTGTTAGCTACATGAGAGTTAGATCCATGTTGATTTTGTTCCCCATCAATGTGGTGTCTCACACAGTGTTTAGAATGTAGTAAGATCAACACAGTCTTAACTAATTAGATCAACATCATACATAATCTTATTCCTTCTTAACCCTCCAGTGTACTGAGAATTTCTGAGTGATGATTATTCCAGTCACAGATATTATAGAATATCTCTTGGAGATTTGTGGTGATGAAGTTAAAGTAAAACCCATCAGATTCACAGTGTGATTCTTTTCTCCTTACTAAACAGAAGAATAAAAAGGGAAGGGAAGAAAATATTTCTGTATTATTTTTAACATTTCTACTTCTTTGTTGAAATTCTCATTTTGTTCATGCACTGTTAACCCAATTTTAGTTGTTTGTCTGTGTGTTCTTGTAGCTCACTGAACTTCTTTAAAAGGATTATTCTGGATTTTTCGACAGACAGTTCACATAACACCATTTTTTTAAGGTCAGTCATTGGAGCTTCATTAGATTCCTTTGATGGTGCTGTGTTTACCTGATTCCTCGGGATCCTCATATCCTTGCATTGGTATCTGCAAATTGGAGTAAGCAATCTCCTTTTCTGTACTTTATAGGTTTGCCTCAGCAGGGAAAGACCTTTGTAAGTCAGCTCAGTTTGGGGTACTGGACAGGTCAGCTGGTATATCTGTGGCCAAGTGGGGCTTACTATCATGATGTCCAGCTGGGCAAGGGCACTGCCCCTGTGAATGCCTCAGCTGACTGTGAAGATTTAATGGGATTGGTAAGTATCTGCAACCTCTCAGGTTAGCTTGCAGCAACGTGTGATCTGAAGGGGAGAAGTTAAGGGGAATGGAATAGAAAGGGCTAGTTTTGAAGAGTCAGACATGGGGATAATAGCCATTCTGAGACAAGGGGAAATAAACTTAAGTCTACTGAGAGGTGTCAGACCAGAGATATTGGAAGACTTGAAGTCATAGTAACCAAAAGAAATAGCTCCTATCAGAAGGACTGTGGGAAAGGCAGAAGTCAGCTGTCCTTCGTCTCCCTCAAAACATCAGATAGAGATATGAAGGAAAGATATATTTGGGGATGGGATACTTCAGAACTGTCCTATAATGAGTGACATTATTCATCACAGAAGGCTAAATTAAGCTCTGGAGAGTCTGGAGTGGAAATATGTCCATCTGCTGGGATGCCACTGGGATTAGGGTTGAATGAATCTGCTCCAGAAATCACTTTGGACCCTGGAGGATGCTTGAAATAGAGTAGGGAGTGTTTCTAGAACAGCACATCAAAGCAGGGCATTCCAGGGATCTAACTTATTCTAAAACCTCAAACTCCAGGGATGTCAAGCAAAGTCAGGCATCTGCTCTGAACAACAAAAGGCTGAACACAGGCAGCTGAAGCCAGGAGAAAAGAAGGCATTGCAGCCTGAGAGCCTCTTCCAAACCCCTCCTGAAATAGTAAGTAAGCCAGTCAATGACCTGCATCCTGAGAGGTGAGGGGATGGATGTGTCCCATGTTCCTGTAATTCTGTCCTGATCTCTGAATTTGATCATAGGCCATGTCTTGGCTTCCATGGTTGGCTTTCCTTGTTTGATCCTTCACCTTTAGTGCCTCCTGTCTCTCAGGGTCTTCACTTTTTAGAGACTAAGGTCTGTGATCAGGAAATAGGAGAGAAATGATTCTGAGCTCTAAGATGATGGGACACCCTCAAAAGGATGGGACTTTCCAGTCAGCAGACCATGTGAACAAAACATAATAAAACAATGCATTCAAAAGCCGGGAACAAAAGTATGCATTTCTGTCACATAAGAGACTCAGTAAAAGTGCACTGAATAAATGATAAACGAAGAGCTTTAGAATAGTAAATTCTAAATCCAAGATTCCTGGAAGAAAAAGTAATTTCAAGAATCATTAGTATTATATAAAATACAAATTAAAAACAAGAAACTCCTCCTTTACATCTGATAAAAGACATATAACTCTAAATACAAAAGACATAATATTTAATGAAAATTATAGCTGAATTTCCAACAAATTCAAACAAATAATTAAAGATATTGGCCTTCATAATTATTTTACACTGATCATGAATTTCCCTTCACTTCATTGCTATATAAAACAAAAGTTAAGAGATGTTGTTATTTGTAAAGAGGGAAAACATCAATATTTTGAAGGAACTTTTTGGTCTACCTAAAAATACCAGAGAGAGTATCAATGGGAAAATTGTAAGAATTGACAACGGTTTAGGAAAGTGGATGATATACAAGATAAAATAACAACAACAACAAAAATGCGGTTGCAATATATAAAATAATAAATGCAAAATATTTACCACTTTACTACCAACGGACAATTGGTTGTTATGATAATACAGGGGAAAAAATAAAAAAATATTTAAAAGTGACAAGACTTTATCAAAGTAGATGAAATAACAAAAGCTAATATGATAACACTAAAAAAGATCAATTTAATGGGCTTCCATATGCTAGAAACATACAATGGAATAAATAATGCAGAAAAATCATATTCACTAAATGCATCCCAAACTGCTAAAATTCATAAGAAGAAGAGTGAAGAAGTACAGAATTTTGCTAAGAGATTTTTTTAAACATTTAAATAAGGGAAGAGAGTGTCTTCATTACTAAATGAAAAGACTTGATAGTATAAAGATATCATCTCTTTTTTTTTTCAAAATTAATCTGTGAATTTAACAAAATCCCAACCAATATTGTGCTATTTTAGAACTCAGTGCAGGAATTCTAAGGTTGATCTGGAAAAATAAATCTGAAAAGAGCTTAAAATTGAAGAGAATAAGAGTAATATAGTCCTGTTGTATATTAAATTTATTGTAAAATTAGAATATTTAACTCAGTTTTATATTGGCACAAAAATAACCAGAAAGAAATATAAAACAACAAATTGCCCAGAAATAGAATTTTATACATATAAAAAGTATATATGTGACAAAGAGGGTACAATAATAAGTTGGGGGAAAATATAGAAACCATTGTGTAATTATTTAAGGTCAATTTCTTTATATACTTTTCATTAACAGCAAAATTCATTCCATATAAATAAATTATGTCACAAAACCAAAAGGTCAACCATTTAAAATTTAAAGGCTCAGAGAAGTGAATATTGGTCAAAATTTTACGTAAAGAATGATTTGCTGTGTTTCTTATTGGGAGAGTGAAATGTTTTGATAATTTGATGAAACCTAAACAGATCAACTCTCCCAGAAAAATAATAATAATAATATTACAACAACAACAAAGACAGGATTTTTTATGTATAAATTAAGGAAATTCACAGATGACTATAAAGACTGTCCATAAATACTTGGTTACAGCCTCCACTTTAAGTCCAAAAATATAGAAAAAAAGGATGAACAGAAAATAGTATAAATCTTATTTTTACAGGTAAATATAGCTATCCCTAAAAATATACAAACAGTGTGTAAAACCAAACAAAAATTGGAGAAAGTGTTATAAATCCATATGATGAAATCTAATATAGCCATTGAAAACAATGATTATAGAATTATAATGCTTTTAAATTCCCAATGAATTGGGACCTTTGTATGTATCATGATAAGAAAAAGCACAGGATGCATAATTCTATTTATATAAAATTTTAACTGTGTGACTGCAAAGAAAAATATAGAAAACTTAAAATGCTGAAAAATTCATTATCAGTATCTTTGGCTGGTGGGTTCTTGATTTATAGTTATTTTTTCTTCATATTATTTCCTAAAATTTCTTTTGCTTTGTTTTTCCTATATTTTTATATCAATTTCATGGGTAACATATGCTTGTTATAATTAATAAGTGACATGGCATTTATTCTTCTCAAAAGTCATGAGAAGTGCAGCCTAGAATTTATATGTCATGCCGTTAAATCATACAAAGTCAGAGATTTGAGAAAGAAAATATTGATACCTAGGTATTTGACAAAGCAGGGTGTTATTCACAGACAAAAATAACAAAAGGAATTCTTAGATAGGCAAGGATTCCCAAAGCATACTGTTCAAGTAGATTTTTTATTTTAATTGTGGTGAAATACATATAACATAAAAATTCACCCTCTTAATCATTTTTAAATGTATAGTTCAGTGGCATTAAGTAACTTTACATTGTGCTACCATCACCACCATCATCCACAGAACACCTTTCATCTTGAAAGACAAACTTTGTACCTATTAAGCAATAACTCCCAAATCCCTCTTCCCCAATCCCTGGCAACCACCATTCTCCTTTCTGTCTCCGTGAGTTTGACTACTTAAGGTACTTCATGTAGATGGAATAATACAGCATCTATCTTTCTGTGACTGACATTTCATTTAGCATAACGTCCTCAAGTTTCATTCATGGTGTAACATGTGTCAGAATTTCCTTCCTTTTAAAGCTAAATAATATTTCATGTATGTATATACCACATTTTGCTTATCCATCCATCCATTCATGGACACTTGAGTAGCTTTTACATTTTGGCTATCAAGAATAATGCTGCTGTGAACATGGGTGTACAAAGATCTCTTCAAGTCCTTGCTTTCAATTCTTTGGGGTATACACTCAGACGTGGAATTGCTGGATCATATAATAATTCTGTTTTTAATATTTTGAGGAACTACCATATTGTTTTCCAGAGAAGTTGTACCATTTTACATGCCCACCAAGGATGTTCAAGAGTTCTAATTTCTCCACATCCTTGAAAACATTTGTTCTTTTCCAAGGTTTTAAAAAAAATTTTATAACAGTCATCCTAGTGGGTGTGAGGTGGTATCTCATTGTGGTTTTGACTTACACTTCTCTAATGATTAGTGGTGTTGAATATCTTTTCACTTATTGGTCATCTGTGTATGTTCTTTGGAAGAATGTCTATTCAAGTCATCTGCTAACTTTTTAATTGGATTGTTGGTTTTTTGTTGTTGAACTGTAGGCATTCTTTATGTATTCTGAATATTAATCCCTTATCAGGTAAATGATTTGCATGTATTTCCTCCCATATTGTGTGTTGCTTTTTCACTATGTTGATTGTTTCCTTTGATGCACAGAAGGTTTTAATTTTCATGTAGTCCAATTTATCTGTTTTTCTGGTTTTTGTTTGAGTTTTTGGTGTCTTATCCAAGAAATCATTGCAAAATCCAGTGTCATGAAGTTTTTCCCATGTGTTTTCTTCCAGCGGCTTTAGATTCAGCTCTTACATTTAGATCTTTGATCTATTTTGAGTGGATTTTTGTATATGGTGTAAGGAAAGGGTTCAACTTTATTCTTTTGCATATGTATGTACAGTTTTCCCAATACCATTTGGTGAAAAGACTGTCTGTTTTCCATTCTATGATCTCAGCACCCTTGTAAAAACTCAACTGACCATATAGATGAGGATTTATCCAGGCTTTCTATTTTATTCCATGATCCAAGTGTCTGTCTTTACAGTAGTACCACATTCTTTGGATTACTGTGGCTTTGCAGTAAATTTTGAATTCAGGAAGTGTGAGACCTCCAACTTTGTTCTTTATCAAGATTATTTGGCTATTCTGGGTCCCTTGAGATTACATATGAACTTTAGAATGGGTTGTTCTAATTCTGCAAAAAATACTACTGAGATGTTATAAGAATTTCAATAATCTGCAGACTCTTATTAAGTAGTATCGACATCTTGACAATAGTAACTTTTCCAGTCCATGAAATTGGGATATATTACCATTTATTTGTGTTTTTAATTTCTATCAGCAACGTTTTGTAGTTTTCAAGGTACAAATCCTTCATATCCCTGCTTGTTTATTTCTAAGTATTTTATTCTTTTTGATGCTATAGTAAATGAGACAGTTTTCTTAGTTTCTTTTCATATTGTTTGTGATTACTGTATAGAAATACAACTGATTTTTGTGTGTTGACTTTCCATTTCCTAAAAATTTGTTGAATTTATAAGTTCTACAAGTTTTTTGTGGAATCGTTAGGGTTGTCTACACATAATAGCATCATGTCAGTTGTGCACAGAGGTAATTTTACTTTTTTTCCCATTTGGATGTCTTTATTTCTTTCTTGCCTAATTGCTCTGGCTAGAACTTCCAGTCCTATGTCAAATAGAAGTGAGAAAAGCAGGCATACTCATCTTGTTCCTGTTCTTTGAGGGAAAGCTTTCAGTTTTTCACCATTGACTGTGATGTTAGCTGAGGGCTTTTCATATTTGGCCTTTAATTTGTTGAGATGGTTTCCTTTTTTTCCTAATTTATTGAGTATTTTTTATCATGAAAGTGTGTTGAATTTTGTCAAAAGCTTTTTTGCATCAATTAAGATTATCATGTAGTTTTGTCCTTCATTCTGTTAATATAACATATTACATTGATTTATTTTTGTATATTGTATCATCCTTGCATTCCATAAATAAATCCCACTTGGGCATAGTGTATAATCTTTTTAATATGCTGTTGAATTCAGTTTACTGGTATTATGTTGAAGGATTTTGTGTCACTTTTCATCAGAGATATAGGTCTGTAGTTTTCTTTTCTTATAGATTCTTTGGCCTTAGAATCAAGGTAAAGTGGACTCAAAGAATGAGTTTGGAAGTGTTTCCTCCTCTGATTTTTTGGTAGAGTTTTAGGACGATTAGGGTTAATTCTTCTTTAAATGTTTGGTAGGATTCAACAGGGAAGTCTTCTGGTCCTGGGCTTTTCTCAGTTGAGAGATTTTTTGATTATTGATTCAATATTCTTAATAGTTATATGTGTATTCAGACTTTCCATTTGTTCATGACCCAGTCTTGATAGACTTCACAGGCTGTGTATTTCTACAAATTTATCCATTTCATCTAGTTTATCCCATTTGAGGGCATACAATTGTGCATATTATTCTCATAATACTTCTTACTTCTGTGAAATCAATTGTACTCTCCTGCTTTCATTTCTGATTTTTTAAATTTGAGTCTTCTTTTTTCTTAGTCAATAGAGCTAAACTTTTGTTACCTTTGTTTCTCTTTCTGAAAAACCAACTCTTGGTTTTGTTTATTTTCTCTAATGATTTTTTATTCTCTATTTTATCTGTGCTCTCATATTATTTTGTTCCCTATGCTAGCTTTGGGTTTAGTTTGCTCTTCTTTTCCTAATTCCTTAAAATGTAATGTTAGGTTATCTATTTGAAGTCTTTTTTCTTTTTAATGTAAGCATTTGCAGCTATAAATTTCCCTCCTATCATTGCTTTTGCTGAATCCCATAATGTTTAGTATGTCGTATTTTCATTTGTCTCAAGACATTTGCTAATTTTTATGTTGTTGTTGAGGAAGGTGACCACTGAGCTAACATCTGTGCCAATATTCCTCTATTTTGTTTGAGGGATGCCACCACAGCATGGCTTGATGACTGGTGTGTAGGTCTATGGCCAGGATCCAAACCTGCAAACCCAGGGTCACCTGCAGCAGAGCATGGGAACTTAACCACTACGCCATCAGGCCAGCCCCAAGATTTTAATGTTTTTAAATTTGTTAAGACTGTTTCATGATGCAACATTTGTGCAGTCCTGGAAAATGTTCCATGTGCACTTAAGAAGAAATTGTGTTCTGCTATGTTTGTGTGGAATGTTCTGTATATGCCTGTTAGGTCTAGTTGGTCTATAATATTGTTCCGGCCCACTATTTCCTTATTGATTTTCTGTCTAGCTGTTATATTCATTATTAAAGGTGGAGAATTGAAGTCTTCTACTATTATGACAGAGACATCTATTTCTCCTGTGAATTCTGTCAAAGTTTCCTTCATATATTTAGGAGCTCTGATGTTTGATGCATATTTGTTTACAATTATTATATCTTCTTGTTGAATTAACCCATTTATCATTATATAACGTCCTCCTTTGTCTCTTGTAACAGTTTTAAACTTAAAGTCCATTTTGCCTGATATTTGTAGAGGTAGCTCTGCTCTCCTTTGGTTACTATTTGCATGTAATTTTTCCAATCTTTTTATTTTAATTTATGTGTATCTTTAGTTCTAAAATATGTAGACAGCATATAGTTGCATCCTGGGTTTTTTCATGCATTCTGCCAATCTCTGTCTTTCATTGGAGAACTTGATCCATCCATAAAGTAATTACTGATAGACAAGGACTAACTATTGACATTTTTTATTTATTTTCTGTATGTCTTATACCTTTGTTTTCCCTCGTTTTTCTCCCTTATTGGCTTCATTTGTGGTTAGTTGATTTTTTTTAGCGACACATTTTAATTCCCTCCTTATTTTCTTTTGTATATATTTTGTAGACATTTGGTGGGTGGGCAGGGTGATTAACATAAGGATTATATATAACAGCCTAAAGTTATTACAGTCTGTTTTAAATTATACCAGCTGAACTCCAAGGACATATGAAAACTACTCCTTTACGGTTATGTTCCCCTTTATGTTATTGATGTCACAAATTACATCTTATATATTGTGTAACTATTAGCATATATTGATAATTTTTGTTATTTCATCTTTTAATACCTGAGGAACAATAAAAAGTAGAGTTATGAACCAAAATTGCAAAAATATAGGTTCTAATACTTGTTGATATGTGATGGTTAGTTTTATTTGTCCACTTGGCTGGGTCACTGTGACCAAATATGTAATCAAAAATTATTCTGAATGGTTCTGTGAGGTTGTTTCTGCACGAGACTAACATTTTAACCAGCAGACATTGAGTAAAGCAGATAGCGCTCTATAATGTGGGTGGGCCTCATCCTGTCAAATACCTGAATGGAACAAAAGTCTGACCTCCCTTGAACAAGAGGTAATTCTGTCAGCAGATAACCTTGAGACTTGAACTGCAACATCAGGTCTTCCTTGTCTGCAACCTGACAGCCAATTTGCAAATTTTGGACTTGGCTCCAAAATTTGTGAGCCTCCATAATCTTGTGAGCCAATTCCTCAAAATAAAATTCTATATAAAATAAATAAATGTTTACACATTCTATTGATTCTGATTCTCTAGAGAACCCTGGCTAATAAACCATATCTTTACTTTTACAAAAGAACTTTATATTTTTATGGCTTTGAGTTACTGTTTAACATCATTTCATTTCAAATTGTAGGACTCCCATTAGCAGTCTCGTAGGGCAGTTCTAATGTTAAAGACAGTTTTGTCAAATAAACAATTATTGTTTGACAACTCTTTCTTTCAGTGCTTTAAATGTATCACCCCATTGTCTTCTGGCATACAAAGTTTCTACTGAGAAATCTGCTAACAATCTTATTGTGGTTGCTTTGAACATGACAAGAAGTTTTTCTCTTACTGCTTTCAAGATTCTCTCTTTGTTTTTGACTTTTCATAGTTTGGTGATAATATGTGTTGCTATGGGCCTCTTTATCCTGCTTGGAGTTCATTGAGCTTCTGATATTTGCATGTTCATTTCTTTCCTCAAATTTTGGTCGTTTTCAGCCATTATTTCTTCACATAAGCTCTCTGTCCCTTTTTGTCTCTCCTATCCTTCTGAGACTCCCCTAATTTGTGTATTAATCTGCTTCACAGCATCTCATAAGTCCCTTAAGTTTTGTTCATTTTTCTTCATTCATTTTTCTTTTTGATCCTCAACCTGATGACATCAAGTGACCTCTCTTCAAGTCTGCTGATTTTTTTCTTCTGCCTGTTTGATTCTGCAGTTGAAACTGTCTAGTGAATTTTACAAATCAGTAATTTTATTTTTCAGAGCCAGAATTTCTGTTTGCTTCTTTTCAACAATTTCTCTTTTTGATATTCTCATTTTGTTCATATATTGATCTCCTGACTTTCTTTTGTTGTCTCTATGTGTTCTCTTTTAGCTCTATGAGCATATTTAAAACAGTTGTTTTAAAGACCCTATTAAGTAACTCCTAAGCTTAAGTTTCTTTAGGATTTATTTCTAGATATTTATGTTTTTCCTTTGAATGGGCCATGTTTCTATTTCCTTGTATGCTTTGTGATATTTTGTTGAAAATTGAGCATTTATAAAAATAGAACTTCTCCCTGTTTTTGAAGACTGGTTCATGCAGAGGGAGATCTTCACTACTTACCCCAGCACAAAGGCCTAAGGTCTTCACAGGTCATTTCTGAGCATGTGTCTCCCATGGGCTTGTGTACATGCTTTTTTATCCTCCCAATTCACTAATATTCACAGCTGCTCTTAAATGCCTTAATTTCCCTAAGAATTTCACCCATATTTCTCAGGGATTTAGATGTTCAGTTGTATACCTCTGTCTATAAATTCTTGCCCCCAGGCATACACAGGTCTGTAGATTCCTGCAGTTTCACATGCTGCTGTGCCTACCACTCTTTCAGCACCTTCCAACCTAATATACAAATGATGCAGTCATTGCAGCCTGAGCTCCAAGTCAGGCAAGACAGGAATCATTCCCTCAGGCAGCCCCCAGATAAGCAAACCATTGAAGACAAGTTCCACTTTTTACCTTTCATCACAAGAAAGGAACTGGAAATTGGGAGGATTCCCCCTGCCTATACCGCACTGCAGAAGGGAGAGGGTGGAGAAAGGGTGAGAAAAACGACACAAAAATTCCTGCCATTTTGAGTGTGGCATTTTCTTGATTGGGCATTCAGTTGCTACAGATTCTTACTTAGATTCTAGAAATCCCACAAAGCTATTTTGGTCAGTCTCTGGCTTACTTAGTGTTTCTGTGGGAGAACAAGGACCTGGAGCTTTCTAGCCCACCATTCTGCTGACATTAGTCTCTTAAGTACACTTTTTGATACGATGATTTGAAAAGTTTTTCAAAAGCCAAAGAATTAAGAAAATCAAGAATGTAAAAATGAGGAAGACCAAGTGTGAAAGGGCCCAGAGTAAACCATAAAGTTACCTCAACAAAAAAATATCTCATATATGCAATCAATGCCTGCTGTATTTCTAACTTATACAATACAGAACTATGGAAGTGGTCAAAATTTTGTTTCCCCCTTTCCTTCTTTATATCTTTTACTAATAACATTGATTATTTTAAAATATAGGTTTAGGGATGTCTTTAACTTTACTTTCATAATCAGAAGAGGAAACGATTGGTATTCTACAGGGTACGGACCCGTTGGCTAAGATTTTATGGAAAGAGTGCTGGAATTAAATGCAGAATATTAAAATTTTGCTTTAGCTTTGTCACTTATTAGTGATTTCAATGCATAGTTCTCATCTAGACAAATCATTCAACCACTGTTTCCTAATGAATAACAACATAACAACATCTGTATGGTGATGATTAAATAAAGTAGTTTATATCAGAAAATATTTTCCAAAAACAAGGCATTCAAAAGAAAAGACTAGTTAGGATTCTCACTTTGGCTACTTATTCTTTTCCTAAAGATCCCCAAGAATGGAGACAACAACCCTGCCCACTAAATCTACTTCCACATTATGGCTCAATATTATCCCTCAAAATTCATATGTTGAATTCTAACCTCTAGTACCTCCTAAGTAACAATCTTTGCAGATAAATTCTTTAAAGAAGCAAGTAAGTTAAAATAATGTCTTTACAATTGGCCCTAATCCAAAACAACTAGTGTCCATAAGAAAATGAAATTTGGAAACAGACATGTGTATGCACAGAAAGTAGACCACATGAAGACACCAGAAGAGAGCCATCGACAAGCCAAGTAGAGAGGCCTTAGAAGAAACCAATCTTGCTGACGCCTTGATTTTGGACTTATAGCCTACAGGATTGTGAGAAAATAATTTTCTGTTGTTGTAGTCATCTAGTCTATAGTATTTTATTACGGTAGCCATTGAAAACTAGAAGCCTCCTGAAATGTCTGTTTACTCATAATGTATATGTCTCTTGCATTATGTTCATGTGTCAATTTCAAGCACATAAAGTCATTAAATATTTACTTTTATTATATTAAAATATTTGTCTTAGGATCTATCCTGAATCTTCTTTTATTCTTAGGTAAACTTTTTCCAAGAGTCTCAAGGGGACAGACGATGTATTAGGTTAAAAAGGATCATGTTATTGTCCATGAATCTTACAGCTCTACACAAATTTTGACCCTCACTGGGCTAATCACAGCCTATTCTTGTTTCTCTTCATTAACAGGTACATGCTGAGACGAAGACATTACATGATATGGATACCACCCAGAGTATAACCAATAACTCAAGGTTTCAAGTGTCTGAGTTCATCCTGATGGGCTTCCCAGGAATTCATGAGTGGCAGCACTGGCTCTCACTGCCCCTGGCTCTCCTTTACCTCTTAGCTCTTGGTGCCAATCTCCTCATCTTGATCACCATCCAACATGAGCCCACCCTGCACCAGCCTATGTATCACTTCCTTGTTATCTTAGCTACTGTGGACATTGGCCTGGCTACTACCATCATGCCCAAGATCCTGGCCGTCCTCTGGTTTAATGCCAAGGCCATCAGCCTCCCTGAGTGTTTCACTCAGATCTATGCCGTCCACACTTTTATGGCCATGGAGTCAGGCATCTTCCTCTGCATGGCTGTAGATAGGTATGCAGCCATATGCTATCCCCTTCAGTACCCCTCCATAGTCACGGAGGCTTTTGTGATCAAAGTCACACTGTCTATCATACTCAGGAATAGCCTGTTGATGATCCCAGTACCTGTACTGGCTGCCCAGAGACATTACTGCTCCAGGAATGAGATCGACCACTGCCTATGCTCCAACTTGGGGGTCACTAGCTTGGCGTGTGATGACATCACCATTAACAGATTTTACCAGTTGGCTTTGGCCTGGGTTATACTTGGGAGTGACATGGGTCTGGTCTTTGCTTCCTATGCTTTAATTATTCACTCAGTGCTGAAGCTGAGCTCCACTGAAGCAATATCTAAGGCCCTGAATACCTGCAGCTCTCATCTCATCCTCATTCTCTTTTTCTACACAGCCCTTATTGTAGTATCTGTCATCCATCTGGCAGAAATAAAAGTTCCCTTCATCCCTGTTCTCCTCAATGTGCTGCACAGTGTCATCCCCCCAGCCCTTAACCCCATGGTGTATGCCCTGAGGACCCAGGAGCTGAGAGTGGGCTTCCAGAGGGTGCTCAGTTTAGGTAAGAGTGTGGCCAGGAAGTGAGCTAACTTTAAGTGACAGATTATTATAAGTGATATTGTAGAAAGAGAACAGGCTTTGGGGCCCAACGTTCCTGGGTTAAAATTCCACATAGCCCAATTGCTAGGAAAATCAATTCAAATTATCTCACCAATTTTATATATCACGTACTATGTGCAAGGCACTCTTTTAAACATTTCACAAATACTAACTCATTTAATTACCATAACAACCCTATGAAGCAAATCTAATTATTATTTATACATCTTACAGATGTGACAAGAAAGTTGAAAAACTTACCCAAGGTCAAAAAGAAAGGAAGTCACAGAGTGAAATTACAACCTTAGCAGTCATGCTCCAAAGTCCCGGCTCTTAACTCTTTCTCTCTATTCAACCTTCCTACTAAATTTTCAAAGTGTAAATTGATGACAAAAAGAGATATATTTAACTAACTGAAATTATGAATAAGTTGTCTTTTAATTTTAAAAAAGTCCATTTAAAAGTTGGCAGCAATTCTCCTGTCTAATGGTAAATACAGCAAATTTTAAATCCTCTATAGTCACTCGGGAGGACCCTCTTAGTTGTATGAATGTAAATCACAATTTGACAGGAATTATTTTGCTACTTTATAAACTCTGACACCTCTTGAGTTCATTTGCATTAGATCCCAAAACAGAATATCCCAACCACTTTTTTAAACATTCAAAATTACTTGAACTTCTATAATGAATTAAGAGAATCCCAGTGAGATCCAATGGTTCATTGGAAGTATAAAGGACAGCAAAAGTGTATGAAAGGGAACTTTCCTGATAAGAGAAATGAAATGTGTTTGGGGACAAGGAAAAGTGAAAGTTGGGCAAAAACGTTTTTTTTAATTATTCCAACGTCAGAGTATAAGTCAGCAAGGGTGAAATGTTGGCTCCAGGATGATAGGTGAGCATGGTTGGAAGAGTCCCCTGACCCAATCATGTGGTATAATGGCTGATTTTGGGAAGAAGAGACTAACCTGTGACAGAAAACTTGGAAGTCAATGTTTGAGAATCAAAAGCCATTAAAATAAAAGGAATTGAATCATCTTTCCTGTAACAGACTGAGTCAGAAAGTGAAGGCCTTGTATATCTGCTGACAAGGCTGAATTAGACCATGTGCTTTCACCTGTTTTTAATAGTCATCCATATATCAAGAACAGAAGCATTGACAGCTGACAAAGAGTAGTGCACTAATGGATGGGCCAAACTGTTTCTCTTTCTGCACAGTGTTTGGACTAAGTCCCTAAGATCCTTTGATATTTCTGGGAAAGAAAATAAGTCCCAAAAGAAAGATTCTGAAATTTCTTCTAATTTGGCCATCCAAGAGATTGGATTTCCACTTCTACTAATGGCTGATAAGATAATTCAGACAAAACCTTCCAAGGAGAACAAGTAAAAATTATGGACAAAACATCTTTAAATGGGTATAGAGATTGGAAAAGTAACACATCAGTGACAATTATGTGACTAAGACCTGAGTGTGAAAGAAAACTCAGAGACTTCCTTTCAGTTCCAACATGTAGAGAGACTTAGAAGTTGTCACTCCCATCCTTACATCAACAAAAAGCTGAACAAACTGAAAATCAATCACTTTTCTTGGACTGTCAGAGAACTGAGATCACAGGGCTAAGTGACATCCTGGAGTCAGAGAAATACCCTTCCTCTAGGTGGGAGATGTCTCTAATAATGTCTTTTATCCTAGAGAGGAGGCCTCTACTATGGAGAATGCTCTGGGGTTCTACACAATGTTAACTTTTCCCCTCCTCCTGCCCGAGCCAGCTGACCATCCTTGGATCTGTACTGTAAGAATCTGCTGGGGTTCCTGGATATAAAGTGTGGGGCTCCCTAAGACTGCAGCCCCCAAGTCTTTCCCATTCTCAATCTAGACCACACTCATCCTCCAGCAATTTGTCAAAATTACCTTTGAAGTCTTTCTACCAGTTTGTGATTCTAGCAGCTTCTACTCCAAGTAAACAGATTCTCTGTATTCACCTGATTCTCCAAATTTGGGGACGGCAGTTTGCCCTGCTACATCAATTCTGATGAGTACAAGAAAAGTCATGGGTAGTTCTTTTCTTTCTGATTTTTCTTCTTGTAAGGACAGAAGTGATGACTTCTAAGTTGTTTACACATTAGATGTCCTAGTATTGGATTATAACCCAAAGTACACAATAAATATCCC
Organism: Equus przewalskii; assembly: GCF_037783145.1. Taxonomy (NCBI): domain Eukaryota; kingdom Metazoa; phylum Chordata; class Mammalia; order Perissodactyla; family Equidae; genus Equus; species Equus przewalskii. Next base: position 75,310,306 of record NC_091836.1, read on the forward strand.
TCAGTTCAAACTGATATAAGTAGATAATTCAATAAATAAATGAATGGAAAATAATAGACAAATCTCTCATATAAAGAATTCCACCCTCAGGTAAGTGGAACATAACTCTTCACTTCTTAAGTGCGTAATGACTTCTCTCCAATGAATACAGTATGGGAAGGGGGGAAAAATAAGTTTACAAATGAAGAAACCTGACAAACACTACATCAGCCAGGGGATCAAGTTTACATCAACAGTGATAAATCATGTTCATCATATGTATCTTTGATACGATATGATGAGAATGGCACTTTATTTCTGTGGTCTTCCTCCAAAACCTACATAATCCCAGTGTAATCATGAGAAAAACACCAGACGACCAAGAGGATCTTATGGAGACCTGACACCTAAATGCAATGTGATATCCTGATGGAATCCTGAAATGGAAAAAATATATTAAGTAAAAACTAAAGAAATATGAATAAAGTATGTACTTTAGTTAATAATATATTGAGACTGATTCTTTACATGTGACATGTGTGCTGTACTAAAGTAAGTTATTAATAATAGAGGGAGCTGTGAGTGGCATATATGGAAACTCTCTGCACTATCTTCACAATTTTTCTATAAATCTAAAACTACTCTAAAATAAAAAGTCCATTTTTCACTTGCTAGAATCTATCTTTTTGATTATAGCCATCCTAGTTGGTATTAAGTGTTATTTCACTGTGGTTTTGATTTGCACTTCCTGATAGCTAGTAATGTTGAGTATCTTTTCACGTGCTTATTGGTCATTGGTAAGTCTTCTTTGGAGAAATATCTATTCAGATGCTTTGTCCATTTTTAAATTGGATTTTAGTTGCGTTATTTGTCCTTTAATTATTGAGTCGTAAGAGTTTTTTTTATATCCTAGATACAAGTTCCTTATCAGATGAAAGATTTGCAGGTATGTTTTCCCATTCTGTGGGCTGTCGTTTTATGTCTTGATGATATCCTTTCAAGCATGAAAGCTTTTAATTTTGATGAAGTCTAATTTATGTATTTTTTCTTTGTTGCTTGTCCTTTTAGTGTCATATCTAAACAGGTTTTGCCTATCCCACAGTCACAAAGATTTATTCTTATATTATCTTCTAAGGGCTTTATAGTTTTAGTTCTTATATGTAGGTTTATGATTCATTTTGAGTTAACTTTTGTGTTTGATGTGTGAGGAAGAAGTCCAACTTCATTCTTTCGCATGTCGATATTTCATTCTCTCAGCACCATTTGTTGAAAAGACTATTCCTCTTATTAATTGACTTAATAACCTTGTAAAAAACCAGGTAATTGTAAATGTGAGAGTTTATCTCTTGACTCTCAATTCTATTCCATTGAGATAGATATATAGATATATCCTTATTTCAATACCACACAGTTTTTATTACTATAGCTGTATAGTAAATTGGTAGTATGATTTTTCTAACTTTGTTCTTCCTATTCAAGGTTGTTTTAGCTCTTCTGGGTCCCTTGAATTTCCATATAAATTTCAGGATAAGTTTGAAAAAAGGCAGTTGGTCCTTTGATAGGGATTTCACTGAATCTATGGATTGTTTTGAGGAGAATTACCACCTCAGCGATATTAAGTCTTCTGATCTGTGAACACAAGATATCTTTCTCCTTATTTAGTTCATCATTTCTTTATTCAACAATGTTTTCATAGTATACATTTTACACTCTTTTTGTTAAACTTACTCCTAAATATTTTATTATTTGTGGTGCTAAGTGGAATCATTTCCTTAATTTCATTTTTGCATAGTTTATTGCCAGTGTAAAAAATATACACATGATTCCTGTACAAATGACCTTGCATCCTGCAAACTTGCCAAACTCTTTTATTAGTTTTAATAGTTTTTAGTGGATTCCTTATGATTTTCTACATACACAATCATGTCATCTGCAAAAAGAGATATTTTACTCTTTTGTTTCCAATCAGAATGCTTTTATTTCAGTTTTTTGCCATTTCTCTGGCTAGAACCTCAGTATGATGTTGAACAGAAGTGGGTAGAGCAGACATCTTTATCTTATTCCTGATCTTAGAGGGAAACCCTTCAGTCTTTCACTGTTAAGTATGTTGTTAACTGTGGGGCTTTTGTAGATAACCTTTATGAGGTTAAGTAGTTCCCTTCTACCATAGTTTGTATTTTTATCTTGAAGGAGTGTTGGATTTTGTCAAATGCTTTTTCTACATGTTGAGATGATAATATAGTTTTTGTTTTTATTCTATTGATATGATGTGTTACATTAATTAAATTTCAAATGTTAAAGCAATCTTGCATTTCTGAGATAAATCACACTTTATTATGGTGTATAATCATTTTTATATATTGTTTAATTCAATTTGGTAGTATTTTGTTGAGGATTTTTGTGTCCAAATATGTTTTAATGCCCATATTATAATTTCATAAACTCTTTTTTAATATACTCTGCCAATTAACAATATCTAACAATTTCCTGAATCAAACTGACTCTCCAAAACTGCAGAGACATAAGGCCCTCACACAAGGATCTTTATACTTAGACTTACCACGTGGCTGAGAGCCACAGAGACTCACATGTCAGAGACAAGAAGAGAAAAAGGCTCTGATCTTTATATGTGCCCGTTTTATTTTTTCTTTACATTTAGCACTCATATAAGGACACTGCTTTTATTCTGGAGAGTAAGCAAAGGATGAGTCAAAGTCAGGAGTGTTATGAAAATGGATCACCCTGTGCAAGACACAAGAACATCAAGAAAGGGAGAATTGTGGCAACCTAATATTAGTGAACAACCCATTAGGATTGCATTTAGCTGTGTATAAATTATACTAGTTATAGTGGCTTAATCAAATTGAAGTTACTTATCTCACATACACACACACACAGAATTATACAGTTCAGAGTTCTTAAGGCACTTCCATTATGCCATCAAAAGACGAGGCTCGTTCTATTTTCTGCTCAGTGATCCTAAATTATGACTACCATCCTCCACATTCAACTCCATATTCCAGACAAGAAGGAAGAAATGGAAAAGGAAACCTCAACAGAGTTTTACATCTAATTAGTGAGAAGTGATGCTTATATTCATCTTTAGCTGCAAGAAAGACTCAAAAGATGAGTGTTTTAGCTTCCCATTCTCTATGACAAAGGAAAGTTATAGAAAGGTGAATTTGAATGCATGTTATGTAGCTAACTCTCAGTAAAAGTAGACAATACACATCTGTTCTTTCATTGCATTATTTTTTAGACATTGACAAAATATTGAACCAAGAAGAAAGTCTCAAAAATTCCCAAGAGTATAAATAAGTTCCAAAGATCTCTAAATCAACATGACAAACTCAACACTTACTGCACCTTCATCCTCTCACTCCAAAACCTAGCAATACTGACAAGATATTCAATAACAAATCAATCTGTAACATGATGTAAAACAAACAGAGAGCCATTTATGACACAGGAAATAGGACAAAACTCCAAAAGATGAAGGACTGTGATAGGATTATAGAAAAGAATAGAAGCCCAAAAGGTGCGTGGAAAGGATTGCTACAAAATTAATGTTGATCCAGACTCAGAAATATATGATACTAAGAGAAGCAGGGGGCCATGGGAAATCACCAACCTGGTGATTGATGGATAGCATGGTAGTAGCCAGGCAGAGCTATCCATGCGCACATACACTCTTGGATGATGAAGTGAGCCAAAAGTCAAGCAACAGCAGTGAGTATTCCAGAGTAATGGAGATTGGGTCAGAAAACAGGACAATGACACACACAAATATTAACAATCATGCCATGAGCCACGGGGAACAAGCTCAATGATAAATCAAACTATTAGGACACCCCAAATCTCCCCTACAACAGGTTGCATCAAACAAATAAAGTGGCATTCTGAGGTTGCCTATAAGAAAGAAAAATGATCCACCAATGACCAGGATGGCTAAACTTTGGACAGGTTTCTTCCTGGCTATGTGCCTTTGGACTTTGTTTTCTTAGAGTATTTTCTTGAGAAAACTTGTAGTTGTAAATTCTTTCTCTTCATCTTTGAAGTATATATTAATATTCTCCTAACCTCTTGTCAGCTTTATAACCTAGAAAATGCATTTCTCAAACCTGAGAACTATCTCTTGAAATATAAATATCGAAGGAAATAGCACTCCAAATCTCCAAGTATCTGTGGAGGGTAGGAGCCTACCTTCTCAGAGCACCAGTTAGCAATGCAGATGACCTAATCAAAGACAAAAGCTTTTGCAATCTCAGGAGTAATTCAATGAGCTTGACACATCCTATTTATCAACTTCCCAATAAAGTCCTCCAGTACTTTTCCACTACCTCACCCAAGGGTTTAAATGCATTCTGCCTGACACCTTACCCCAGCCCAACAATGCCTTTTGTTTTAGGAGAAGTGAGCACTCAGACTTGGTCTGTGCTTTCTTCCTCATTGCTGGCAATAGGATAAGAATAAAATCAACCTCCAATTGCTCATCCTGTCTGGCGCATTTTGTCTTTAATACCAAATACAATCATCTGTTTGAGCAACATCAAGAGGAAACAGTGGCATTAAACTTAAAAAACATAACTCACACCTGAAGAGATAGAATAAGTTCAACAATATCAAGCAAAAAAAGCTCTTCACAAGGTTACCTTCTCTACACCAACTCTCTACTTCAGGATTCCAGTCACTCATCCCTTCAAGTGCTGTTACCAGCCCTAGGTAACTACGCTACGTTTAGAATCTCTTAGTGACCACACCCTAGAAATAGTTCATTTGTAAATAATCCCTTCTCAAATTATTCTAACTTGAATGGGCCACCTGTTTTCTAGTGGGACTCTGTCTAATTCATTGTTCATTCAACTATGCAGTATGTAAGTTATAAGCAAGAGTAATTTCAATGTAGAGTTAGGACAGATTTCAGGTGGCTGTAAATTAAAAAGGTGAGGAGTTGAAGACAATATACAAACATGTCTCTTACAAGAGGATAGATCAGTGAAAAGCAGATCCTGAGGATATAGGAGTGAGATGGGAAGAGATATAGAGAGACATAGGCAGAAGTATGTGGAATAGAGATATTTTCTGAAGTTGAAGAGCATTGGAATCTTCATACATTGAGGTGAGTGGTATAGGCGAGAGGAAGACTGTTGACACAGGAAAAAGGACATAGACTCAGTTCTGCTATGTCCCTTGGTTTGAACATACAAACACGTTCCCACACCAAGGATATATTACAAAACAATTTAGGCACAACTGAATTTCGCATTTGTCTTTGTGCAATTTTGTCCCCTACAAACACTGGTTGAATGCAGAAAACTGCATCAAGCTGAAAACAAGCTGCATGGGAATATGCAAAACACACACATACCCCTAATATCTGGCAGCTACCTCCCTTCATGTCCCAACTTTCCATATGATTTCAGGTAAATGTCCTTCAACCACTTCAAAGTAACTCACAAGCTGTAACCCTTCCTCTCATTTCCACAAGCAAGCTTCATGTCTTTTTCAAAGGAAACTGTTGTACTCGTTGTAGGTTTTGTATTTTTCTTAATCATTTAACATGCGTAAAACTCAGAAACTGCGTCAGTTTTCTTTTTTATGTGTCACTGATGACGTTTTTGAGGACTGTGCTCCTTACTCCATTTTTCCATAAGTGCAGCGGTTTTTCTAGTGGCATTTTGCATAGCACAGTGATTATTAAGAAGTGACTGTAACTGCCAGAGTGAGTGGGGAGGAAACCAAGCCTAGGCAGAAGGAGAACACATCTCGTCCAACCGTTCAAGCTGGCAGAGACATCCATCTGGTGGACCTGCCCCCTGAGACTAGGTTTGAATAGGACTCTTCACAGAGTGACCAAGAAAAGCCTCCAAAGTCGTAGGGTGCCCCTCCTGCTGGAACGAGACAACAACCTGCCCAGGAGTGGTTGGATGAGACTGAGGAGTGCCCTGAGATGGGTCCAGGGAGGGTCAGACAGAGATCAGGTCATTTCACAGCCGTGACTTACAACCAAAACCCAAGGAGTGGTAGGGAGAGGCATAGATCTGCTAGGAACACCAAAAGTCCAGGCACAGGCAGCAACAGCCAGGAGATGGGAAGAAGCTCAGAAGGAAGTGCCAGCCTGAGGGCATCTTCATGGTTGCTCCTCAAGTAGTAAGCAAACTAGCCAATGACATGATCTCTGGGAGGGAAATGAATGGAGGCCATCTACCCACCTCCCTAGGATTCTCCCTGGTTTGTGCATCTAGCTCACTATCCTAGGATTTCTTAATTTGCCTTTCTTGCCTTCCTTAGGCTCTTCACTTTATAGGGGATAGGAGCTGTATTTGGGAACGAAGCCAAAGAGATGAGGCTGATCTCTGATATGGCCATGTTGGAGATGATGGGGCTCTCCAGCCAGAAGAATATGCAAAGACCTCTTGTCTATCAAAACGCTGGGCACACAGGAGACTCTCAGTAAAAATGTTACAAGTTTTGTGAGCTGCAGTCTATTCCTCACACTGCTCCACTCCCTTCTCCACTCCAGCTTGGAACAGTAGTAGTTTGGGACACTGGGACCCAGTGGCTGATGAGCTGGGTTTCATGGGAACCAATTTATGTTAAGGTGCTACTGGGTGCCAGTAGTTGAGCTGTGGGGGACAGGACTTGAAGCTGACTTGAAATTCAAATCTATATCCATCCACTTGAGTACACAAAGCATCCTTCAACATATAACTTTTTTCCACTTTCAACATCCTGAAATGTCATATTGAACCTTTCCAGAATTTCTTAAGAAATGCTAATATTTCCTGCTTTTTATATCAACCTGAATTGAACTCTGCTATTTGATATCTGCACAAATTGGGCAGCTAATTTACCTGAAGTAAATATCAGTTATTCAATAAATATTTTTTTCATTATCAGCTATACACCCAGCACTAGATTATTCATGAGGATAAAAAATAGAGTAAAGTAGTTAAGGTCCCTGTCCTCATCAAGATTCCATTTAGTAAATACATTAGATTATACTATCCATCATTACCATTGTTTATAAAATAAAACCAGTTTTCATAACATGGACTTACTCCAGGCTACATGTGAACTGGACTGTTAGTTTGATGAGCGTTAGATGCATGTTGATTTTGTTCCCCATCAATGTGGTGTCTCACACAGTGTTTAGAATGTAGTAAGATCAATATATTCTTACCTAATTAATTAAATCAAAATCATACATAATCTAACTCCTTCCTACCTCTCCAGTGTATTTAGAGTTTCTGAGAGTGATGGTTATTCCAGTCACAGATATTGCTGAATGTCTCTTGGGAATTTCTGATGATGAAGTTAAAGTAAAACCCATCAGATTCATTGTGTGATTTTTTTCTCCTTACCAAACAGAAGAGGAACAAAAAGGGGAGGGAAAAGGGGGGAAGAAAAGATTTCTTTATTTTTTTTTTAACATTTCTATTTCTTTGTTAAAATTCTCATTTTGTTCATGCATTGTTAACCCAATTTTATTCGGCTGTCTGTCTGTGTGTTCTTGTAGCTCACTGAACTTCTTTAAAAAGATTATTATGAATTCTTTGTCTGACAGTTCATAGATCACTATGCTTTTAGGGTCAGATATTGGAGCTTTATTAGGTTCCTTTGGTGATGTTGTGTTTACCTGATTCTTTGAGATCCTCATACCCTTGCACTGGTATCTGTATATTAGAGTAAGTAGTTTCCTCTTCCACACTTTACAGGTTGCTTAAGCAGGGAAAGACCATTCTCAGTCAGCTCAGTTTAGGGTACTAGACAGGTCAGCTGGCAGCATCTGTGGACTTATGGGGCTTGCTATCATGATCTCTAATTGGGAATGTCCACTGCCAATGCTCTGCGATCAAGGGGAGAGGAGGTCCTGCTCCCTGTTCAACCAGGGCCTCTAAGTGAGCTCCCTGGTCAGATGGAGCTGCTGACTGTGCTCCACAGTCAGGTGAGCCCACAAGCTGGGCTCTGTAATCACTTCTGGTCAGGTGAGGTTACAACCTGTGTCCCCTGTCACAGCAGTGCTGCGGGATGGCCTGTGCAATTGGGCAGGGCTGGAGGATGGGCTCCATAATCGTTCTTAGTCAAATGGGGCCTCAGGTGTGCTCCTCAACTGGATGTTGCTGCTGACTGGACTCTTTGCTCAGGCATAGCCACACACAGGACTTCATGGTCAGAGAGGACCTCGGGCTGTGCTCTGCAATCAGGTGGCAGAGTAGGTTGTGCCCCAAATTTGGGTTAACCACAGGCTGGGCTTCACAATCATGTAGGACACTGGCTGTGCTCCACTATTGGCAAGGTCACTGGCCAGGTGCTCTGGTTGGGTAAGGCCTTTAGCTGGATCCCTTATTTGGATAAAGCTTGAGACTGTGCTCCATGGTCAGGCATAGCAGATCTCCAGGCTTTCTTGTTGGGTAAGGATGCAGGCTGTGTTCTGCGATTGCCCAGGGCCTGGCTGGGCTCCCTGCCTGGGAAAGGCCACAGGCCGTATTCAGTAATCAAGCAGGGCCATACCCTCGGTGGGATTATAGGCCTGGTTCCAAGACTGCCCAGGGTCACTATTAGGCAACCTGGTAATGCAAGACCAGAGGCCATACTCAACAGTTGGGCAAGGCTGCTGACTTGGATCCCTGCCCGAGCAGGACAAGGTTTCCTGATTAGGCACAACTCGTAAATATGCTCAGCAGAAGGTGCGCTGCAAGTTTGTTTTCCTGCTCAAATTCGTTTTCCTGCTCAATGGGCTCAACACCTAGTAATGTCCGTTGGTTGGGGACCAATGAATGATTTAGGAAAAGAGGAAATGGAGAAGTTAAAGCTTGATGTGGAGATTGGAAATATCCTTATTAAGAGATCCAGGGAATACTCCAAGCTTAGAATCAAAAGAAATGAAAACAGAAATTGAAAGCAATCCTTCAATGAATTGAGGAGGTAATTGCTTTTGTATTGCTAAAGCATCAGGGTCAGTTTCATATTCTGTGCACACAAATTGTCAAGGAAAAATCAGCTCCCTATGTAAAATGAAGGAAATTCCTATGTATCTCCAAACACTATCATTGTAATGAAGCCACAGGGAGAGAATCAGAGTCAATTCTCCAACTTAGAAAGAGAGAAAATGTGCAGAAACGCAGCTCCAGAGATCAGCAAAATATACAGTAGCATCTCTGGTTCCGGGCGTAAAGCTTCTCTATTTCAGCCAAAGAAGAGGGAACCCAGCTCACCTCTTCATTTCTCTCTTGACAGCCTGAGAGGAATTGTGCTTGTTAGCAAATCCCTGCACAATGACCTATAGGGTCCTACAGTCAGGGGCACAGGAGCTGTGACTTTCACAGCCTCCGAGAAAACTGCCACCAACTACCCAAACTGATTAATTCTCATCTATGAACAGATAGATCAGAGTAAGAATCTACAGATACTGGAGGAAAAGTAGCAAGAAAGGGAATGACCAAGTTAATCAAACAAAAAGACTAGCCCATTAGAGAAAAGAGTAAATATAGAAAAAAAGACATTTATAAATATGTAAGAATATTTTTAAATGTCCTTTTAAATGCATTTTTGAGGTGGTAGAAAAGTAATGATATCTACTTCAACTGAAAAGAAAAGTTAAATCCAAAAAGCCAGTACCAACCTTGAACTGAATGTCTATAGTTTAAATATTTAAATATTTTCATAATATTGATCAACACTTAGCATGGATGATCAAGAAAAATAGAGAAGGCACAAATAAACACTACCAGGATTGAAATAGAGGATATCCTGTGGGCACAGTAGAAAATAAAATATAAGAAAATGATATAAATAATTTTCTGATAGCAAATTTCAATGAGAGTAAAATAGAGACATTTTAACAAACAAAAAATACAAACAATTTCAAAAGAAATTTTAAAAGACATACCTTGGTCAGAATGCACATCCCACTTGGAAGATCTGAGGTGAAAAACATTTTTTTTAGGCTATAGGTTATTCGACTGCAACAAGCATTCCCAAAAATATACTGGCTTAAATCAGATACAAGTTTATTTCTGTCTCAGGGGTTTAAGTGAGGGCTGGTGGCCTAGAATGTGTTAGCAACACAGACTCTGCTATATTGTTGCTCTGTCATCTTCAATATAAATTTCCATCTTGTGATTTGAACAAAGCTGCTTCAATCCCACCATCAAATCCACATTCCAAGCATCAGGAAATGGTGTAAATGGAAGGAGAGAGCAGACTACTACCTTTATAACCTACAAAACTAAGTACTTCTAGGGTCAAGAGAGTTGTTTCCCAACGGACATGATAGACCATAGCCTGAACTTCCCCAGCCAACTCACCAGAGTTGAAGTCCTAGACCTAGAACCAAGGTGATGAAAATGTGTCATTCCTCCTGTTACAGGTCCAAAGTGGGTCTGCTTCTTGGTGAGTTGAAATAAAAGCCTTCAGCCTTCAACTACTTCAGCCAGAAGTAGTTGTCACACAAGGTAAAATTTATTTGCCCCAAACAATGAGCCAATGGGGAATAATTTCTCAAAGTCATGGCTCCCCAAGCAAAGGGAAAGCAGTGTCCTTTATTTCGGGTGGGTAGTGAATATTCAGCAAGGATACACTAATTTGCACTTATTTAGATGGAGTCTAGCTCACACAGGCACACTTATTAACACCCCTTTTGGCCAAAAATGAGTTCTTGCTCCCCACTGGGGAGGAATTTTATTATGTTAATGAAGCAAAGCTTGCTCTAGGTTACTGCTTGGTTATTCTGCCCATGTATCAGTTATGCAACGTGGTCTGGACAAGTTCAAGGCTGTTTGTGTTTGTATCTTCTTCCTGGAACATAGCTGAAATCAACAACCTCAAAGACATTAGAGAAAGGAACACCTGCGATTTTCAGCAAGACGAGAGAAATAGGTCAGAGAAGACAAAATAGGTCAGTGCCCATGGCCAGTGACACTCACACAATAAGAACAACTCATACCAGGCCTCCTTAATTCACCCACATGTATCAATCAAATTGAAGGCTTAATTCTCAGTCTCTGTAACAGAAAACTATTTACTATGAGTAAAATTAACAAAGAAAGGAGAAACTAGAAACACTAACCACCCTCTCTACCCCTTCTACCACTATGGAATCCCAAGATAGGATCCTCTCATCACCTGAGCATCCTACCTCAAGGCAGCAGTGACTTGACTTCTTCCAGGACTGAACAAAAGGTGTAACTTTAAAAACACAGAAGAGTTAAGCCAGATCTTAAGACAACATCCAACAAACAGGGTGAAATACACCAACTGTGACAATCTTCCTGTAAATTTTAACCAATTCCTGTTAGCAAGTAATGGGGGGAGTTCTAATTGACATCACTCCATATCCATAGTTCAAAAAGAGAAATTATTCCTACAAGCATGTGTTATTAAATCTATCTTCACCAGCACCAGACTCTAGCACATTTTATGTATATTAGAGACTGACAATTACATAGTTGCTTTTGCTTTGTTAAATAAGACTTATAAAACATACATATATTCCACACTTGGTATTAGTCTTTCTTTACTCTAAACAAAAATAAGAATAAATTAAAAAGTACAAACAGACATCTTTAAAAATATCTCTACTATTCATATACATATTTCTTCATTGAATAGAGATCATATCTTATTGTTCTAAGAGCCTATTACAGTGTCTCCTCCACTTAAATTTATTTTAAATACATGAGTGCTCTCATATTGCAACGAAAGGTATTTTCTCACACTGTAGCTGTCCCAACTGCTTTGAGAGAGACCCTGTTGCTACACAGAAGCCCAAGGACCTAGAGTTCACAGCACGTAGAGGGTGTGAAGACATTCTAAAACTAAAATCAAGCAAAGATTGGGACTTCGCATTACCATTCCAGACAATGTTGCATGCTCAGTCATCGGGTGAAGGCAGAAAAATTGCATATTAAACTATCATCCAGTTTCCAATCCCTAAAGCACGCTGACACAAAAGGGAGAGAATGTTGGAACCAGGAGCAAAAGAAAGGATGGGGAAAATATTTGCAAATCCAGCATGCAGGTATGTCTAAATCAGCTATGGAACCAAGTGTCCATGAGGGTTCTTTGCCACAAGACTAGGAGGACTAGAAGGACTTCTCTCTGTGGAATGACCTCTGTCCATATAGCCTAGAACAGGAGTGGGCTCCTGACAGTGTCTTTGGCAGGAGCCTCTGAATATAATAATTGAGATATGTTTAGATCTGTCCTTTTGTGTAGAATACCCTGAGCACTCACCAGCAGATCTGCCGAGTCTTCACCATGTTGACAAGAGGATTGAGTGCAGGTGGCACAAAGAGGTAAAGCGTGGCCGGAAGAACATGGACATGATGGGATACATGGTGGCCAAAGTAGTGCGTGAGGAAGGAGAATATTCCAAGGACACAGAAGACCAGGATTACACAAATATGAGACCCAAAAGTGCTAAAGGCCTTAAGTTGGGCCTCACCCACCAGTATATTCAGCACTGCCTGGAGGATGATGGCGTAGGAAATACCAATGGCCAGGACATCTAGCCCAACCACATGCAATGCTACTGCCAACCCATAAGATCGATTCACTGTAGTTTCCAAGCAGGCAAGTTTTACCACAGCCATACATTCACAATAAGCATGGCCTATAATTGTGACCTGGCAGAAGACAAGGCTATGCAGCAGGATAGGGAAGGAGAGGAAAAGTAATCCCCTCACCAGCACTGCCATGACAATGCATCCTATAAACCCTGGATGCACAATGGTGGAATGGTGCAGAGGGTGACATATGGCTACATAGCGATCCAGAGGCATGGCCACAAGTACACCTGATCCCATGGAAGAGAATGCATGAATGAAGAACATGTGGATCAGGTAGAGGAGTATACCCAATCTCATGGACATGAACTAGGAGCACTGCAATGTTTTGGGTGCAGTGGAGGAAGCCAGGACCAGGTCACTATCAGACAGCACAGCCAAGAAGAGGTACATAAGCTGGTGCAAAGATGAGTAGGTCCAGATGATGAAGATGGTGGTGGCATTGCCCACCTAAGGCAGGAGGTAAAGACACAGTGTCAAAGCTATCCAATGCCGCCTTTCCTGCAAAGCTGGGGTGCCGATCAGGAAAAAAGAAGGCTGGAGTAGCCTCCAGCTGGAATTACTAAGGACCACCATTAATGGTTCAGAGAGGGAAGAGGGAAAAGAGACCAAAAACATGATTGCTTCATTCCTGATGCATTGTCACATTGTCCAGATCTGGCTACCATCTTCATGAGAAGAGGAAAGCTTAAACAAGGGAATAAGTTAGATACAGGGAAGAAAATCTCCCTTGCTTGGGACAAATTTTCAAAAGTGAGACATCTACATTTCTGAATTAGGATAGGTCTACTTTCATTTATAGGTAAGAGTAAGCATTCCCTGCTTTTAGAGAGCTGTTTAAACTCTACCATTCAATTATTTATAATTTGGAATGTCAACTTGAAAGGACCCTTCTTATTACTCTTGGCGTTGTTGGACACTGTAAATCAATCTGTTGTTTTTTAAATGAGTGTCCCTCAGTTTCCAGAATACAGTACTCTACAGTTGTTCCTCCTATGTCCTCCATCTCACCACCTTCTCCATCTACCTACCACTATAGTCGTTGATTCCACAGTCTCATCTTCTCCTCTCTTCCCTATTCTGTACATTATGTCTGGTTAAGTTTATCCCTTTGCATGGTTTTAACATTTACATATTTAATTTCTTTCATATCTATGTTTTTAAGTCAAATAACTTTCTGGGACACAAGTCCATTTTCTGATTCTTCCTAAATATCTATACCATGCACTCAACATACTCAAGACTGAACTAACTCACCTATCCTTCCTAAATCTGCTCTCCCTCTTTTTTGTTAGTGTTTTTTTGAACTATATCATTATTGACCCTCCCAAACCAATATATAAATTTGGAAACAATTTTTACTCATTCTTATCTCTCATCCCTTTTACCTAACCACCAGTTCCAGTTGACTTTATTTTTGACTGCTTTTATATCCACTCGTTTTACTCAACTCCCAATGTCACTTCCTTATGCACACTCCCAGCTTCTCTCACCTGGATCATTTCCTTAGATCTCTCAGACTTTGATATTACACCATTCAAACCACTCTCCACTCTGAAGTCAGAGGGTTTTTCCTAAGATGCAGATGACATTAAACTCTGACATTAAAATCCTTTAGTGAATTTAAACCATGGAATAAAACCATACATTTAGGACTGACAAACAATGTTCCAAAGGTTATTACATATAAATTATGCTAAATCAGTTATACTTATCATTACTATTAACATTAATAATAAAAGATCACTGAGCATGAGATCAGTGGCCTCTTGCCTTTTTCTTTGTCTCCATGAGTCTGCTTCTCTGTTTCAAACTTTTGCTATGTCTATCTCTTATCACAATGTGACAACCATTCGGTATTTCTGACATCCTTATGTTAGCAAAGTACCAATTAAATAAGCTCTCTGTTTACCTTCTCTGTGTGATTCATCTCTCAAACATGAAAACAAAAAACTTGAAACTGGACATCTTTGTGTCTGTATGTTTGTCTTAAAAGACTGACACAGTCTGAAATAATTTGCATTTTTCTGTATAAAGTAGGGGTACACGTGTATATGTATACATAAAAAGAGTCAGGAATAACTGAGTTCTTGTGAATTATGCATCTATGGATAACTCTGTCTTTTTTATAAATCAATGATGAGTGCAGTATGGCCCCAAAACTCTGAACATGGCAGCTATAAAACCTAAAATGCCTGTTGGGCACATGGTCTCCCAGCCTTTGTTTTCCTTCTAGATTCAAATCCACTTATAACTTCAAGTAAGAGTGACATATTTTTATTGAGACCTTCAGGAGAATCTCATAGTCTTGCAAAAATTTGCAATCAATGCTTAACATTTTACAGAGTAAGAAAATTAATGCACTTTCTTAACTACTCCCCTTATGCTGCAGATTTCAACCCATTTCTCACTTTTTACCTGAGAAGACAGAGAACAGCTGTGCGTTTGTGGAAGGCCACCCATTGCTTTGATAGGAGCAGTGTCAGCAGAGCAGTGGAGAATGAAGCCAAACTTCAATGAGTGAAAGAGAGAGGCAGAGATGCATGTGTCTGAGATTAACCTGCCTCTTCTTTGCTCTGTATAGTCTGTGAGTCTAGAGGAAAAGCCCAGACCTTCTTTTTGAAAACTAATTGCTAAAGTGAAGAAGATGTCCGTCAATGATTCTCAGAGGAAAAGCAGAAGTAAATATATTCCTGTGAAGCAAACAAGCGAAGATGTATTTAGTTTCCTGGCCAGGAAGCAAAGGACAATTAGCAAATAACTGAGCTGTACATTCCTGCTTATTCACATAAACTCAGTCCTAGCAACCTGTCTTCTATGAGGCTGTCCCCAAATTCTGTAAGGTAGCATGGCGTGTCTCTTTTTCTTTCCTACCAAATCACTTTTCTAGTCGTGCCATTGCACTGATTACTTGTACTATAAAGCTGTCAGTGTGTCAGTCTGTGAAGACTAGGGAACTGTTTTGCTTATGGCAGCGGTCCCAGGGCAAATTCCAGAAGTGCCAGAATCAAATTGAAACTCAGTAATGTTTGCTGAATAAATAAATAGCTATATGATTACATTAAAATAAGTAGATGAGTCTATAAAACTACCAAGAATTACAGGAACTTGACAAGACAGACACTGAACTTAAGGGATAGGAATGATGTAGCAGACAGTGGCATGTCTATGAAGGATGGACTGATTGAGCCTCACTGTTCCTCACCTGAAGTGATATGCTGGATGCTTCACGGAAGGAGGAACCCCATGAATCCCTCTGCCATAAGAGGCTATGACAGAATTCTAGATGTGTGTCAGAAATGAGGACTCCTGTGGTCACTACTAATCGCTTTGCCACTGTCTCTGTCACTGCAGGCAGGGAAGCTCCTTTATGGGCTGTGGCCTGTCACTGTCCCCATTATCTCCTTCTTAGCAGTGGCATAGACTTTATGATAGTGATAGAAGGGAGATAAAGAGACACAGAGAGAGATTAGGAGAGGGCACAGAAATAGTGAGCTCATGGTGATGAGCTACAGGGAGAGGGAGGAATGGAAATCGAATACCCAGAGTCAGACCACAGGTATCAAATCTGAGAAACATAAACTGTCAGTAAAATATCCCCGGTACAGGGGCACTGTTCTGATCGCTGGGCTCTCCTTGAGGATGCATGCTTTAAAATCTTGAGTCAGGACTGAGGGAGACTCAGCAACATGGAGAGAATTTAGAAAAAGGAGAAAATTCCAGGGCTCAGGGAGGTTCGACTATGGTCCTCTCTGCTAAGCTGTAGAAGCACGCTGAGTCCCCAGTTCAACCTCCAAGATGACCTTTTGCCCTAGCTTGGAAGTACCAGTGATAAACAGGATTTTATATTCAGAAGGGCTACACTGCATACCAAAGAGGAAATCAAATACGTCATTCAAGGTCTATGCAGCTAAAGTTGGCCAAGGATATGAAACATGAGTGCTAGCTCTAGGAAGACTTGGGTAAAGTGTAAATCAGCTATATCTTCATGCACTATATTTGATGATGAAGATGCCAATTTAGGAGCATGCTAAAGACCCCAGGGAATGCCTCTGCTGACCATGAAGATTTAATGGCATTGATAAGTATCTGCAACCTCTCAGGTTAGTTTGCAGCAGTGCATGATCTGAAGAGGAGAAGCTAAGGGGAATGGAATACAGAAAATTGCTTTTGAGGAGTCAGATCCGGGGAGAACAACTACTCTGACACAAGGGGAAATAAACTTAAGTCTACTAAGAAGTGTCAGACCAGAGGTATTGGAAGACTTGGGGCCATAGTAGCCACCAAGCTTAACTCCTGTCACAAGGGCAATGGGAAAGGCAGAAGTTAGCTGCCAATACCCTTCCCCAAAACCATCATACAAGGATATGAAGGAAGATACATTTAGGGATGGAATACTTCCGAACTATCCTGTAGTGAGTGGCATTATTCATCAAAGAAGGGTGATTTAAGCTCTCGGGATTCTGGAGTGCAAATCTGTCCATCTGCTGGGATGCTCCTGGGATTGGGGTTGAATGACTCTGCCGCAGAAATTACTTGACTAACTGCTGAGATCACTGGAGGCTTTTTCCCATTTAAATGTAAAAAGCGTTAGACCCTGGAGAATGCTTGAAATAGAGTGGGGAGGGCTTCTAGAACAGCACACCAAAGCAGGGCATCTCAAGGACCTAATTTATTCTAAAACCCCAATCTCCAGGAATGTCAAGATAAGTCAGGCATCTGCTCAGAACAACAAAAAGCTAAAGCCAGGAAAGCAGAAGGAGCTACAGAAGTTATTGCAGCCTGAGAGCCCCTTCCAAGCCCCTCCTGAAGTAGTAAGTAAGCCAGTCAATGACCTACATCCTAAGGTGAAGGGATGGATGTGTCCCATGTTCCTGTAATTCTGTCCTGATCTCTGAATTTGATTATAGGCCATATCTTAGCTTCCATTGTTGGCTTTCCTTGTTTGATTCTTCACCTTTAGCAACTCCTTCTCTCAGGCTCCTCACTTTCGTATAGATCAAAGTCCGTGAGCAGGAAATAGGAGAGAAATGATTCTGAGTTCTAAGATGAAGAGATACCCTCAAAAGGATGGGACTTTCCAGTCAGCAGACCATGTGAAAAAAACATAATAAAACAACACATTCAAAAAAACTAACCAAAAGCATGCATTTCTCAGTGTTAGATACAATACTCAGTAAAACTGCACCAAATAAATGATAAACAAAGAGGTTTAGAATAGTAAATTCTAAATTCAATATTGTCAGATCAAAAAGTAGTTTCAGGAATCATTGGTATTAACTAAAATATCCATTAAAAACAAAAAACTACTTCATTACATTTGCTAAAAGGCATATAACTTCAAAAAACAAAAGACATAATGTTTAATGAAAATTTTAGCTGAATTTCCACTAAATTCACTTTAAAAACTGAAGATATTTGCCACCACAATTATTTTACACTGATCATGAATTTCCAACCATTTCAGTGAGAAATAAAACAAAAATTAAGAGATGTTAATATTTGTAAAGAGGGAAAACTTCATTGTTTTGAAGCAAATTTTGGTCTACCTAAAATACCAAAGAAAGAGTATCAATGGGAAAATTGTAAGAATTGACAACAGTTTAGGAAAGTGTATGATATACAAGACAAAATAACAAAAAAAGTTACAATATATAAAATAATAAATACAAAATATTTACTTTACTAGCAACAGCTACTTGGCTATTATAATAATATGGTGGAAAAAATTAAAAAGACATTTAAAAGTGACAAGAGTTTACCAGAGTAGGTGAAATAAAAACCAATACAATTAAACTAAAAAAATCAATTTAATCATCTTCCATATGCTAGAAACAGACAATGGAATGTATAATGAAGAAAAATCATATTCACTAAATATATCCCAGATTAATAAAATATATAACAAGAGTGAAGAAGTACAGAATTATAATAACAGATTTTTAAACATATAAATAAAGGAAGATAGAGTCCTCACTACTAAATGAAAAGAGTTGATACCATAAAGATGGCACTTCTTTTTTCTTTTCAAAATTAATCTACAGATTTAACAAAATTCCAATCAAAGTTCTGTGAAATTTTAGAACTCAATGCAGAAATTCTGAGGTCAATCTGGAAAAATAGACATGAAAAGAGCCTTAATATTGAAGACAATAAGAGTAATATAGTCGTGCTATGCATTAAATTTATTATAAAACTAGAATTTTTAATTCACTTTGATATTGGCACAAAAATAAGCAGAAGGAAATATGAAACAGATTGTCCAGAAATAGAATTTTACACATATAAAAAGTATATATGTGATGAAGGGGACTAATAATCAGTTCAGGAAAAATATAGAAGCCATTGTTTAAGTATTTAAAGTCAATTTCTTTACATACTTCTCATTAACAGCAAAATTCATTCCATGTAAATAAGTTATGTCACAAAAGCAAAAGTCAATCATTAAAAATTTGAAGTTTCAGGGATGTGAATGTTGGTCAAAATTTTGAGAAAACAATACCTTTCTGTGTTTCTTATTTGGGGAGTGAAATGTTTTGATTATTTCGTGAAAGCTAAACAGATCCTCTCCCCAGAATAAGTAATGATGATGATGATGATGATGATGATGATGATGATGATGGTGCCAGGATTTTTTCCATACAAATTGAGGAAGTTTACAGACTACCATGGAGGTCAACCAAAAATATTTGGTTAAAGACTCCACTTTAAACCTAAAAGCTGTAAAAATTTCAGTGAATCTGCAGGCCGTTTTGGCATAGTGTTGACATCTTAACAATACTAACACTTCCAGTCCGTGAACATGGGATACATCTCCGTTTATTTGTGTTTTTAATTTCATAAAGCAACATTTTCTTGTTTTCAATGTACAGATCTTTCAGATCCTTCCTTAACTTTATTCTAAAGATTTTTATTCTTTTTGATGCTATAGGAAATGAGATGGTTTTCTTAGTTTCTTTCAGGTTGTTCATCATTACTCTATAAAAATACAACTGATATTTGTGTTTTGATTTTTTATCCTAAAAATTTGCTGAATTTATAAGTTCTAACTGCTTTTGTGGAATCTTTACGGGTTTCTACATATAATATCATATCAACTGTGGAAAAATCATTTTATTTCTTTCCTTCCAATTTGGGTAACTTTTATTTCTTTTCCTTGCCTAATTTCTCTGACTGGGACTTCCAGTACTGTGTCAAACAGCTGAGGAAAGCAGGCGTGCTGATCTTGTTCCTGTATTTTGAGGGAAAGCTTTCAGTTTTTCACCATTAAGCATGATGTTGGCTGAAGGCTTTTCATAAATGACCTTTATTATATTGAGATAGTTTCCTTCTTTTCCTAATTTGTTGAGTATTTTTTATCACAAAAGGGTGTTGAATTATAAAAGAAGTTTTTTCTGCATCAATTAAGATGATCATGTGGCTTTGTCCATTCTGTTAATGTAGCATATTAGAATGATTTATTTTCGTATATTGAAACATATCACATATTGAATGAAAATTACATTCACGGAACAGATCCTAATTGGTCATGGTGTATAATACTTTTAATATGTTATTGAATTCAGTTTACTAGTTTTTTGTTGGGGAATATTGCATGACTTTTCACCAGAGATATTGGCCTGTAGTTTTACTTTCTTGTAGTTTCCTTGTCTGGCTTCAGAATCAGAGTAAAGCTGGCCTCAAAGAAATAGTCTAGAAGTATTTCCTCTTTGATTTTTTGAAAAAGTTTGAGGAGGATTAGGATTAATTCTTCTTTAAACGTTTGGTAGAATTCACCAGTGAAGTCTTCTGGTCTTGGGCTTTTGTTTGTTGAGAGATTTTTGAATACTGATTCAATATTCTTAGCAGTTATAGATTTGCTCAGATTTTCCATTTGTTTGTCACCCAGTCTTGATGGACTTGATAGATTGCGTTTCTAAGAATTTATCCATTTCATCTATTTTTCTCTTTTCCTTCTGCTGATTTCTAGTTTCATTCCATTATGATTGGAAAAGATACTTTGTAAGATTTTAAGCTTTTGAAATTTGTTGACTGTTTTGTAGTCTAACATTTGGTCTGTCCTGGAAAATGTTCCATGTACACTTGAGAAGAAAGTGTATTCTGCTGTATGAATGTTCTGTATATGTCTGTTAGGTCCAGTTGGTATAGAATGTTGTTCAAGTCTTCTATTTCCTTACTGATCTTCTGCCTAATTGTTCTATTCATTAGTAAAAGTGGAGTATTGAAGTCTCCTACCATTATTGCAGAGTTGTCTATTTCTCCTATCAATTCTGTCAAATTTTGCTTCATATATTTAGAAGCTCTGAAGTTTGGTGCATATATGTCTACAACGGTTATAGCTTTTTGTTGAATTGTGTATATTCTATAAACATTTTGGGGGCATTATCACAGAGTTTATACATAACATCCTAAAGTTATAACAGTCTGTTTTAAACTGTACCAGCTTAACTTCAAGAACACAGGAAAATTCTACTCCATTACAGTTAGGCCCCCCCTTTATGTCATTGATGTCACAAATTACATCTTTTATAAATATAGCATATATTTAAAATTATTTTATGTGATTTTTGTCTTTTAAATCCTAAAGAATAATTAAAGTAGAATTAGAAAGTAAAATTACAACATTATAGGCTCTAATATTTTGTGTGTCCACTTGGCTGGGTCACTGTGACCCACTGTGACAAAATATGTGATCAAACATTATTCTGGATGTTTCTGTGAGGTTGTTTTTGAATGAGACTAGCATTTAAATCAGTGGGTGTTGAGTAAATCACATTGCTCTCCATTATGTGGGTGGACCTCATCCTTTCAATCAAATACTTGAAGGCAACAAAAGTGACTTCCTTTGAGCAAGAGGGAATTCTTCCAGAAGACAATCTTCAGACTTCAACTGCAACATCAGCTCTTTCATTTTCTGCAGTCTGCCAGTCCAGCTGCAAATTTTGGACTTGGCAGCCTTCATAATCATGTGAGCCAATTCCTTAAAATAAATTTCCACATAAAATAAATAGAAATAAATATATATACACACATTCTGTTGATTCTGTTTCTCTGGAGAACCCTGGCTAATAAACCATGTCTTTACTTTTACAAGACAATTTTATATTTTTATGGCTTTGGGTTACTGTTTAACATCCTTTCATTTCAATTTGAAGGACTCCCATTACATTTCTTGAAGGGCACTTCTAGTGCTAATGAACTTCTTCAGCTTTTGTTTTCCAGAGAATGTCTTGATTTCTCCCCCATTTTTGAAGTACAGTTTTCCCAAATAAAGAATGCTCAGTTGGTCAGTTTTTATTTTCAGTGCTTTCAATATATCATCCCACTGCCTTCTGTCCTACAAAGTTTCTACTGAGAAATCTGCTGATAATTTTATTGTGGCTCCTTTGAACATGATAAGTAGTTTTTATCTTACTGCGTTCAAGATTCTCTCTTTGTTTTTTACTTTTAACAGTTTGGTGATAATGTGTGTTGGTGTGGGTCTCTTTATCCTACTTGGAGTTCCTTGAGCTTCTTGTATTTGTATATCCATTTCTTTCCTCAAATTTCAGTAGTTTTCAGCCATTATTTCTTCAAATAAGCTCTCTGCCCTTTTTTCTCTCTCCTTTCCTTTGGGGACTTCCATAACGAGTATATGGGTCAGTTTACTAGTATCCCACAAGTTCCGGTTTTGTTCACATTTCTTCATTCATTTTTCTTTTTGATCCTCAACCCGATAATGTCAAGTGACTTGTGTTGAACTTTGCTGATTTTTTTCTTCTGCCTATTTGAGCCTTCAGTTAAATCCCTCTAAAGAATTTTACAATTCAGTAACCGTATTTTTCAGATCCAGAATTTCTGTTTGCTTCTTTTCTACTTTTTCTCTCTTTATTGATATTCTCATTTTGTTCATATATTGATCTTATGATTTTATTTAGTTCTCCCTGTGTGTTCTCCTTCAGTTCTTTGAGCATATTTAAAACAGTTGTTTTAAAGTCTTTGCAAAGTAATTCCAAATCCTGTGTTTCTTAAGCTTGGTTTCTAAAGATTGATGTTTTTCCCTTGAGTGGGCCATGTTACAGTTTCTTTGTATGCATTGTAACATTTTATTGAAAATTGGGATTTGAAAAAAATAGACCATTCTCCCTGTCTTTGCAGACTGTCTCCATGAAGATGGAGATCTTCACTACTCAAACCAGCAAGAAATCTTAAGTCTTCACAGGCCTTTTCTGAACATGTATCTCCCTTGGGCTTGTGCAGATGCTTTTCTTTTCCCCAATTGCCTCATAATATTAGCTTCTCTTAAATGTCTTACTTCCCTGAGTTTCACCCATGCTTCTTCTTAGAAATTTAGATGTTCAATTATATACCTCATCTGTAACTTCTTTCCCTCAGGTTCACTCAGGTCTGTAGAACCCTGTAGTCTCACACTCACACATTGCTGTATCCACTACTTCCTTCAGCAACCTCCAACCCAATATACAAAGAATGCCATCATTGCTACCTGAGCTCCAAGTCAGGCAAACCAGGAATCAGTTCCTCAGGCAACCTACAGATAAGCCAACCGTTGCAGACAAGTTCCACTTTTTACCTTCCATCACAAGGGAGGAACCAGGAATTGGATGAGTTCCTAATGCCTGCACCATACTGCACAAGGGAGCAAGTGGGGCAAGGGTAAGAAAAATACCACAAAAATTCCTGCCATTTTGAATGTGGCATTTTCTTCATTGGGCGTTCACTTGGTTGCTACACATTCTTACTTAGTTTCTATAACTCTCATAAAGCTATTTTGGTCAGTCTGTTGCTTACTTAGTGTTTCTGTGGGAGAACAAGGACTTGGAGATTTCTAGTCCACCATTTTGCCAACATTAGTCTGTCAACTATACTTTTTGATACAATTATTTGAAAAATTCTCAAAAAATGAATTAACAAAATCAAGAATCTAAAAATGAGGAGAGGAGACCAAATATAAAGGGGCCAAGAGTGAACTATGAAATTACTTCAACAAAAAAATGTGTAATGTGTACAATAAATGCCAGCTATTTCCAACTTATATTGTACAGAAATATGGCAGCAGTTACAAGTTTGTTGCCCCTTGTCCCTCTTTACATCTTTTATTAATAACATTGATGATTTTAAAACATAGGTTTAACTATGTCTTTAACATTGCTTTCATAATCAAAAGAGGAAACAAAGGGTATTCTACACACTACTGACCTATTGGCTAAGATTTCAAAGAAAGAGTACTGGAATTAAATACACAGAATTAAACTTTTTCTGTAGCTTTGTCACTTATTAGTGATTTCAATATACGATTCTTTCATCTAGACAAATCATTCAAGTTCTATTTCTCTTATGAATAATAACACCTGTGTAGTGAAGATTAAATGAAATTGTTTATGTCGGAAGATATTTTTCAACAATAAGTCATTCAAAATCAAAGACTAGTTAGGGTTCTCATTGTGGCTACTTATTCTCTTCCAGAAGATCCCCAAGAATGGAGATAACACCTCTGCTCTCTAATTTTACTTTCTTGTTAAGGCTCATTGATCCCTCAAGATTTTTATACTAAAATCCTAAACTCTAGTACCTCATACTCAACCATCTTTGCAGATAACGCCTGTAAATAAGTAGTTAACTTAAAATGAGATCATTAGAGGCGGCACTAATCCAATATGACAGCGTCTCTAAGAAAACAAACTTTGGAAACAGACATGCATGCACAGAGAGTAGACCACATGAACACCAAAGAAGAGAGCCACCTGCAAGCCAAAAAGAGAGGCCTTAAGAGACTAACCCTCCTGACACCTTGATTTTGGACTTCTAGCCCATAAAACTGTAAGAAAATAAATTTCTATTGGTTAAGTCACCCAGTCTGTGGTATTTTATTTTGCAGCTCTTGAAGACTAGTACACTCCCGAAATCTCTGTTTCTTCATAATGTATGTGTCTCCTATTTATGTCCATGTCCCAAAATTTCAGGCACATAAGTCTTTAAAATTCATTTTTATTATATTAAAATCGTTATCTTAAGATTTATCTTGAACCTTCTTTTATGCGTAGGTACACTTTTTCCCAGAGTCTCAAAAGGATAGAGGATGAACTATGTTAATAAGCACTGAGATATGGTCCACGAATCTTATAGCTCTGCACAAATTTTGACCCTCAGCTAACCAAAGCCTGTTCTTGTTTCCTCTTACTTCACAGATAGATACTGAGACATCATATGATATGAATACCACCCGGAGTATAACCAATAACTCAAGGTTTCAAGTGTCTGAGTTCATCCTCATGGGTTTCCCAGGAATTCATGAATGGCAGCACTGGCTCTGCTTGCCCCTGGCTCTGCTCTACCTCCTAGCTCTTGGTGCTAATCTTCTCATCTTGATCACCATCCAACATGAGCCTACACTGCATCAGCCCATGTATCATTTCCTTGGTATTTTGGCCGTAGTGGACATTGGCCTGGCTACTACCATCATGCCCAAGATCCTGGCCATCCTCTGGTTTAATTCCAAGGCCATCAGCCTCCCTGAGTGTTTTGCTCAGATCTATGCAATACATACTTTTATGGCTATGGAGTCAGGCATCTTTTTCTGCATGGCTGTTGATAGATATGTAGCCATTTGCTGTCCCCTTCAGTACACCTCCATAGTCACTGAGCCTTTTGTGATCAAAGTCACACTGTCTATCATACTCAGGAATGGCCTTTTGAGTATGCCACTTCCTGTACTGGCTGCCCAGAGACATTACTGCTCCAGGAATGAGATCGACCACTGCCTATGCTCCAACTTGGGGGTCACTAGCTTGGCGTGTGATGACATCACCATTAACAGATTTTACCAGTTGGCTTTGGCCTGGGTTATACTTGGGAGTGACATGGGTCTGGTCTTTGCTTCCTATGCTTTAATTATTCACTCAGTGCTGAAGCTGAGCTCCACTGAAGCAATATCTAAGGCCCTGAATACCTGCAGCTCTCATCTCATCCTCATTCTCTTTTTCTACACAGCCCTTATTGTAGTATCTGTCATCCATCTGGCAGAAATAAAAGTTCCCTTCATCCCTGTTCTCCTCAATGTGCTGCACAGTGTCATCCCCCCAGCCCTTAACCCCATGGTGTATGCCCTGAGGACCCAGGAGCTGAGAGTGGGCTTCCAGAGGGTGCTCAGTTTAGGTAAGAGTGTGGCCAGGAAGTGAGCTAACTTTAAGTGACAGATCACTATAAGTGATATTGTAGAAAGAGAACAGGCTTTGGGGCCCAACGTTCCTGGGTTAAAATTCCACATATCCCAATTGCTAGGAAAATCAATTCAAATTATCTCACCAATTTTATATATCACGTACTATGTGCAAGGCACTCTTTTAAACATTTCACAAATACTAACTCATTTAATTACCATAACAACCCTATGAAGCAAATCTAATTATTATTTATACATCTTACAGATGTGACAAGAAAGTTGAAAAACTTACCCAAGGTCAAAAAGAAAGGAAGTCACAGAGTGAAATTACAACCTTAGCAGTCAGGCTCCAGAGTCCCTACTCTTAACCCTTTCTCCCCATTCAAACTTGCTACTAATTTTCAAAAGTATAAATTATAGTACAATAAAAAAAGAATATGTAACTAAGTAAAATTATAAATAACCTATTTTTTAATTTTAAAAAGTCCACTTAAATTTTGGCAGCAATTTTCCTGTCTAATGGTAAATACAGAAGATCTTAAATCCTCTATTGTCACTCTAGAGGACCATCTTAGTCAAATAAATGTAAATCAAAAATTTGACAGGAATTATTTTGCTACTTTATAAACTCTTTACCACCTCTTGAGTTCATTTGCATTAGAGCCCAGAAAGGAATGTCCCAACCACTTTTTTTAACATTCAAAAATACTTGAACTTCTCTAATGAATTAAAATAATCCCAGTGACATCCAATGGTTCATTGGAAGTATAAAGGACAGCAAATGTATCTACAGGGGAACTTTCCTAATAAAAGAAATGATACGTTTGAGGAGAAGGAGAAGGAAAAGATGGGAAATTGTTTTTTTTTAAATTATTTCAGTTCCAGAGTATAGATCAGCAAGAGTGAAATGCTTCCCCCAGAATGACATGTGAATATGGTTGGCAGACTGTCCTAACCCAGTCACATGACATTATGGCCAACTTTGGGAAGAAAAGACTATCTTGTGCCAGTAAACTTGGAAGCCAAAATGTGACAATTGTAGGCCACTAAATTGAATCATCTTTCCTTTCA
Source organism: Equus przewalskii (assembly GCF_037783145.1). NCBI lineage: Eukaryota > Metazoa > Chordata > Mammalia > Perissodactyla > Equidae > Equus > Equus przewalskii. The sequence goes on from NC_091836.1 coordinate 75,337,084, forward strand.
CGGAATGAGTTATATAGCAAGCCCTTTATTATAGCTATTGACAAGGCAAACTGGACCATGTGCCTTCACCCACCTATTTTAAAAAGTGATCCAATATACCACGAACAGATGCATTGACAGCTGACAAACAATAGTACACGAATAGTTGGTACAAATTGCCTATTTCTCTTTCCACATGGTGTTTGGAATAAGTCCCTGAGATCCTTTAACATTTCAGGGAGAGAAAAATAAATCTCAAAGGAAAGTACTGGAATTTCTTCTAATCTGACCATTCAAGTGATTGAATTTCCATTCCTACTAATAGCTGATAGGATAATTCAGACAAAGCTTCCCAGTGAAAACAAGTAGAAATGATGGACAAAATATCTTTAAATGGGTATAGAGAGATTGGAAAAGCAACAAATTAGTAAAGATTATGTGACTAAGACCTGAGTGTAAAAGAAATCTCAGAGACTGCCTTTCATCTCCAACACGTAAAGAAAGCTTACAAGTTGTCATTCCCATCGTAACATCAAGAAAACCTGGACAAACTGAAAATCAACCACTTTTTTTGGACCCATCAGAGAACTGAGGTCACAGGCTAACTCATAGTCTGTAGTCAGAGAAATACCATTCCCTTAGATGGGAGATGGCTCTAATAATGTCTTTTTTCCAGGAGAAGAGGACTCTATTATAGAGAATGCTCTGGGTTTATTTCAAAATCTTAACTTTACCCTTCCTCCTGCCAGGAGCAGCAGCTCATTCTTGAATCCTTACTATGAGAATCTGCTGGGGTTCCTGGATATAAAGTGTGGGGCTCCCTAAGACTGCAGCCCCCAAGTATTTCTCATTCTCAATCTAGACCACACTCATCCTCCAGAAATTTGTCAAAATTACCTGTGAAGTCTTTCTACCAGTTTGTGGCTCCAGCAGCTTCTATTCCAAGTAGCCAGCTTCTCTGTATTCATTTGTCTTTCCAAACTTTGGAGAGGCAGTTTGCCCTGCAACATCAATTCTGTGGTGGGTCCAAAAAAACTCATTGATTTTTTTTTTCTTGATTTTTCTTCTTGTAAGGACAAAAGTGATGACTTCTAAAGTCCTAGTATTGGATTATAACCCAAAGTACACAGTAAATTTCCATAAGTCCAAACTGATATAAATAGACAATTCAATAATAAGTGAATGGAAGATAATAGACAAATCTCCCATATAAAAGAATTCCAAATAATTTATGTAAATACATCACCCTCAAGTAGGTGGAACATAACTGTTCACTTCTTAAGTGCATGGTGACTTCTCTCCAAAGAGTACAGTATGGGAAGGGGGGGAAAATAAGTTTACAGATGAAGAAACCTGACAAACACTACATTAGCCAGAGGATCAAGTTTACATCAATAGTGATAAATCATCTTCACATTCTAATATGATGAGAATGGCACTTTATCTCTGTGGTCTTCCTCCAAAACCTACATAATCCCAGTGTCATCATGAGAAAAACATCAGACAACCAAGAAGATCTTATGGAGACCTGACACCTACATGCAATGTGGTATCCTGGTGGAATCTTGGAATGGGAAAGATATATTAGGTAAAAGCTAAGGAAATATGAATAAAATATGTAATAATAAATCAAAGCTGGTTCTTTAATAGCGGCAACTGTACTGTAATAAAGAAAGTTATCGATAAAAGAACAAACTAGGAATGTGATATATGGGAACTCTCTGTCCTATTTTAACAACTTTTCTATAAATCTAAAACTGTTCTAAAATGAAAAGTCTGGTTTTCACTTGCTATTATCTATCTTTTTGATTATTGCCAGCCTAGTGGATGTTAAGTGATATTTCACTGTGGTTTTGATTTGCACTTCCTGATAACCAGTAATGTTGAGCATTTTTTCATGTACTTATTGGCCATATGTATGTCTCCTTTGGAGAAATGTCTATTCAGATCCTTTGTCCAATTTTAAATTTAAATTTTAGTTCAGTATTTGTCCTGCTCTTATTGAGTTCCAATTGTTCTTTGAATTTTCTAGATACAAGTTCCTTATCAGATATATGATTTACAAGAGTTTTCTCCCATTCTATTGGTTGTCTTTTTACTGACTCAATGGTATTCTTTGAAGCAAGAATGTTTTTAATTTTGATGAAGTCTTACTTATATATTTTTCTTTGTTGCTTGTACTTTTAATGTCATATGTACTTGGATTTTGCCTAACCCACAACATAAAGATTTAATCCTACATAATCTTTTAAAAATTTCATAATTTTTGTTCTTACACTCAGGTTTATGATTCATTTTGAGTTAAAATTTGTGGGTGACATGTGAGAAAGGGGTTCAACTTCATCCTTTTGTATGTGTTGAAAAGATTATTCTTCCCACTTAATTGACTTGATAATCTTGTCAAAAATGAGTTAATCTTGAGTGTGAGAGTTTATCTCTGGATTATCAATTCTATTCCATTGATCTATTTGTATATCCTTATATCAATACCACGCTGTTTTGATTTTATAGCTGTGAAGTAAATTTGGAAGTGTGAGTCCTCCAAATTTGCTCTTCTTTTTCAAGATTGTTTTAGCTCTTCTGGGTCCTTTGAATTTCCATATGAATTTTAGGATGTTTGTCCATTTCTGCCAAAAAGACAGGTGGACTTTTCATAGGGATTTCACTGAATCTTTTAATTAATTTAAGGAGTATTCTCATCTCAATGATATTAAGTCTTTTGATCTCTGAACACAAGATATCTTTCCCATTATTTATCCCATCTTTTGTTTCCTCAACAGTTTTGTTGTTTTAAGAGTATAAATCTTGCCATGCTTTTGTTAAATTTACTCCTAAATATTTTATTATTTGTAGTGGTATTGTAAATGAAATTTTTTCCTTAATTTTATTTTGAATAGTTCATTGCTAACACAGCAAAACACAAATGACTTTTATACAAAAGACTTTGTATCCTTCAATGTTGCTAACTCACTTATTAGTTATACTAGTTTTTTAGTGGATTCCTTAGGGTCTTCTACATGTAAGATGATGTCATCTTCAAATAAAGATAGTTTCACTCCTCTCTTTCCAATCAGAATGCCTTCATTTCAGTTTTTTGCCTTTTCCCTGGCTACACCTAAGTATGATGTTATACAGAAATGGTAAGAACAGATGTTCTAATCTTAGTTCTGATTTTAGAGGGAAAACCTTCAGTCTTTCATCATTAAGTATGTTGTTAACTTTGGGTTTTTTGCAGATCCCTTTGTGAGACTGAAGGAGTTCATGTCTGTTCCTAGTTCATATGTGTTTTTATCATGAAAAGAGTACTGTATTTTGTCATATGTTTTTTCTACATCTTGAGATGATCATGTGTTTTTGCTTTTTATTCTATTGATGTGATGTCTTATATTAATCGATTTTCAGATGTTAAACCAATCTTGCATTTCTGAGATAAATCACACGATTATGGTGTATAACCATTTTTATATATTACTGAATTCTATTTGCTAGAATTTTCTTGAGGATTTTTTTTGTCTAAACATGTATTTTGAATGCCCCAATTATAATTTTTATACCCTCTTTTTCAATATACTCTGTCAATTAACCAAATGTTAATAATTTCTTAAATCAAATTGACTCTGAGACATAGGACCCTCAGACATAGAACCTATACCATTGGAGTTACCACATGGCTGAGAACCATAGAGACACATGCTCCAGATGAAACCAAGATCAAAGAAGTTAAAAAAATCTTCCCTGGTCTGTAAGAAGAGAAAAAGAAAACTTTGACTAAGCTTTGCTAACTATAGCTGTGCATACTCAGCATTATCAACTGTTGTTCAAAACTAACCATGATTTTCTTTCCCTCCTTAGTATATGAATGACTTGTTTTTTCTAGAAAGACAAGGTCCAGAAGTCAAGATTCACAAGGCCAAATGCAGGCTGAAGATGAAAATTAACCAGAAATGTGCAGACAGTCAAGGGAAAAGAAATTGAGTCTTCAAGGACAAACACAGGCTGGTAGGAATGCACCAACCAGAAAGGCCAAGTGCTCCCTCTCCCCTACCTAAAACCCTAGATAAAAACCCATAGTTTTTTCCCTTCAGAATGGTATATCTGAGTTTTAACTCCCATCTCGTCTGGCTGCATTTTGACAGTAAACCTCTTTCCTTGCCACAAACCTGGCATTCCAGTTATTGGCCTTCCTGTGTGGTGGGTAAATGAACCTGTGTTTGTGTTCAGTAACACAGAGACAAGAAGAGAGGAAGGCACTGAGCTCTATATGCCCATTTTTTTTCCTTTACATTAGCCACTCATATGAAGACGCTGCTACTCTAGAGAATAAGTGAGGGATGAACAGTAGCCAGGAGAGTTATTACAATGGATTGGCCTGCACAAGACACAAACCATCAAGAAGGGGGAAGTGTGCCACCCTAACATTTGTAAACAATCATCAGGATTGGATTCTATTTAGCTGGTGTATAAGAGACACTAGATTATAGTGGTTTCACCAATGGAGTCTATTTATCTCATCACATACACAGACAGACACAGACTCAGGCTGTTTAGAGTTGTTAAGGCACCTCTTTTATGCCATCAAAATGCCAAATTGAGGCTGGCCCAGTGGCACAGCAGTTAAGTTCACATGTTCCACTTCAGTGGCCTGGGGTTCGCCAGTTAAGATCCCGGGTGCAGACCTACGCACCGCTTGTCAAGCCATGCTGTGGCAGGTGTCCCACATATAAAATAGAGGAAGATTCACAAAGATGTTAGCTCATGGCCAATCTTCCTCAGCAAAAAGAGGAGGATTGGTGGCAGATGTTAGCTCAGGGCTAGTCTTCCTCAAAGAAAAAAAAACAAAGACCAAGTTCTTTCTACTTTCTGCTCTGCCATCCTAAACTATGACTACCATCCTCCACATTCAATTCCATATCCCAGATTAGAAAAAGAAAAAAAGGAAAAGGACGCCTCAACAGACTTTTACATCTGATTGAAGAGAAATGAGTCTGAGGTTCCTCTCCTCAAGGAAGACTCAAAAGCTGAGTACTCTAGCTTCAGAGTCTCTATAGTGGAAAGTTATGGAAAGGTGGGTTTGAAAGGATGTTGCAAGCTAACTCTCAGCAAAAACAGACAATACACATCATGTTATTTTCATGCCTTATTTTCAGAAATTGACAGAATATTGAGCCATGAGGAAGGTCTCAAAAATTCCAAAGAGCAAATAAGTTCCAAAGATCTCTGAATCAACATAACAAACTCAGCACTCACTGTAGCTTCCTCCTTCCACCCAAAAACCTCACAATACTGACAAGATATTCGATAATAAATCAATCCATAACATGATACGAAACAAATGGAGAGCCATTGATGAAACAGAAAAAATGGGGAAACTCCAAAGATGAAAGACAACTGTGATGGAATTATGGAAGAATGGAAGCCCAAAAGGTGCACAAGAAAGGACAACTACAAAAATAATGAAGACTCAGACTCTAAAATCTCTGATATTAAGAGAAACAGAGTACCACAAGAAAACAAACCTGGTGACTAATGTATAGTACAGTAGGAGTAGCCAGGCAGGTCTATCTTTCTGCACATACACTCTTGGACCAAGAAGTAGGCTAAAAGTTAAGTAACAGCAGTGGGTATTCCAGAATATTGGAGACTGGGTCAGAAAACAGGACAGTGACCCACATGACCATAAACAATCATGACCCATGAGGCATAAGCTCAACCATAAATCAAGGTATTAGCACACCCCATGTCCCCCTACAACAGGTTGCATCAACAAATACATCAGCATTATTACATTGCCTGTTAGAAAGAAAAACAATCAACCAATGACCAGGATGGCTAAACTTTGGAAAGGTTTCTTCCTGACTATAGGCTGAAAGCATTTTCTTGAGAAAACTTGTAATTGCAAATTCTTTCTCTTCCCCTTTGTGGTGTATATATATCTTCTTATAACCTCCTGCCAGTTTTACAACCTAAGAAATGTCTTTCTCAAGGACCTTGGAATTATCTCTTGAAATGTAAACATTGAAGGAGATGGCACTCTATCTTCCAGTCTCTGTGAAGGGTAGTATCCTAACTTCAAGGGTGTCAATTAACAAACACAGAGGCCCTAATCACAGACAAAAACATTTGCAATCTCAGGAATAATTCAATGTGCTTGACACATCCCATTGATCAACCTCCCACTAAAGTCCTCCAGTATTTTTCCACTAGCTCAGCGCAGGACTTAAACCCATTCCACTTAACACCTTACCCCAGTGCAACCCCACCTTTTATTTTAGCAGAACTGGGTATCCAGACTTGGTCTATTCTCTCTTCCCCATTGCTGATAATAGGATCAAAATAAAATCAACTTCCATTTGCTCATCCTGTCCAGTACAATTTTTCTTTAATACCAAATACAACTATCTATTTGAGAAAAATCAATAAAAACTTCTGCACAGCAAAGGAAACCATCAACAAGATGAAAAGACAATCTAACAATTGGGAGAAGATATTTGCAAACCACATATCAGATAAGGGGCTAATATCCAAAATATACAAAGAACTCATACAGCTCAACAACAAAAAACTAACAACGCAATTAAAAGATGGGCAAAAGATCTGAACAGAGATTTCTCCAAAGAAGATATACAGATGGCCAACAGACATATGAAAAGATGCTCAACATCATTAGCTATCAGAGAAATGCAAATCAAAACTACAACGAGGTATCACCTCACTCCAGTCAGAATGGCTATAATTAACAAGACAGGAAACAACAAATGTTGGAGAGGATGTGGAGAGATGGGAACCCTTGTACACTGCTGGTGGGAGTACAAACTGGTACAGCCACTATGGAAAGCAGTGTGGAGTTTCCTCAGAAAATTAAGAATAGATCTACCATATGATCCAGCTATCCCACTGCTCGGTATTTATCCAAAGAACTTGATATCACAAAGGCATAAAGATACCTGCACCCCTATGTTCATTGCAGCATTATACACAATAGCCAAGACTTGGAAGCAACCTAGGTGCCCATGAAGGGACGAATGGATAAAGAAGATGTGGGATTTATACACTATGGAGTACTACTCAGCCATAAGAAATGATGAAATCTGGCCATTTGTGACAACATGGATGGACCTTGAGGGTATTATGCTGAGTGAAATAAGTCAGAGGGAGAAAGCCAAATACTGTATGACCTCACTCATAAGTAGAAGATAAAAACAATGACAATCATACACACAGCAACGGAGAATGGATTGGTGGTTACCTTAGTGGAAGGAGGGGAGGGCAAAAGGGGTGATTAGGCTCACATGTAAGGGGATGGACTATAATTAGTTTTTGGATGCTGAACATGATGTAATCTACACAGAATTCAGAATGTATTATGGTGTACATCCGAAAGCTATATAATGTTACAATCCAATGTTACTGTAATTAAAAAATAAGTGAATTTTAAGAAAAATGAAAGAGTGACATTAAAGTGAACAAACAACTCACACCTGAAGAGATAGAATAAATTCAACAACATCAACCAAAAAGGCTCCTCACAAGATAACCTTCTCTGTCCCAGCTCTCTATTTCGGGATGCCAGTCACTCATTCCTTCAGGTTTAGAGGTGGTGGCAAGTGTTGTAACACGCCCTAGGTAACTGCGCTGTTACTTAGAATCTCTTAGTGACCACATCCTTGTAAATAGTCCTTTGTAAGTAATCCCTTCTCAAATTATTCTAGTGGCCATCTATTCTCTAGTGGGACTTTATCTAATTCAGTGCTCATTCAATTAGACAGTATCAAAGTCACTATCAAAATCAATTTCAGCGTCATGATAGGACACATTTAAGATGGCCATAAATTAAAAAGGTGAGGAGTTGAAGGCAATATACAAAGATAACTCTTACAACAGGATGGATCAGTGAAAAGCAGAACCTGAGGCTACAGGGCTGTGACTGGGAAGTGCCATGGAAATATCTAGGCAGAAGTAAGTGGAATAGAGATAGTTTTTGAAGTTGAGAGTCCTTGGAACCTTCATAAATTGAAGTCTGTGATTCAGGAGAGTAGAAGACTGTTGATACATAAAAAAAGGAGATACAATCAGTTCTGCTATGTCACTTGGTTTGAATGCACAAACATGTTCCAACCAATGATATATTGTGAAACAATTTCAGGATAATTGAATTTCACCTTTACCTTTGTGCAGTTTGAATGCATAAAACTGCATCAAGCTGCATGGGAATATGCAAAACACACACACGCATACATGTCTAACATCTGCCAGCTGCCTTCATTCACTTTACAACTTTCCATCTGATTTCAGATAAAGTTCTTTCTAGCACTTCATAGTAACTCAACCCTTCTGCAACCCTTCTGCCCACTTCCACAAGGAATTTCATGTATTTTTCACACTAGTGTTGTACTCATTGTAGGATTTGTATTTTTCTTAACCATTTAACATGTTTAAGACTCTGCTACTGTTTATATTAGTTTTCTTTTTTATCTGTCACTGATAAGATTTTTGAAGGCTGTGCTCCTAATTCCATTTTTCCATAAGTGCTGTAGTTTTTCTTATGGAATTTTGCATAGCACAGTGATTTTTACAAACTGACTATACTTGCCAGAGTGAGTGGAGCGGAAACCAAGCCTAGATAGAAGGTTGAACACATCTCTTCCAAACATTCAAGCTGGCAGAGCCATCCATCTGGTGGGCCTGCCCCCTGGGACTAGGTTTGAGTAGGACTGTTCCATAAAGTGACCAAGACAAGCCTCCAAAGTCACTGAGGGCCCTTCCTGCTGGAGTGAGACAACAGCTTGCCCCAGGGGTAGCTGGATGAGACTAAGGAGTGCCATGGCATGAGCCCAGAGAGGATCAGTCCAAGACCAGGTCTTTTCACACCTGTGATTTATAACCAAAACCCAAGGAGTGGTAGAGAGAGGGTTAGCTCTGAGCAACAAAAGGCCAAGCACAGGGAGCAACAGCCAGGAAAGTGAAGGGAGGCCAAAAAGAGGCATCAGCCTGAGGGCATCTTCATGATCTCTCTTGCAGTAGTAAATAAACCAGCCAATGTTATGGACTCTGGGAGGGGAATCAATAGAGGCAGTCTACCTACTTTTGCTCTGTCCTGGTCTATGTATCTGGTCCAGTATCCTTGGATTTCTCAATTTTCCTTTCTTTACCTTCCAATAGGCTCATCACCTTGTAGGAGTTAGGAGCTATATCTGGGAATGAGTCCAAAACTGAGTTCTTACTTGGCCATGTTGGAGACTATGGGGCTCTCCAGCCAGAGGAATACATATGCAAAGACCTCTTGGCTGTCACAGTGTCAGGCACACAGGAGTGTCTCTGTAAAACTTTTATGGGTTTTATGATCTATAGTATCTCCTCACACTGTGCCATTCCCTTCTCCAAGCCAACTGGGAACAGTAATAGTTTGGGATACCGGGACCTGACAGTTGATGAGCAGGATCCCATGGGAATCTTCATCTTACCTTCTGTTAAGGTGCTACTGGGTGCCAGGAGTCAAGATGTGAGGGACAGGATTTGAAACTGACTTGAAACTCAAATCTATGTCTATCTGCTTGACCACACAGATCAGCTTCTTAAACATTATAGCACTTTCAACATTCTGAAATGTCATATTGAATCTTTTCAGAATTTCTTAACAAAAGAATACTTTTTCCTGCCTTTATATTATCCTGCACTGAACTCTGCTATTTGATATCTGTATGAATTTGGGTAGCTAATTTACCCTATGTAAATATCAGCTATTCAATAAGTATTTATTTTTTATTGTCAACTATATGTCCAGCACCAGATTAGTCACAAAGATAAACAGGTGAATAAAGTAGTTAAGGTCCCTGCCACCCTCAATGAGATTCCATTATAGTAGTTACATTAGGTAGTATTATCAGAACTTCCCATTGTTTATAAAATAAAACCAGTTTTCATAATATGGACTACTCCAGACTACACATGAACTGGACTGTTAGCTTCATGAGCATTAGATCCAAGTTGATTTTGTTCCCCATTAATGTGGTGTCTCACACAGTGTTTAGAATGTAGTAGGATCAACACATTCTTAGCTAATTAATTAAATCAAGATCATACATAATATGACTCCTTCCTACATCTCCAGTGTATTTAGAACCATTTTTCTGAGTGAGCAATTACTCCAGTCGTAAACATTGAATGTCTCTTGGGAGTTTAGGATGATGAAGTTAAAGTAAAACCATTCAGATTCATTGTGTGATTATTTTCTCCTTTATATCCTAGGTCCAACCATAGAGAAGGCAGATAGTTGGGTTCAACCCAGTGTGCCGTTTGTTCTCTATTTGATCACAAATCCATTTCCTCTTTATTTTTCCTGCTCTGTGCTGGGCAAGGCTGATCTCCATGGCCTGCTTTATCTGGGTTCCCTAACCTGACTCTCTGGCTTCCAGTTCAGTCAATAGGAGTCACCTGCAGGAGATAAAAATGTAGGAGGAGAAAGAGGCTGGGGTACTTATTCCTACCTCACCCTTCACCTTGATACAGTTAGGACAATGGCTGTGTTTCTCTCTAGCTGGACATCCTAGTAGAAAGCCCCTTTTCCACAGCGCTAGAGCTCATCAGGTTGGAGTAACAGTGTTCCCTCCACTCACCATTTCAAGCCTGGGGTAATAGTAGCATCCTGCAGCTGAAAGCTCCTAGGTGCTTTGTTTGGTTCCCTTGACCCTGCCAACACTTCTACAAATAGTTCCTTTTTAAGTTCCTTTCAGTTAAACCCTTTTCCTGTGCTGTTTCCGGCTTAGACCATGCATGATATAGTAACTGGTACCAGAAGAAGATGCAAGAACAGACCCTCAAAATGGTATTCTAAGATGGCTCACTCACACACTTCAGCATGTGGAAAACCTTCTTGCCAAGGCAGAATGGAATATGAGGAAGTGTATCATGGAGTGACATCTCAATAATACAAATTACCACCAATATGGTATAAGATGGAGGGCAGGTGGATAGCAAGGTGCTATGAGGAGAAAGACTATAAAGTGGCCTGTCTAGGTTAAAATCCCAGCACCATCGCTTACAAGCTGTGTTACTTAGGGCAAATCAGTTTACCTCTCTGGGTCTCCGTTTTCTTATTTAACATGAAGATAATAATAGTACACTTACCTCACAGGTTTCTTGTGAAGAATAAAAGAATCAACATATAAATAGCACTTAGAACAGTGCTGGGCTCATAGTAAGAAGTGTGTAAGTGATAGCTATTATTGATAACACTGTTTTATACATAAATTAATTACTTTACGTCCTTGTATTTTCTCTTTGGTAGAGACTCCTCACATGCTCCTCAGGCCTTCTTCCAAGATGGAACCAACTAAAAATGTAAAGCTCAGTCTCTAACGCCTATTTACTCCATTTATACATATTTTTCTCATTATACTGTCATTACAATGAAGAGAGAGTCCAGGCTGGGTTTTCAGATACATTTGTTGGAGACAAAATACAAGCCTGGCCCCTGAGCTGGCTGAGAGTTCATTTATGTGGTGGTTAACTTTATGTGTCAACTTGACTGGGCTAAGAGATGCCCAGATAGCTGGCAAAACATTATATCTGGGTATTCTGTGAGGGTGTTTCTGGAAGTGATCAGGTGAAGAGCATTGATTTCTAGGATGGGAGATATGTCCTCCTAATCATAAACAGAAAATCACACAGAAAATTATTAAAATGAAAAAAGGAGCACTCAGTGCAGAGGTATCCAGTTTGTAAATTCATCCTGTATCACAAACAATTATTGAGGGTGTTTGTTGCATTGTGGAATAAGTCAGGCAATTAGCATTGAGAAGTAAATGAAACATATAAGACACCCGTCTTCCTAGAGCCTACAGTTTAACATGAAAGATATATAATACAATTAATATCACAAAATTAAATTAAAATTGTAATCATGCTGATTAAAGATGTTGGATTGGAAACATGATTTACTTCCTTTCTCTCCCAAAGTTCCCATTTAATGGCTAAGTAAATAAGAAAATAAGACAATTTAATAACAGTCCCAGAATATGGGGAAGTGTACAAGGGTCAGTTAAAATTCTTTGAGAAATTTCTTGAATTCATAAATCAGATTGGCTTGTACTTACAGAAAAGCCAGAATGAAGAAACCTTCAAACCAATGTAGGTATGTGTGTGTGGAGGGTAGGGATTATGAGTTAGAGAATGAGGAATTGAAGACATTAAAACTTGATGCAGAGATGGGAAATGTTCTTATTAAGAGATCCAGGAGTGATATCAGCATAATGGTGCAGTGAGTTGTTCCCTTAGTCTCTCCCCTCTAAGTTACAACTAAATGGACATTCATTAACCAAGAGAGGATTCTCTACAAAGCGCAATAGTATGTCTGAGAGATCCACTCAGCCATATATCTGAAGGAGGGGGTACTGGATCCCCAGGAAGCAGTGGAAGGAGGTGAGTGGATCCCCCCCATCCCCAGTGGCAGTGATCTAGGTTGATGGTCCTCACACAGTAGCCAGCATGTGTCTATAAGAGGAGGTAGGGGGCAAGCAGACCTGTGTGTGAACATTTTCACTTTCAGAGTTGCAGCCTGACCTGTAGGAGTGCCCACCATGCCCTGTGTTTCTAAACCCTGTCATTGCAGTGAATCCAGAAAGAAAGAATCGGAGTCAATTCCAAGATAGGTTTGGTTCTCCAAGTTAGAAATAGAGAAAAAGTATGGAAAACCAGCTCCACAGATCAGCAAAATGTACTCTATCTCTGGTTCCAGGCAAAAAGCTTCTCTACTTCAGCAAAAGAAGAGGGAATCCAGCTTACCTCTTCATTTTTCTATTCACAGCCTGAGAGGAATTCTACCTGTTAGCAAATCCCTGCACAGTGACATACAAGTCCTACAATCAGGGCATGGGAGCTGTGTCCTTCACGGCCTCTGAGGAAACTCCCATCAACTACCCAGACCAGTTAATTCTCATCTATGAACAGATAAATAAGAGTAAGAATCTATAGATATTGGAGGAATACTAGCAAGAAAGGGAAAGACCAAGCTAAACAAGCAGAAAAGCTAATCCATTAGACAGGAGTGAAAGCAGATTTAAAAAGGCACTTAAAAAATAAGTAATGTATTGTTAAATGCCCTTTTTGATGCATCTTTAAGATGGCAGAAAGGTATAGCAGAAAAGAAAAGAAAAGGTCAAAAAAAGGGCCATTGCTAAATTTAGCTAAATGGCTATACAGTTTAAATATTTAAATATTTTCATAATGTTGATAAACATTTAGCATCAGTTTATAGATGAAAATAGAGAAAACACAAATAAACACTGCTAGGAATAAAATAGGGGATATACTGCAGGCACAGTAGAAAATAAAATACAAGAAAAAGATATAAACAATTTTCTGATAGCAAATTCGAAAGAGAGCAAAATAAAAACATTTTAAACAAACAGAAATGGCAAACCTTTCCAAAGAAAATTCTAAAAGATATACTTCAAGCACAAGATATATCCCACTTGGAAGATCTGAGATGAAAAACATGTACTTTTTAAGCTATAGGTCAGTCTGCTGCAACAAAGTTTTCCAAAAATATATGGGCCTAAACCAAATATGTTTATTTCTGACTCAGGTTAAGTCAGAGTTGGAGACCCAGAGTATATCAGGAACAAAGGCTCTTCTAAAGTGCCGCTCTGCTATCTTCACCACACATCTCCTATGATCAAAGGAAGCTGTTTCAGATCCCACCATCATATCCACATTCCCAGTATCAGCAATGGTATAAATAGAAGGAGAGAGAAGACTACTTCCTTTTATAACCTACCCAAATTAAGTACTTCTAGGGTCAAGAGAGTTGTTTTCCAATGGACGTGATAGACCATAGCCTGGGCTTCTCCTGGACAACTTAACAGAGTTTAAGTCCTAGAGCTAGAACCAAGGTGATGAGAATGTATAATTCCTCCTGCAATAAGAACAACTCATACCACACCTCCCTAATTGACCCACATGAGACAACCAAATTAAAGACCTAATTCACAGTCTGTGCAACAAAACTATTTACTCGGAGTAAAATTTACAAAGAAAGGAGAAACTGGAAAAACCAACCATCCACTCCACCCCTTCTACCACTATGGAATCCCAAGACAGGATATTCTCATCACCTGAGCATCTTACCTCAAGGTGACAATGACTTCACTTCTTCCAGGACTAAACAAAAGTTATTACTTTTTAGGAATACAACACAGTTAAGCCAGATCTTACAGCAACATCCAACAAACAGGGTGCAATACACCAATTGTGACAATCTTCTTGTAAGTTTTACCCAGTTCCTGTTAGTAAATGGGCGATCTAATTAACATCAATACATATCCACATTTCATAAACAGCATTGTTGCTTTTGCATTTATTGCCAAAGCTATGTTTACCAACACCAGACTCTAGCACATTTTATGTTTTAGATTCTGATGATTATTAAGTTAATACTTACAAAATTTATATGTATTCAATACTTGGTCTTATTTTCTCTTTATTCAAATCAAAAATATAAATAAATTAAAGTACAATAAATTAAATACACAGATTTTTTTTTAAAAGGATCCACTATATACATATGTTTCTTCTTTTAAAGAAGGGGTCGGGCCATATCATTCATAGACGTTATTACAGTATCTGCCTCACTTAAGTTTGTTTTGTAAGTTAGTAAGACCCATATTGCAATGAAAGTGTTTTCTCACATTGTGGACTTCTCAAAGACTTTAAGGAACACTCCTTTGCTACACAGGAGCCGAGTGACCCACAGCTCACAGCGCTAACTGAGAGAGTCTGAAAATACTCTAAAACTAAAACCAGGCAAAGACTGGGAATTCCCATTTCGATTTCAGATGATGTTCCGTGGTCAGTCATTGGGTAAAGACAGAAAAATTGCATATCCGGAGCTATTATCTATTTTCCTATCCCCAAGTCCTTTCCATCACAAGGAGTAGAGAAATGTTGGCATAAGGAGCAAAAGAAAGGACGGGGAAAATATTTGCAAATCCAGCTATCTGCTTCAGGTACATCTGAAGCAGCTATGGAGCCAAGTACCCATAGGTGTTCTTTGCCATGAGACTAGTAGGACTAGAGGGACTTCTGTTTATGGAATGACCTTCGTCCATATACTCTAGACCAGCCATGGGCTCCTGGCAGTGTCTTTGACAGGAGCCTCTGAAGAAAATAATTGGTATATGTTCAGATCCATCCTTTTGTGTAGAATACCCTGAGTACTCGCTGGCGGATCTGCTGAGTCTTCACTCCATAGACAAGAGGATTGAGTGCAGGTGGCACAAGGAGGTAGAGTGTGGCCAGAAGAACATGGACATGATGGGGTACATGGTGGCCAACGCGGTGAGTAAGGAAGGAGAATATTCCAGGAACATAGAAGACCAGGATGACACAAATATGAGACCCACAAGTGCTAAACGCCTTAAGTTGGGCCTCACCACCTGGTACATTCAGCACTGTCTGGAGGATGAGGGCATAGGAAATACCAATGACCAGGACATCTAGCCCAATCACAAGCAGTGCCACTGCTAACCCATATGCTTGGTTCACTGTGGTTTCTGAGCAAGCAAGTTTTACCACAGCCATATGTTCGCAATAGGCATGGCCTATGACAGTGGTCTGGCAGAAGACAAGTCTCCGCAACAGGATAGGGAAAGGGAGGAGGAGGAGGAATCCCCTCACCAGCACTGCCATGCCAATGCGCCCTATGAGCCCTGGATGCAGGATGGTGGAATGGTGCAGAGGGTGACATATGGCTACATAGCGATCCAGAGCCATGGCCACAAGTACACCTGACTCCATGGAAGAGAACGCATGGATGAAGAACATCTGGATCAGACAGTCGGTGTACCCAATCTCATGGGCATGAGCCAGGAGTACTGCAAGGGTTTTGGGTGCAGTGGAGGAGGACAGGACCAGGTCAATGCCAGATAACATGGCCAGGAAGAGGTACATAGGGTGGTGCAAGGATGAGTCAGTCAAGATGATGAAGATAATGGTAACATTACCCACTAGAGCAAGGAGGTAAAGGACACACAGTGGCAATGCTATCCAGTGCTGGCTTTCTTCCAAACCTGGGATGCCAATCAGGAAAAAAGAAGGCTGGAGTAGCCTCCTGCTGGAATTACTAAGGGCCATCATCAATGGCTCAGAGAGGGAAGAAGGAAAAGAAACCAAAAGCATGATTGCTCCATTCCTGATGTATTATCACATTGCCCAGATCTGGCTACTATCTTCATGAGAAGAAGAAAGAGGCTTAAACTGCAACACAAGGAAATAAAGTTAAATACAAGGAAGAAAATCTCCTTTTCTTGAGATAATTTTTTAAAAGTGAGACATTCACATGTCTGAATTAGAATTAGTCTGGTTTCATTTAGAGACAAGTAAGCATATGCTCCTTTTAGAGAGCTTTTTAAACTCTACCATTCAATTATTTATAATTTGGAATGTCAGTTTGAAAGCATTCTCTTTATTACCTCTTGGCATTACTGAATACTGTAAATCAATCTGTTGTTCTTTAAATGGGTGTCCCTCAGTTTCCAGGATACAGAACTGTACAGTTGTTCCTCCTAGTTTCCCCATCCCACCGCCTTCTCTATCTACCTACCATTACATATTGTTGATTCCAGGGTTCAATCCTCTTCTCTCTTTTATATTCTGTATATTACCTCTGATTAGATTCATCCATTTGCATGGTTTTAACTATTTCTATAGTTTAATTTCTTCCAAATCTATGTGTCTAAGTCAAATATCTTTCTGGAACACAAACTCATCTTTCCATTTGCTTCCTAAATACCTATACTTTGCACTCAACATATTGAAGACTGAATTAACTCACCTCTTCTTCCCTAATCTGCTGCACCTCCTTTTTGTCCATATTTTTATGAATTATATCACTATCTACCTATCCAACCCAATGTAGAAACTTGGAAACTATCTTTACTCATTCTTATCTCTCATCCCTTTTACCTATTCACTACTTGCTGTTGTTTGTATTTTTAACCTCTTTTATATTCACTCCTTTTTCTCAAACCCAAATGACCGCCTAATTCACACTCCCAACTTCTCTCACCTGCATTGTTTCCTCAGCTCTCTCTGCCTTTGCAATTAATCCTTTTCAACCCACTCCCCACTCTGAAGTCAGAGGGTTCTAAAAAGCATCTTAGAAGGTCTCATTGACTGTGTTAGGACACTTTCTTTTATGACCTTTCTTTGCTCATCCACAATTTCCTGCTATATCTATATTATGGGAACTCTTTCATTGCCTTAGTGGTTTGTTTCAAGAAAAGGATCATATCTCACTAAATTCTATAACTACAAACTAGCTGGTAGAGGCTTCACAGTGTAGTGGAATAAGCACAAGCTCTGAATGCAGACATACAAGGTTTTAAATTCTGTCTTTCATCTTCTATAAATGACTTTGGCAGGATACTTAAACTCTCTGAATCAAGATATCTCACTGGATGGTAGAACAAGTGATATAAATCTTACATATTTATTACAAATAATACTAAATTAAAGTCTTGATATGTAGGTATTCTATAACTATACATGACTCATACTTGGTTCTTTAATCTTACCCTGAAAGGCAGGTCCATTCTTCGTACTTACCCAAGGCAGAGCTGGTGACTGTGAACAAGGCACTGGGCTGGTGAGATATTATTACGAATTGGCAGGTCCCAGAGGACACACAGACAATCTGGACAGATCCAAAGTTAGCCTCTAGATTGGCTGAAGGCACACAAAGCTAAGTCTACTGCCCCAGGGATAGCTGGTTGGGCAGAGAGGTAGAACAGGGAATGTCACCTGCCCCTGAACAGGTGGCCCGTTTCTTTCCAGTGTTGGTCATCATCCCTAAGCCTGTACATCCTGATGGCTGTGCTAGGAAACCTCATGCTCAGTGAGCTAGGAAAACTCACATGGCTCTATAAGCTCAGACTTCTTGTTCTCACAGAACAAATGCAGACTCAATAAATTCTTTAGTGGATTCTGTGGCTCAATATGCTCTATCTTCCATCTGCTGAGTGTTGACTGCTCAAAGCTCATAATTGAGTCACTCTCCTTTGGACAAAGAGAGATGACTCACCAAAGGCTATTTTTCCTTCCTGAGTATAGCTCTCACCCAATGACTGGTGTATGTAAGAATACAAAGACTTGACCTTCTCTCTTCAGTTTGAACCATCACTGAAAGGCCATCCCTCTCAAGAGCCTCTCCTGGAATTAGCTCAGGCATCTGGGGCAATTGGATCACAGTTTAACTTCTTCCTCTACTCCATGCTGCTTGTATAATTCCTTGACAGGTGCCATTTCCAAGTACACTTCACAATAAGCTTCTTGAATATAAATCTCTGCCTGAGAGTCTATTTCTGGAGAACTTAACCTAAGACAAATGCCACCCATCATAGGTGAATTGAACCCTCTGCTTCTCTTCTGGGGGATTGTGACAGATCCATGGACATCAATTCCCCCACCATGGCAAATATGTGATGAATATAGCTTCTCAGATAGCCCATCCCAGCAAGTTCCCAATGAGATAAGCTAAGACCTCCAATATCATATCTCCCCCATCACCAAGCAGACTTTTTCCTTTGTCCCTTGTCTGACAGAGCAACTATCAGTCCACTCAATGACCATGTTCCCCTTTGGAACAATGTTTCAATTGCAGTCTTTTCATTTCTCCAATCAACAAGTATTTCATGTATAGCTCATGGGAAGGCTCATTTATTCATTCATTCAATAGATATTAAATATCAATCAAGTCCAAGTACTCTACTAGATGTCAGACAAAACAATTAATATAATAAAATGGCCCTTGTCATCACGGATCATGATATGATATATATTAATTAGATGATCACAGAAATAACTAACAATGAAATTTCTCTAAATTAAAACTACAGTGTTATAAAGCATAAAATATTTCATAAAGCATATAATAAGAAAATCTTATCAGTCTAGGGAGGTTGGCAAACCCCTTCCTGATTCAAATTAGTGACCAGAAAAATGGGTTAAAAGTTAAGGGAACTGCGAGGGTAGGCTGAGGACACAAAATCCCTGATGCAGGAGGGAAGGGAAATTGATATTGTCAAGGACCTGAAAGAATCAAGAAATTTGGGAATGTAGTTCTCAGGAACTGAGCCTGGTGTGGAAGCAGAAACTGTAGCATGCACATTAAGTCATGTTAAAGGGTGATGAAAAGTCGTGAAGATTTTAAGCAGAAGATTTAGAGATGATCAGAATCTTATTGTCTAATACCACACTAGGAGTATGGATAGGAAGGAGTGAAGCATAGACGCTGGGAAATCTGCTGGAAACAAATGCAGTGGTCTCTAGAGAGGTTCAAGAATATGCCATGGGAATGGATAAATGAGGCAAGGGTCTTTTGGGGAAAAGAAACCAAAAACATGAAGACCCAGAGTGTTCAATGGGTCATTCACATGAATACTGAAGTCTCCCACCAAGACTATGGCCCACCAAAAAACAGAGAAGATATTAATCAAGTCATCATTTGGAATGCAACCAGGTTAAATATCAATAACTTGGAGTGGTAGAGAATTATACGCATGAATGACATGAACCTCAAAAGCACCAGTCTGTGTTTGTTTGTTTGCTAGACTTTTTTTACAGGAAAGAATTGAAAATTGCATTTAGGAACAAGAACAGTGAACTCACTGCCAAAACAGGGGTAGAAGTATGAGAAAATGAATGGTCCCCACTTAGGAGAAAGTATAACATTTTCTTCATAAAAAGTTTGGAATAATGAGAGCACCAGCTTCCTGCACATTTTGTAGACATTAAACGAGAGAGTTTATGTGCAAAGGTTTTTTCTCAATGGCACAAGTTACCACAGAGTAAGAGCTGAACAGGAACTGCTCATACTATCAAGATTTTACACTAATACAACATACTCAGACTAAGAGGATTCAAAGCTTAGCCAAAGCACTTAAAGACCTCTAAGCCTATTGGTGGTAATCATCACTCAATCCTCCAACCACCAAGGAAACTTCCTCTGCAACCCTGTGGTTGCTCAGCCTTTCCTGCAGACTTTTCTTCCATTCTCACCCATGAAGCAAGGACAAAAGTCGGGGAGGGGTGTCTTCACTTTTTCCCCTTTATTTCATCAGCTATCTTCATACTAATAATATTGAAGATTAATATTTAACAGAGGAAAAATGAGGTCATAAAGTATGGCATAGAGCAGAAGCCACTTAGGAAAGAGATTGAGGCAGACTCCCCCTAGCAACCATAAATTTAGCCTTGACCCTCCACCTACTCACCCAACAACCCAGGCCCAGTCTTCCAAACCCTGGTCATCTACAGTATCTCTTTAACCTGACCCAACCCATGCCCCATTCCTGCCCATTGCCTCTCATTAAGAATTATTCCTTTATGACTTGGAATCAATCTCTACCACAGCACTGTCACATTTCATCATAATTTCTATATTTTCAAGTTCATTTCATCATCACACTGAGAGCCTGGTAAATACTCAGGATAAGGAAGAAAATCATGAAGAAAAGGAGAGCAAACAAAGAAAAGATGGAAGACAAATGCTGATTTTCTGATTGCTCTTTGCTTACATACAGCAGTAAGTCTGCCTTATAAGAGTAATCACATCTTCTAGTGTGTCTGCACAGTGTCCAAAATACTCAGCTGAAATTACATTTGAAAAGACAGTGTTAAGGTGGTGGTAGTCATGATGATGACAGTAGAGACAATAGTGTTAATAATTGTGATTGCAATGGTAATTTTGTGACAACTAATCTCATTTCTTCCATAAAAATTTATTGAGTGCTGAATGTGTTACACTTTGGAGATTTATGTATTTATCTAAAACACACATATGTCAATGTGACCAATGAGCAAATGTGCTAGCAATGACACAGTCCATTAAAATAATGTTTTATTTATTGAGCAAACGTTTATTGAGAGCCTATCATGTGCATGTACTATGCTAAGAATACAATTCACCACTTAGTAGGGATGGGAGCAGAGATTATTCAACCAATTGTTATATATATAGTTATAAATTATGATGGATAATGAAATAAATATACACGGAGTTCTGAGTTCAGAAACAAGTGACCTGATCTAGTTAGAAGAATCTTCTTCAAAGAGGTGAGGTTTGAACTGAAGTTCAAGATGATTAGGAATGTCGAGTATAAAGACAGGGAGATGCATTCCATTAGGAAGAGCCCAGACTACCCACGGCTGGAGGAAGGATGGACACTTGAGGAACTAAAGAAGGGTATTTATGTATATTAGAAATATGTAACACTCAGTCAACGTTACACACATTGTAAGGGTATGTAAATACTTAACATACAACAAACACATTAAAGTGAGTGCCAATGGTACGAACTGGAAGAGAATGGGCAAAAGAGTTAGGAATGAAGACAGAAAATAAACAAACAAAACAAGAATTAGAATGATAATTATTATGTGCAATAAATTTTAACTCAAGTCTTTGCACTTGAGACTAAAAATGAAGAAATAAAAGAAGAATTAGCATTACTTTCAGAGGTTACAAGTACATAACACTATGGGCATGATAGAGAGTCATCCACCTCAAAAACAGGCTGAAAAATACATGGAATAAAGAAATCAAGCTTACCTGCAATTTTGGAGTCAGATGGAACATGAATATTTTAGAGTTTCTCTCATAAACTTGAAACTCTAAAGTATCACTGTAGTTTGCTACCTTTGTTTCTGTGATGACAAAGTTTTTCTGATAGAGGGGCCTGTCTGCTCCCACAGACTTTCTGTGTCAGGGTCATGGTGGTGGGAAGTGGTGCATGTTTTCATGTGTTTAAAATATGCACCCAGTTCATCTCTTCCTGCACTCCTCAGTCACCTGATCAAGGTCTGTCAAGGTCCTAATTGTTTCTTAATTGCCTGATGCATTTATCTTGTCAACACAAGTAAATCATAAACTTTTAGAAGAAAAAGGATTCAAAAAAATTACTTTCTAATTGATCAGTTGTGATACCCCAGCACGTCTCAGTTTTCCATCCCAATATCTAAACACTATACGCCTCAGAAGAGATTTACCAACTTCCAGGTGCTTCCTGGATAACTTCATTTGCTTTCTCTTCACTGTCCCCACTAGGTAAATGACCTGGGCTGTGGGGCTCCTACCTCACAGGGGAGGGTCACCCTGGCCCCTGAAGTCTAGCCGATGAGAACTATACTCAGGTAGGATGGATCTGCTTGGGGCTTAGAATTTTAAACAGTCACTCCCGGATCTGCTTTGTCTTAATCCCATAGACAATGGGGTCCAGTGCGGGGGGAAAGAGCAAGTAGAGATTGGCAAGGATGACCTTGGCAGCAGAGGCTGTGTGTGGGCCAAAGTGCTGCATGGCTACAGAAAGAAATCCTGGTCCATAGAAGAAGAGGATGACACAGATATGAGCCGTGCAGGTGCTGCCTACTTTAGCACATGCCTCAGGTGAAAGGAAATGAATCATAGTCCTCACAATCTGCCCATAGGAGTAAGCAATAAAGGACACATCCCCTACACCAAGAAAGATTGCCACAGCAAAGGCATAGAGGTTATCCATGGTGGTGGCCCCACAGGCCAGTTTCACCACTGCCATATGCTCACAGTAGGTATAGGCAATCATGTGGGAGTCACAGTAGGGCAGCCGATGGGCCAGGCTTGGAAAGGAGATGGCCAACCCCACACCTCGCAGCACCACCAGGCCTCCAATCTTAGCAACAACAATGGGAGTAAGAATGATTCCATAACGCAGTGGGTTACAAATGGCCACAAAGCGGTCCAGGGCCATGGCCACCAGCACTCCTGACTCCATGGCAGAGAATGCATGGATGAAGAACATCTGGAAAAGAAAAGAGTGGGAGCTGTTGGCTGTGATGCCAAACCAGAAAATGGCCAGCATCTTGAGCAGAGTGGAGAGAACCAAGTCAACAAAGGAGAGCATGGCAAGAAAGAAAAACATAGGCTGGTGAAGGCTTTGTTCTGTCCAGATGAGAAAAAGCAGGACACTATTCCCAGTCACTGCCAGGAAGAACATGAAGCAAAAAGGAAGTGAAATCCAAATGTGGGCAGCACTCAGTCCTGGGATGCCAGTCAAAAAGAAAATATGTGGGAAGAGTTGTGAATTATTGGAAAGAATCGTGGTGATCATTTCATTTAGAAGAGTGAAGTGTCACTGCAAAGAAAGGGAGGCAAGTTACATTCAATGATGTGGAGGTTGGGAGCTCAGAATATATGGTCTCACTGACACACCATATCCGTCACATTTCCCCCATAGTTCTCAGAAAACAGTAAGAAATAATTTTCAGTTTAGTCAATATTTCTGCAAGATCTTCAAATACAGAAGACACCAGTCAGCTTGGTCCATGGGAAATGCACTGGGCAAGATCAGAAACCAGGTCCCAGAATTAGACATCCTACTATACCTGTGACCTAGAGCAATTCACATAACCAGATTTAAATAGATGCCCAGGAACTGCTGTTAAATAAAAATCCTTCACATCATGCTCATATACCCAAGTTCTAAATCCTGGTGCTTGATTTAATCATCATTGGCCTCACATGGTTCCCTAGTCTTATACCACTAACAGACATCTGAAACTGCCAAAAATCCTAAAATCTGGACAATCTCTTAATTTAGAGAGATTTTCCAAACTTCAGTAGACTACTCTAAACTTCGGTTGACTGCCAGGTTACAGAATAAATGGTCTGTGATGACTCAATATTGATCAGGTTCTTCCTTGGATTATTCAAAAGCATATCTTGTTTCTCTCCCAGATATCTCAATGGAGATCTGATTTCACTGCCTCCTGTATCTCCCTCTCCTTCAAGGTGGTGTTGTATAGGGGTAGACACAAAGTTCAGAGTTGTGATAACCTGGAGTAAACAGAAGTTCATGATAATAACATTCATTTGAAAGCCAAAGAATTCTATATCAGAGCCACATAACTGAGAACAGGAGAGAATATGGGCAAATATTCCCTCCAATTCCATTTTTCATGTAATCCCATGAAGTATACAAAATTATACAGATTCCCCAACATGTACTATACCCAAACTATCATTTTGTAGGCTAGAAAACTAAGGTCTAGAAAGAAGTAAATGGTCCAGGTCCCAGATCTATTTAGTGACAGAATCAGGCAAGAGCTCACATCACTGAGCCCTGTGCTAGGAAGCCATCACTCTGTCTCTGTGTTAGCAGTGACTGCTGCAGGGCCAAGGAAGAACATCCAGGGCCCTGTGGCCGACGGTGGGCAGGAGAGGAATCAAATAGCAGGGCAGATAAAGAATGATTTAGGGATTACTTGTCTCCCCAACACCCCGCAATGCCTATAGTACCACAATCATCTCATGTGAAAAAAACAAGGACACACAGAGACCTGGGCTTAGGGTCTGTAAGGGCTTTGGAGCATAAGAGAAGTGATATGCATTCCAGGTAGAAAAAAAGCACCTGGACTGATCTCACAGTTTCAACAGCAAGGAGAGACCTCTAAGCATGAGGAAAAGGAGCAGAAGTTGGCCCAGGAAGATAGTCCAAGAAAGAAGCACAGCTTTAAAATGACCTTCTTGGCCATTTTACTTTTCTGGCCAAGAGAAATGATGTAATTATTGCCTATATCTTCAACCACAGAGGCAAAGGAGACTACATAATGACAGCAAAAGGTATGAGGGCTTGGAGGATGGGAAATTTGAGTGCACCTATAGTTCTGGTGTCATGGAACAAACTCTGGATCAGAAGTCAATATCCTGATTCAAGGTAATATTTCCATATGTCAGCTGTGTGACTTTAAGCAAAGCATCTAACCATTTTCAAGCCTTTGTTTTCTCACATGTGAAATGAGTATATCCAAACTTACCTCACAGGATCTTTGTGAGAAACCAATGAGATATAATATGCAAAAGTTCTTTGTCAAATGCTGAAAATAATAATGTTATTATTTTCCATGAATTATAAGAAATAAATGATGCATTAGGAAGAATCTGATTAATGACAACAGAATCTTTAGATATTCAGAGACAATGCATTTGATTGGAAAAAAGATGATAGATTCATCCCATGGGTGGGTGTTGTGTAGTAGTAAACCTGGAGCAACCGAGTCAAAAATATTATATCCTCCCCTATATTGCTCCTTCTTCCCTCCCAATCACACATTTTTGCCCTCAGCACCCCCAGGGTATGGTGCTGTGTGGGAGGAGGGTGTCAAGAATGTGGCTCTGATCACCAGAGCATTTGCTTCAAATTATCCTTAAAGCTGCCTTTCCTTAAACCTCAGCCCACCTTGTGGAACACAACAATGTCTTCAGAACAATGTAAGAAATAATTACATCTGATACCCCAACTATCCCCTCAGGACCCTGCAAACAACCTTGTGACTCAACGAAAAGTCTGACCCAGTAAGTTCAGTTCCTCTCCCTCCACCAGGGAAGTAGGTAAAGGGAAGTAAATGGTCCTGGAACCAGAGGAATCTAGGACACAGATGCAGGCACCACAGTAAATGTTTCCCTGTGACTCACCCTGTGGGCTTCAAAGAGGAGAAGATTTACAAATAGCTTCTTGTTGAGTCAGGGATAGGAGGATGTTTGCCTGCTTTGGAAGAAGGAATTCTCACACATCTGATCCCTCCCTTGCTTGTATCTATATAACAAGAAAGGTCCAGATAGAACTGTGACAATGTACACAGTATTGGCAGTATTTCTGATTTTCCCCAGTGATATCAAGACTGCACATTTCCATCCAGACAGTCTATCAGATTATCCAGATCTGGAGAGGTCAGGAAAAAGTTAATTTGTGATGGAGCCTGTATGAACCTCTCTTCCTTGAGCCTACCTTTGGCCATTACTCACCAAAGAGCTGCACTTATTGGCCTACAGTGAGACAAGAAGTTAAGCTAACAATGAAGTCCCAAGAACAGGATATTTAATGGGCACCTTTTCAGGCATTGCCTGTACAGCTCCAAAGTGAAGCTCCCACCACTCAAACACCAATTAGTACTTCTGCCTTCTCTTCAAACAAAGGTCTAACAAGGTCTTTTCCTCTTATTGGAGCCTCAGGGAACAGCCCCAGAAGGGAATACTTTGAACAGCATACTTCAGGGTGCCTTGCCAAGAGGGGGCAAAGGCCCTGCAGCTGGAAGCAAGGAAAGGCTGCCTGTCACAGGAAATGGGACCACCTGGTTTGATGACCAAGCGAGATCTGATCTAGAGAGGGTAAGGAAGAAGGCAGAGTTATGGGAAGGGGCAACATCAGGACCAGCATACAATATTACCTAGATGACCTCCTGTGACATAGGTGGAACCATGAGAGGAAGAATGATTAATAGGTGGGAATGTTTATGAGAAGAAGGAACCTAGCCAGGAAATAAGGCTGGAGAAAATGGCAAATGTCTCCTGTGCTTGAACCCAAAATGTGAGATGCAAGGGTAGGCCAAGTCCTGTAGGTATTGCTATCCATATGTTATCTCACCTTAGTGAAATAACTCACAGCTTTGCCCCTTCTTAATCAAGTTCTCTACATTTGACTCTCATCTCAGCCACCAAAATCACTCCTAAAAATGGTGCCAAATTAATCTATGGGAAGATATTCAAGAACATAAAGGATCTGGATATTACATTGGATTGAGAGGTATCAGAGAAATTAGGTGTGTACAGCTTACACAGGAGAACACATGGTGTCATTCATGATTCTTCACGGATTCTTCAAATCCAGGAATAAACTCCCTGTGGGAAAAAATGATTTGTTTTATAAAGCCAAAGGAAAAACAGCAAACATACGCAAATTTATAGTTCAGAACCCAGCCAAACAGTGTGTCTTCAGAATGATAATCCCTTATCAAAAAGACAGAGGTCAACACAGGCTATATTGGAAAGGAATAGCACAAGGTTGATCGAGAATGGTTAGTACCCAGAATCAGGTCATCCATTTAAGAGAACCAGGTTCTAAGGGTGCTGACCCAGTTCCAGAGGGAAGAAGAAGACATAGGTGTCATTTCAGGTAGAGCCAAGATTAGGAATGCTAACACAAGGAACTCAGTTTTCTAAGAGAGAAGCTAAGCAGGGTAACAGTGAGCTTAAGATGATGCTAGGATATCTCTGAAACTGCAGGATACAGGTATTACGAGGTAGAAAACACCAGCCAAAACCCCAGTGGAGGAGGGAGGAGTAGGGAGGACAAGGAGCAAAAGCAATACAGAGGTCAGTCCATGAGGAATTGAGAGGCTGGACTGGTAACTGGAACAGGAACTTAGGCCCAGAAAATAAAGAAGAGTATTAGAAGTGGGACACTAGATTAGTGTGAATGTGGACTACCTGACTGAAACTCTCAAACTCTCACCTAAAGTCAGAAATTGTATAAAACATGAAGAGATTGGGACAAGTGTGAAGCTCCAAAAACCATCAAGAAGCTTTGGAACAATAATTTATATCAAACAAGTATTTCCTGAGTTTCTCTTAAGGTTGTCTAAAGAAATACAGATTTTTAAACAGGGTCAAGAGAAAGATGCACATCTTTGCTAAGGCAAAGCACCACCAAAGACAAAGCAGGGGTACATGTAAAGATCTGTGGGCACACTTTGGAGAGATGGAAACACCTTGGAGAGAGAGTATCTAATTATACCTGTGAGGATCAGAGGAGGTTTCACAAATGAGGCAACTTTAGAAAGTTGAAGAGTGGGAATAGAATATTCCAGAATGACTCATTAGCGTTAAAAAAAAAAACACCAAAACCCATAAAGTATGGAATTCTTGTTGAACAGCGAAGAGATCAATGTTGAGGAAGCAGAGGAAAGGGATGAGGTCTGAGTCGAAGGTTGAACCCAGACTGTGACCGGCCTTCAGTGCTCTGCAAACAGCACTAAATGTTAATAAGAGATCAAGGAAGACAACACAATGAATAAGCAAGTTGTTTAAGCAGGGCAGTGATATTAATAGATTAGTGCTTTAATAGATTTCTTTCATAGTATTCTGGGCATAGGAAGAAGGATATGATATTACAGCAGGTAAGACTTGGTGAAATCCTGGAAGAGAGCAGAGGCAATGGCGTAGAAAGGAAGAAACTGGACCAAGTCTTCACTAGCAAATTCTATCAAACATTTAAGAAAGAAACAATAACAATCTTATGCAAACTTCTAGAAAGTAGAAGAGGGAACGTTTCCCAACACATTTTAAGAGGTCAGTATTAACCTGATAACAAAAAAAGATAAAGACATTACAGGATAAGAAAATCCACCCAATATCACTCATGAACAGAGAGATAAAAATCTCTAACAAATGATTAGTAAATCAAATCCAACAATATATAAAAGGATAAAATATCATGAGGAGGCAGAGCTTACCCAAGAATGTAAGATAACATCATCCAAAAATTAATATAATTCATCAATTTAACAAAATTAAAGATAAAAAAAATACATATCACCATCTCAATAGAGACAAGAATAAGAAAAAAGCATTGTGCAAAAATTAACGTTGATTCACAAAAATAATTCTTAAAAAATCTTTCAGTATACTGGAGATAATAGGGAACTTCTCAAACGTAATAAAGACCATCTACATAAAACCTATAGTCACATTACACGTAATGGTAAAAGACTGAAGACTTTCCCCCTTAAAATCAGGATTAGGCAAACATACTCACTCTCACCACTTTTACTCAGCATTGTACTTGAGGTCCTAACCACTGAAATAAGACAAAAAATAAAATGAGTCCAAAATTAGTCTGATACCAAAACCAGAAAAGGACAAAACAGAAAGGAAAAATTACAGGCCAATATTGCCAAGGAATGTAGATGCAAAAATCTTCAACAAAATATTAGCAAATTACATACAATAATACGTTAAAAGGATCATACACCATGATCAAGTGGGATTTATTTCAGGGATGAGTTCAACATCTACAGATCAATCAATGTGATACTCCACATTAACAAAATGAAGAATAAGAATTACTTGCTCATCTTAATAGATGCAGAAAAAGCATTTGACAAGATCCAACATCCATTTATGATAAAAATTCTTGATAAAACGGGTATAGAAGAAAAGTACCTCAACATAATAAAGGCCATATATGACAAACCCACGGCCAACATCATATTCAATGGTGAAAAACTGAAAGCCATTTCTCTGAGAACAAGGACAAGACAAGGATGCCCACTCTCTGCACTTTTATTCAACATGGTACTGGAATCTTTAGCCAGAGCAATTTGGCAAGAAAAAGAAATAAAAGGGATCCAAATTGGAAAGGAAGAAGTAAAAGGTCACTATTTGTGGATGATATGATTCTATATATAGAAAACTGTAAAGAATCCACAAAAAATACTATTAGAAATAATCAATGTATATATTAAAGTTGCAGGGTACAAAATCAACATACAAAAATCAGTTGCATTTCTATACCCTAACAAAGAAGTAGCAGAAAGAGAAGTTAAGAATACCATCCCATTTATAATCACTACAAAAAAAACAAAATACCTATGAGTAATTTAACCAAGGATGTGAAAGCCCTATACATTGAAAACTATAAGACTTTATTGAAAGAAATCGAGGAAGACATAAGGAAATGGAGAGATATTTTATGTTCATGGATTGGAGGAAAAAACATTGTTAAAATGTCCATATTACCTAAAGAAATCTACATATTCAGTGCAATCCCAATCAGAATCCCAATGACATTCTTCATGGAATTAGAATAGAGAATCCAAAAATTTATATAGAACAACAAAATACTCTGAATAACCAAAGCAACCCTGAGAAAAAAGAACAAAGCTGGAGGTACCACACTCCTGGTTTCAAAATATGCTACAAAGCTATAGTAATCACAACAGCATCGTACTGGCAGCAAAACAGACATACAGATCAATGGGAAAGAATCGAGAGCCCAGAAAAAAAACCATACATCAACAGACAGCTAACCTTCAACAAAGGAGCCAAGGACGTATAATAGAAAAAGAAAAGTCTCTTCAACAATGGTATTGAGAAAACTGGACAGCCACTTGCAAAAGAATGAAAGTAGACCATTATCTTACACTATACACAAATATTAACTCAAAATGGATTAAAGACTTGAATGTAAGACCTGAAACCATAAAACTCATAGAGGCAAAGATAGGCAGTACACTCTTTGACATCAGTCTTAGCAGTATGTTTTCAAATACCCTGTCTACTCAGGCAAGGGAAACAAAGGAAAAAATAAACAAATGGGACTACGCCAGCCTAAAAAGCTTCTGCAAAGCAAAGGAAACCATCAAAAAAATGAAAAGACAACCCACCAACTGGGAGAAAATATTTGCAAATCATATATCTGACAAGGGGTTAATTTCCAAAATGTCTAAAGAACTCATGCAACTCAACCACAAAAAAATGAATGCTCCAATCAAAAAATGGACAGAGGATATGAACAGACATTTTTCCAAAGAAAATATACAGCTAGCTAACAAGCACATGAAAGGATGTCCAACATCACTAATTGTTAGGGCAATGCAAATTAAAACTGCAGTGAAATATCACCTCACACCCATCAGAATGGCTATAATTAAGAAGAGATAAGTAACAGCCTTTGGAGAGGATGTGGAGAAAAGGGAACCCTCAGACACTGCCTGCGGGAATGCAAACTCGTGCAGCCACTATGGAGCCAGTATGGAGATTCCTCAAAAAATTAAGAATAGAACTACCATATGATCCAGCTATTGCACTACTGGGTATTTATCCAAAGAATATGAAATCAATAATTCAAAAAGATATATGTACCCCTGTGTTCATCGCTGCATTATTCACAATAGCCAAGATGTGGAAGCAATCCAGGTGCCCATCAACAAATGAATGCATAAAGAAGATGTGGTATGTGTATACAATGGAATACCACTCGGCCATAAAAAAAAGATAAAATACTGCCATTTGCGACAACATGGATGGACCTTGAGGGTATTACGCCAAGCAAAAATAGCCACGCAGCAAAAGAAAAATATCATATGATTTCACTCATATGTGGAAGATGAACACATAGATAAGGATAACAGATTAGTGGTTATCAGAGGGGAAGAGGGTCAGGGAGGGCAAAAGGGGTAAGAGGGCACTTATGTATGGTGACAGATAAAAACTAGTCTAGTTTGGTGGGGGTGAACACGATGCAGTCTATACAGAAACTGAGATATAATAATGTACACCTGAAATGTACACAATGTTATAAACCAATACAACCTCAATAAAACAATATTTAAAAAATAAGTAATCAAATCTTACAGATTGGGAAAAAAAGAGTAAAATGGTTATCACTTGCAGACAACATGACTATATGTAGAAAAGCCTAAGATCTGTACTAGTAAGTGAATTTAGTAGGGTCACAAGATACAAAGCAAATACAAAATTGATTTTTGGCATTTCTACATACTAGCCATGAAAACACTGGAAAATTAAATTTATAAAGTTATTGTATACATTGGCCTCAAAATATATAAAATAATTAGGGATAAATTTGATAAAATATATCTGAGTCCCTACAGTGAAAATTAGAAAGCACTGTTGAGAGAAATTAAAGAGTATTTAAATTAATAGACAGAAATGTGTTCATGTATTGGAAAACTCAATATTATTGAGCTGTATCCACAAATTGATCTATAAACTTGACTCAGTTCCCATCAAAATCCTGGCAGGCTTATTTGTTTGTAAAACTTGAAGAGCTAATTCTCAAGCTTATATGAAATACAAAGACCCAAAAGAACAAAAACAATCTTGGAAATGATTTGGAAATTATCAAAGTTGGAAGACTTTCATTATCTTATTTCAAGACATTATAAATCTACAATATCAAGACACTGCAATATTGGCATAAGTATAGACATATAGATCAATGAAACAGAAAAGAGAGCTCAGAATGCACACATATATGGTCAATTGATTCTTTTACTAAAGTGTCAACATAATGCAATGGGAAAAGGATAAACTTTTCAGTAAGGGGTACTGAAATAACTGCATATCACACAAAAACATAAAATTCAACCCTTACCTTACATCTACAAAACTTAACTTGAAATGGATCTTTGTTGGTTCACAAACTGACCCCCATACACGGATGGCAAGGAGAGACCAAAGAAAGAGGCAGGCTGCTCCAGATTAGTGAGTGGTACTTTTAATAAGCAAGGGAACGAACTTACAAGTCTTTTCTTGGGTGGCCACAAGATGAGTAGATCACTGGCCACAGCCCAATAGAATCTTAACAGTTTATATAGAGCCTCAACTGGGTTCAGTCACATATGAGCTAGCTATTGCACTAGATGGTGTCAACAACACATTGCTCTCTCAAGGTCTTCATCCTTGAAAACAGTTCCAGCTGTGGGAATGGTGGGTGGAACATACATTCCAAGGACAGGGAAGGGGGTGAGGAACCTCTGATCGTCAGGGTCTAGCTTATGAGTCATCCTCTCAGTGACCTCTTTCAACAATCTTAGACCTAATGTAGGAGCTAAACCCACAAATTTTCTAGAAAAAAGTAGAATAAAATCTTTCCAATCTTAGGATAGGAAAAGATTCTTCAATAGAACACAAAAAGTATGAACCATAAAATAAAAATTGAGGGGCCGGCCCTGTGGCCTAGTGGTTAAGTTTGAGTACTCGGCTTTGGTGGCCCAGGGTTTTGCTGGTTTGGATCCTGGGCGCAGACATGACACCCCTCATCAGGCCTTGCTGAGGTAGCGTCCCACATAGCACAACTAGAGGGACCTACTAGAATATACAACTACGTACTCAGGGGCTTTGGGGAGAAGAAGAAGAAGAAAAGAAAAAGATTGGCAACAGATATTAGCTCAGGTGCCAATCTTAAATAAAAAAATAACTTGTAAAAAAAATGTTTAAAAAATAAATAAAAATTGATACATTAGAGTTCACCAAAATTTTAAAATCTGCTTTTCAGAAGACCAAGCCAAAAACTGGGTGAAAATATTTGTACTGAACATGTCTGAGAAAGAACTTGAATCCAGATTATATAAATAACTTTTACAAAACAATAAGACAAACAACGCAATTTAAAACAGTAAAAATATTTGAACAGATACTTCTCAAAGGAAGATTTATGAATTTCCAACAGCCCAAAAGCATTGTGAAAAGACGTTGCATATCATTAGTCATCAAAGAAATGCAAATTAAACATGACTTAGAATAACAGACATATTAGAATGACTAAAATTAAAGACTGACAATACCAAGTGCTGATGAAGACACAGAGCAACTGGAACTCTCATATATTGCTGATGAGAATATAGAATGCTACAACCACTTTGAAAGACAATTTAGCAAAAGTTTTTAATAAAATTAAACATACAGTTACTATAGAACCCAGCAACTCCATGCCTCAATACTTACACAAGAGAAATAAAAGCTTTTAATTGAAAAATAATCTAGTTTATTAATCATTTCCTCTATGTTTAGTCATTTTTTATGTGCTTTTTAAGAAATTTTTGTCACCTCAGAGGTCATGAATATATTCTTCTGGAATCATCTCAAGGCTTTATTGTTTTTAACCTTTCACATTCATTCTTGAAATGAATTTTCTGTGTATGCTAGGGATCAAGATTCATTTTTCCCTGTGGACAGCCGATTGACATAGTACCTTTGCTAAAAGACTGTCCTTTCCCCCATTGGCTTGGTAGTTTTAACTTTGTCTTAAATTATGTATTCCTATATGTGTAGGTTTATCTTTCATCTCCCTCTTCTTTTTCATTAGTCTCTGTTTATTCTTTGGCCAATACCACACTGTCAGCTATTGTAGCCTTATAAAGTACTTTGCCAGCATAGCATAAATTCATCAATTTTGTTCTCCTCTTCAGGTATTTTTCTCAACAAATAAATGGGGAAATATCAGTTTGTAATATTAGGATAAATGCCGTATCAGAATATCCATGAAAATTCTTTCCTCTGGCTTTCCGATGTTATATATATCAATCCACTGGTGTCATAGGAACTCCTCATATTGCCGTATCATTTGGAGAAAGACATTATCCTTAGATTCAAATATTTCAATAAACAGAAGTACAGTAATAGTAACACCCAAGAGGAATCAGTCTATGATGACAAGTCTTTTCACCTTGCAAATAAAAACACCTGACCACAGCAGAGGCTCCAGAAGGAACAAGGGAGATGCTAGTTAGCATAAGAGTGTTTTCTCATTACTGTGCACAGATGACCTCAATATAGTTTATTAAGTAGACCTCTTTAACAGAGGATGAGTCACTAACATATAGAACCATTGTACTATTGTAGGATAGGTAACAAAGAAATAATCATCAGTGAGAAAGGAGTTAAGTCATCTCTGGCAGAGCAAGAATTATCTGTATTTCGCTTAAAAGTTTGTAACCTCCTGACTCTGTAGAAATGCATCCAAAGCTTGACCTTGCTTGAAGGGCAAATTATAATACCAGGTGTCTGAGAAAGTAGCATAAATCATGTATAAGAGTTTGGTAAGTATGTGAGACTGATGTCTTCTATCAATAATAAACATGGCACCAATCTAAAGTCCAACACTTGACTGAGGGACTTTAGTAAGTAGACTTGGAATGGTTACTCCCAGCAAAATTCAGTCGATGTTTTTCTTTGATAAACTTTGATGTGAATCCAGCACCAGCCTGCAGACCATAGCTTCAGATGTCAGTAGGGCTTTTTGAACCTGTGAATAAAATGGCTTGCAAAAATCTCATTAAATAGCATCAAATTCATTAATATCTTGCTGATGGGCAGGCTCTGGTACGAGGAAGTCTCATGAATCTATCCATTACTATTTCATAAGCAGAAAGTCCCAGTTTTCTATTGACTATAACTCTTGTGCTCATGAGCACTTGGATCAAGACACACGGCCATAAAACCTTAACCAGTTTAATTTCAAATTTTTGTTTTACACTATTGAGTCTGAGTGATATGGCGAAGGAAATGCCCTTTAATCTGCAGGGATTTAAAATTTTTCTTTATAAACGGATATGTAGGATGTGAATTCTATCACTCAGTGTATGAGTATCATAAATCTGGGAATAGAAGCTTCCTTGGAAAATAGTTTTCTGTTTCCATACTACTCATACAGGAAGGCAATAGGATAAGATTTTTTTTTATAAGGTCACTGTTGGCTGTAGTACCCTATCTCTAAAATTACTCCAAGACATTATTTTTTTTTAAAGATTTTATTTTTTCCTTTTTCTCCCCAAAGACCCCCAGTACATAGTTGTATATTCTTCGTTGTGGGTCCTTCTAGTTGTGGCATGTGGGACGCCTCCTCAGCATGGTTTGATGAGCAGTGCCATGTCTGCGCCCAGGATTCGAACCAACGAAACACTGGGCCGCCTGCAGCGGAGCGGGCGAACTTAACCACTCGGCCACGGGGCCAGCCCCTCCAAGACATTATTATACTCACCTTCTCTGCTGTGTGCTCTTAGCTTTCCTAACAGCCTGATCCTTTCTCTTTCAGGATTTGTGCCATGTGCTTAATCTTCACCATCCAGTCTGGATTTGTTATTCAAAATGACCTTAACATCTATATTTGTACAAGTTTTAGTATCTGATTTCCAGTCTCGCGAATCAACTTTGGGCCCCTCAAGGAACAAATACACAAGTCCACCCCTCTATAAGAGAAAGGAAGTGGAAACAAAATTAATATATAAATGCATCTCCAAAAAGATTTTAAATGATGATTTTTGTTTGATTTCCATTGGCAAAACCTGAGTCATGGATATCATCCGACAAAATAATATGGACTGAGAAGACACAAAGTTGTGCAAAGAACATTGGGCAGTATAAGCATTAAACACAAAAAAACAAAAAGAAAATTCAGGGCCCTGAAAATGTGACCACTGAAATTGAATTAATAAAAGATTGGATTGGTGGTTACCATAGGGGAAGTGGGGGGAGGGCAAAAGGGGTGATTGGGCTCACATGTGAGGGGATGGACTATAATTAGTTTTTTGGTGGTGAACACGATGTAATCTACACAGAATTCAAAATATATTACGATGTACATCTGAAAGCTGTATAATGTTATAGTCCAATGTTACTGCAATTTAAAAATTTTTTTAAAAAAAAGATCTTACCGGAAGTAGTTATTGTAATAAAAAAAGAGTTAATTAAAGTAGTTGGATTCAACACCAATATTTTTAGTGTATATTAATATACATAATGGCATATGGAGAGTGTGATATCATAACAGCAAAGAGAAAAAAAAGATTCCAATGTAATATTTATTGAAAATCTATTATCAGCCAGCAACCCTGAGAGATACTAGGAATGAAATAGGCACAGCTTCTGCTCTCACAGACTTAAAGTAGTGGGGAGAAGAGAAACATAATGGTGATTATAATTCCATCCAATAACTGATAAAAAGGGAAGTATATGGCACCACAGTAATACATAGGAAGGGCATCTAAACAAGATTTAGGAAGTCAGGGAAGCCTTCTCAGAAGAGGTGATACCTAGGCTGAGATGCAAAAGACTAATCCAAGTTACCCAGATGTACATAATAAGGGTTTTGTGGGGAAAGAAAAACATCTCTGAAGGCCCACAGGCAAGAGTTTAAACAACATATTTGAGGGACCAAGATCAAAAAAGAGAAATACTGAAAACTTCCCATTTGAGTTAAGAGCACAAAGTGTGATAGACATGTAGATGTACCACCCAGATCCCCCTTCAAGGAATGCCATTCTGTGAACTGGTAGGAGTGCAGACATCCTCTAGCTGTCACCTCTGAGGGACTCCCTTAGCTATAGAAAGCCCAAGGTCACTCCTTTCCCTGGGAAATTGCCATCCAGTGACAGTATGAAGTGAAGATATAATACCGAGCCATTTTGGTCTCATGTGGATCAAATTCTGATGGGCACTCTTCCCTCTAGAGCTCCAAGTTGGTTGACTGAGGCTTTGTCACACCTGTAGCACAGTTGACATCTCCTTTTTCTCAGTCTTTCTTCCCCCCGCTTTTTCACAGGTTTTGACCCTTAATAAACTTCTTGTACTCTGGACAGTCTCATTGTCTACTTCCAGGGAATCTGACCTGCAGTAATACTTCAGAGAATACCCTGAGTTCCCAACATAGTCTACTTGCATCCTTTGTATAGAAGCAACCTAATTTCCACTTGGTAATTGGGAATAATCACTCCAGATAATAGATTAATCCCTTTTTTAATTTGGTTCTGGAATCTAAGGCAGCAAAATGGGTCCCATGGTATGTGTAGATATAGAGGGTCCAAATTAAAATTTTCCCCGTTCTAATCCTCTGATGATATTTGAAGCCTTTGTTTCTATTACCCAATATGCAAATTGAAATCCAGAATATGTACCTTTTCCAGTCAGGAACCATCAATACCTTCCTGGAGCCAACGAAATCCATTTTCAGGCTTCATGTCAGTCTGATAATGGCCCATAGTGGTCTTAAGTCTCTGGTAATCCCTGTTGAGAAACAGAACAGTTTTGAGCTTCAGAGGGAGTCAGTGGGTTAGACTGACTGACTTACTTATTGTCCATAATAGCATCACTAGACTAACCTCATGACCACGCATCTCAGGCACCCAAGAAGACTCTTCCGGGAAGTAGATTAGAGTATCCACTTGTTGATTCTAGTCCACTTCAGAATTCAGAAGAGGGTTTTTCTGATGAGCATCAATACGCCCCTCTTTAAAGTCTCCTTTTTCAGGCTCATAATGTTCCATAATCTTGCACACCATACCAAGATTCCTTTTATGATTCAGTCATCTAGGGTCCACTTCAGACCATATTACCAATTCATTGTTTGTGATCTAAAAACAAGTACAATTCCATCCCGTTATATTCTCATTATCATTTAATTCCTCTAACATCATGAAGAAACCCATTGAGTACATTTACCTTTCCTTTGGGCAAGTTAATTGGTGAAAACTGTCGCAGAGAACAGACTTCCCCAATGCAGACTGATATTCTATTAGGGAAGGTAATTTTAGATATTTATAGATTTTCTGAGGTACCTTGTGATTTCAGCTGTAGAGAATGAGCCTACCTGAAAAATGCTTGCCAATGTTCTTCCTTT
This sequence comes from Equus przewalskii, assembly GCF_037783145.1. NCBI lineage: Eukaryota > Metazoa > Chordata > Mammalia > Perissodactyla > Equidae > Equus > Equus przewalskii. Next base: position 75,375,066 of record NC_091836.1, read on the forward strand.
GGAAATCTCTACCAATTTTCTCCATAGAATTTTTCACAGTATCTTGAACAACACATTGTTATTCTCATATCCTTCCTGGTTATGACATCACATTTTTTCAATATATAAATTTATTGTTACCAAAATTAAGAATGTAAATAATTACTGTTCAATCAGAACTGCTTACTTCCCTGACTATGCTCTTTTACAGTCAAGAAGCAAATGTCCCTAATGTTCCAATAAATCTGTGACTTTCTTTGCCTGTACCTTGACAACAATTTATGACTCAGTACATCTTAATTTAGAAAGCTGTACCTCACTTTGCATCATATTACAAAACCAAACCAACTTAACAGTCTATTTAACAAAATTGCTGAAATGTTAGATATCTTTGGTTGTGGCAAAAAATGAATTTCACACATTGATCAACATATGTGATATATTCTATCTCCATATGCTATTACTAACAGGGCTTTAATTTTTAATTTTCTGAAATTAGCTTTAAAAAACTTCCCTTGACCTCTTAGTTGCTTAAAAAGTACTGATAGAGATTCTATTGTTAAAAATTTCTAGCTACACAATAACGTTGAACAGAAAAGAGTAGAAAGTCACTGCATATCAACACCAGCATCATTCTGAAATTCCTCTAGACTGCTCCCAAACTCACTCTCATCAATATTCATTCATCTACTTGACAAATATTCATCAAACACCGGTTAAGTGTCAGGAACTAGTCTAGGTGCTGGGGATAGAGGAGTGAACAAAAATGAGAAAAAGTAGGCTCTTAGGCAGCTTACATTTTAGCATGAGAAAAAGAAAAGAAAAACAAATAAATGATTTTATAATATGGCGTGTTGTGATATGTGTCATGGAGATAAATAAAGCAGAGAATTATAAAGTCTGGGATTGCTACTTTAGATAGAATGATAGGAGAATGAATATCTCATTAAGGAGCATTTGATCTGAATGTAAATTCAACACCATTCTTTTATTCCAGTTTAATTAAAACTAAAAATACAAAGTCAAGAAAGACAAGAGTGGCAAGCGGTCCTAGAAAAAGGAACTGATCAGCACAGAAAAATGCTGCAGAGGGTTCAGGTAAGATTAAGTTCTAAAATAGAATCAATATTTTTGGCAATTGAGGTCATTGGCAAGTGCAATTTCTATGTGATGTTGAAATGAAAATTAAATTGAAGTGAGATAAGAAGAATATAGGAGGTGAAGATGAGGAAATGACATAAAGAGGTTACTCGTAACGTTCATGAAGAAGGAATGAGACAGGGCAATCTCTGAAAAGGATATGGAATAAAGATACATTTTGAGACAGGGAGACTTCAAAATCTTCCTATAATGAAGGGCACTATTCATCAGACAAGGGTGAATTAATCCCTGAAGATCCTGGAGTGAAAAGCTGTCCATTTAGTGGGCTGCCCTAGGACTACATTTGAATGGACTCCCAGACATTACGTAGCTAACCCCTAAGAGCACTTGGGTTCTATTCCCACTGTAATGTGAAAAAGACCCTGGCAGATGCTTGGGATAGAGTAGGGAGGGCCTAGAGAGCAGCACACTAGGATCGGGCATCTCAGGGATCTGATTTGTACAAAAACTCCAGACTCCAGGAGCAGCAAGCAAGGACAGGAATCTGGTCCAAGCAACAAAAGACTGAACACAGGCAGCTGAAGCCAGGAAAGCAGAAGCAGCTACAGAAAGCATTGCAGCCTGAGATCCTCTTCAAGGCCCTCCTGAAGTAGTAAGTAAACCAGTCAATGACCTGCATCCTGAGAGATGAGTGGATGGATGTGTCTTGTATTCCTGTAATTGTCCTGATCTGAATTTGATTACATGCCTTATCTTTGACTTCCATAGTTGGCTTTCCTTGTTTGATTCTTCACCTTTAGTAGCTCCCTTCTATCAGGCTCTTCACTTTTTTAGGACCTAAGGTCAGTGATTAGGAAACAAAAGAGAAATGATGCTGAGTTCTAAGATTGTCAGTGAGTAAATGATAAACCAAGAGGTCTAGAATAATAAATTCTATATTGAAGATTCTCAGAAGAAAAACCAACTTCAAAAAAAAGATTATTACATCTGATAAAAAGAAAGAATATAACTATTTATTAAAAGACGTCATATTTAATGTAAATTCTACCTGAATTCAACCAAATTCAACCAAATAAACTGAAGATGTTTGCCATCATACGTATTTTACATTGATCATGAATTTCCAACCATTTCATTGAGATATGAAACAAAAATTAAGATATACTAATATTTGTATAAAGGTAAAATTGCATTGTTTGCAAGCAACTTTCTGCACTACCCAGAAAATAAAAAAAACTATCAATGGGAAAAATTCAAGAATTGACAATAGTTTAGCAAAATGAATGATACGCAAGACAAAAATAACAAAACAAATACAATTGTAATATATCAAATAATAAATTCACAATATTTACTTTACCAGTAACCATTAAATGATTGATGTAATACAGAAAAAACTCACAAAATGTTTAAAAGTGGCACAAGTTTATCAAAGTGGATGAATGCAAAAAATTTGGTGGGGGGCGGGGGGCTGTCAGGAATATTGTCCCTGAGCTAACATCTATTGCCAATCTTCCTCTTTTTTTTTTCTCCCGAAAGCCCCAGTACATAGTTTTATATCCTAGTCATAAGTCATTCTAGTTCTTCTATGTGGGAGGCCGCCATACCTTGGCTTGATGAGTGTTGTGTAGTTCAGCACCTGGGATCTAAACCGGCAAACTCTGGGTTGCCAAAGTGGAGCACGCGAACTTAACCACTCGGCCACAGGGCTGACCCCCTGAAAATTTTTTTTAAGGCTTAAGCAAAAGCAGAGAGAATCCACATCTGTGAATGAGAAGACTTGATAGTATAACGGTGTCAACTTTTTTTTCAAAATTAATCTACAAGTTTAACACAAGCCTAACAAAAACTGCTGTTTTAGAACTCAACATGGATATTCTAAGATTAATCTGGAAAATAAACACATGAAAAGGGCTTTAAAATTAAAGAAAACAAGTAATAAGAGAATATAGTTCTGTTGTGTATTAAAAATATTGTAAAGGTAGAACTTTTAATTGTTTGATATTGGCACAAAATTAACAGAAGAGAAAAATAGAAACAATTGGCTGCCCAGACAGAACTTATACATATAAAAATTTACTATGTGACAAAGGAGGCATAATGATCACCTGGCAAAAGATGTAGAAGTCATTGGTTAATTATTTGAAATCAATTTATTTACATGTCTCTCCTTAACAGCAAAATTAAGTTCATGTAAATAACTTGAGTCACAAAACCAAAAGGTCAGCCATTAAAAATTGTCATAGAAAAGTGAATTTTAGTAAAATTTTGAGTAAAGAATAATTTTCTGTAGTTGTTTCTTGGTTGGATATTAGAATGTTTTGAGAATTTGATGAAAGCTAAACAGATCGTCTCTCCAAAATAATGCAAATATAGACAAAATTTTTCCATATAAATTTAGGAAATTCATAGACTCGCATTCATAAGTTCTTGGTTAAAGAGTTCTATTTAAGCTTAAAAGACATAGAAAAAACATAAAAAGAAAATAGTGTAAATATGAAGGTAAAAGATACATATCTCCAAATATATATGTGTGTGTATATAGAAATACAAAAGCAGCATATAAAACCAAACAAAAATTGACAAAATGTTATAAAAACCATATGATAACATTAGTGGCCATTGAAAATAATGTTTATAAAGAGTTTCCCAATGAATTAGAAAATTTATATGTACTACGTGAAGAGAAAGCACAGGATGAAGAATTCTACTTACATGGAACTTCATCTGTATAAAGATATTGCAAAGAAAAATGCTGAAAATTAAATATTCTGAAATGTCAAAGATCATTATCTTTTGTTTTTGGGGTTTTGATTTATAGCTATTTTTCTTGACATTTTTTAGATTCTAAAAGTGCTGTTGTATTATTTTTCTTTCTTCATTTCATGAGTAATAAATATTTGTTATAATCTATAAATGGCATGGTCATGCATTCTTCACAGAGGTGTTGAGAGGTGGAGACTTTATCTTATACTTAATGCCAACAAATGAAGCAAAGGCAGAGATTTGAAAAGGAAAATTTGATACCTAAATATTTGACAAGGCAAGATATTATTCACAGGTAAAGGCAACAAAAAGATTTCTCAGATATGGAAAGATTACAAAAGCATAATTCCCATGTACACTTTTTGAAACAAATACTTAAAAATATTCTACAACAATCAAGAATGAACAAAATCAAGAATATAAGAATGAAGAGGACCAAGTATTAAAGGACCAAGAATGAGCCATAAAATTACTTAAACGAAAAGGTCTAAATGTATGCATTAAGTTCCTGCTGTATTTCCAAAATACTAAAGAAAAATCTGGAAGTGGTTGGAAGTTTGTCGTTAATTTTCCCTCCTTATATATTTTATTAATAAAATTGATGATTTTAAAATATAGCTTTAGGCATGTCTTTAACATTATTTTCATATTCAGAAGGGGGAACAAATGATATTCCCAAATGGTACTGACATTTTGGGTATGATTTGATGGAAAGAGTGGTGGAATTAAGCGCAGAAGATTAAAATTTTGCTGAAGTCTTTCTCACTTATTAGTGTTTTCAATATATGATTCTTATCTATACAAATCATTCACCCTCTGTATCCTCATATGTGAATAATAACATCTGTTTGGTGAAGATTAAATGAGATGGGTTTTGTCAGAACCCATTTGTCAACCACAGGAACTGTTTAAAAGAAAAGCCTGGTCAGGGTTCTCCTTGTGGCTACTTATTCTCTTCCAGAAAAATCCCCAAGAATGGAGACAACACCTCTACCTTATAACTTGACCTGAAATTTTGGGTTCTTCATAATGTATGCATCTTATGCTTTGAGTCCATACTCCCCACATATAAAAAAATCTACTCAGAATTTCAAGAAAACAAAGCCAGTAAATCTTCACTTTTTCACTAAACATCTTTATCTTAAAATCTATTTTGGCTCTTCTACTGTTCTTATCTGAACTTTTTCCAAGAGTCTCAAGTGGGTTGAGGATACATTATGTTAAAAAGGACTGAGATATCATGGGTGAATCTTACACCTCTACACAAATTTTAACCCTCAGCTCAGCTAACCACAGCCTATTCTTGTTTCCCCTTAATTCACAGGTAGATGCTGAGAAGAAGACATCACATGATATGGATACTGTCCTGGGTAATCAATAGCTCAGGGTTTCAAGAATGTGAGTTCATCCTGATGGGGCTCCCAGGCATTCATGAGTGGCAACGCTTGCTCTCCTTGCCCCTGGCTCTGCTCTACCTCTTAGCTCTTGGTACCAATCTCCTCATCTTTATCACCATCCAACATGAGCTTTCCCTGCACCAACCTGTGCATCTCTTCCTTGGTATCTTGGCTGTGGTGGACATTGGCCTGGCTACTACCTGGCCATTTTCTGATTTGATGCCAAAGCCATCAGCCTCCCTGCGTGTTTTGCTCAGATCTATGTCATCAACTCTTTTATGGGCATTTTCCTCTGCATGGCTGTGGATAGATATAGCCATTTGCTATCCCTTTCATTACTCCTCCATAGTCACCGAGGCTTTTTGTGATCAAAGCCACACTGTCCATGGTACTCAGGAATTGTCTGTTGACCATCCCAGTGCCTGTACTGGCTGCCCAGCAAGATTGTTGCTCTAAAAATGAGATTTACCACTGACTATGCTTGAACTTGGCAGTCACTAGTCAGGCTTGTGATGACATCACTAGTCTGGCTTGTGATGACCACTTGGCCTTGGCCTGGGTTATGTTTGGGAGTGACATGGGTCTGGTCTTTGCTTCCTATGCTTTATTTGCTCAGTGCTGAAGCTGAACTCTGCTGAAGCAAGATCTAAAGCCCTGAATACGTGCAGCTCCCATCTCATACTCATTCTCTTTTTCTACACAGCCCTTATATTAATATCTGTCAACCATCTGGCAGGAAGAAAGGTTCCCTTCACTACTTTTCTCCTTGATATGCTGCACAGTGTCATGCCCCAAGTCCTTAACCCCATGGTGTATGCACTTTGGACCCAGGAGCTGAGAGCGGGCTTCCAGAGGGTGCTTGATTTGGGTGGATACGTGGCCAGGAAGTGAGCCAGCTTTAAACGACAGAATTTTATAGTTGGTATTACAGAAAGAACACAGGCTTTGAAAGTACAACAGTCCTGGGTTAAAATTCCACATACACTAATTGCTAGGAACATCAATTCAAATCAATTTACCTATTTATATATTACATGCTATGTGCAAGGCACTGTTCTAAACATTTCACAAATATTAAGTCACTTAATTGCAATAACAACCCTATGAAGCAAGCACAATTGTTTTTATACATTTTGCAGATGAGGCGAGAAAGTTGAGAAACTGACTCAGTTTCTGGTTGCAGAGTGAAATTAGAACCCAAGATGTCAGGCTCCAGAGTCCCTGCTCTGAATCTTTTCTCTCTATTAAACCTCAGCACTAATTTTTAAAACTGTAATTAAGATGACATTAAAAAGAATGATATTTAACTAAGTGAAATTATATATCACTTAGCTGTTAATAAAAGAAAATTCCACTTAAAAGTTGGCAGTAATTTTTCTTTCTAATGGTAAATATAGTAGGTTTTAAATCATCTCGAAAGAGTCACTGTAGAGAACTCTCCTAAATAAGTGACGAATTCGACAGGAATTATTTTGTCACGTTATAAACTCTTTGCCAACTCGAGTTCATTTACATAAAACATTAAGAGGAATATTTCACTTTTTTTTTTAGGTTATATTGGCTTATAACATTGTGTACGTTTCAGGTGTACATTATTATACTTCAGTTTCTTTATAGACTGCATGACGTTCACCATCAAAAGTCTAGTTTTATCCTTCACCAGACATATGTATCCCTTTACCCCTTTTGACCTCCCCCTACCTCCTTCCCCTCTGGTAACCACTAATCTGTTCTCCTTATCCATATGTTTGTTTATCTTCCATGTATGAGTGAAATCATATAGTGTTTGCCTTCCTCTGTCTGGCTTATTTCTCTTAGCATAATAACCTCAAGGTGCATCCATGTTGTCACAAATGACACTCTTTTGTCTTTTTTATGGCTGAATAGTATTCCATTCCATTATATATATATATATATATACCACATCTTTTTTACCCCTTCATCTGGGGTTGCTCCATATCTTGGCTATTGTGAATAACTCTGCAATGAACATAGGGATGCACAAATCAATTTGAATTGTTGAATTCATGTTCTTTGGAAAAATACCCAATAGTGGGATAGCTGGATCATATGATATTTCTATTTTTAATATTTTGAGAAATCTCCATACTGTTTCCCATAGTGGCTGCACGAGTTTGCCCACGAGCAGTGTAGGAGGGTTCCCTTTTCTCCACATCCTCTCCAACAGTTGTTATTTCTTATCTTGTTAATTATAGCTATTCTGAAGGGTGTAAAGTGATATCTCATTTTAGTTTTGATTTGCATTTCCCTAACAATTAGCAATGTTGAACATCTTTTCATGTGCCTGTTGGCCATCTGTATATTTTCCTTGGAAAAATGTCTGTTCGTATCCTCTGCCCATTTTTTGATGGGGTTGTTTGTTTTTTTGTTGTTGAGTTGTGTGAGTTCTTTATGTATTTTGGAAATCAACCCCTTGTCAGATATATGATTTTCAAATATTTTCTCCCAGTTAGTGGGTTGTCTTTTCATTTTGTTGATGGTTTCCTTTGCCTTGCATAAGCTTTTTAGTCTGATGTAGTCCTATTTGTTTATTTTTTCTTTTGTTTCTCTTGCCTGAGTGGACATGGTATTCAAAAAGATACTGTTAAGACCGATGTCAAAGAGTGTATGGCTTATGTTTTCTTCTGGAAGTTTTATGGTTTCAGGTATTACATTCAAGTCTTTAATCCATTTTGAGTTAATTTTTGTGTATGCTGTAAGATAATGGTCTGCTTTCATTCTTTTGCACTTGGCTAGCTGTCCAGTTTTCACAACACCATTTATTGAAGAGACTTTCCTTTCTCTATTGTATGTTCTCGGCTTCTTTGTCAAATCTTAGCTGTCCATAGATGTATAGTCAGTCACTTTTTTTAACATTCAATGTTACATTGAGCTTCTATAATGAATTAAGAAAGTCCAACTGAAGTCCTAGGGTTCATTGGCAGTATAAAGGACCCCAAAGTCCTCTAAAGTGGAACTTTCCCCATAAGAGAAATAATATGTTTCAGGACAGGAAGAAGAGAAAGTAAGTAAAAAGAAATTATTTATTTCAACACTAGGGCATAGATCAGGGTGAAATAATGGTTCTAGGATGACACATGGATATGGCTGGAAGATTCTTTTGACCCAATCACATGGCATTATGGCAGATTTTGGGGCAAAAAGACCAACTTGTGCCAGTAAACTTGGAAGCCAAAGTGTGAGAACTGTAGGCCATTGAAACTCAAGGATTGAATCATCTTTCCTTTGACAGAATGACTTAGACAGCAAGGGCATTACTATATCTATCAACAGGCAGAATTGGACCACGTGCTTTCATCTGTTTTAAATAGTGATCCATATACCAAAAACAGAAGCATTGACAGCTGACAAACAGTAATGCACTAATGGATGGGTCAAATTGCCTGTTTCTCTTTCCACACAGTATTTGGACTAAGTCCCTGAGATCCTTTAACATTTCAGGAAGAAAAAATAAGTCTCAAAAGAAAGGTACTGAAATTTCTTCTAATCTGACCATCCAAGAGATTGGATTTCCACTTCTGCTAATGGCTCATAGGACAATTCAGACAAAGCCTTCCAGTGAGACTAAGTAGAAATGATAGACAAAACATCTTTAAATGGGTATAGAGAGATTGGAAAGTAACAAATTAGTAAAAATTACGTGGCTAAGACCTGAGTGTCACAGAAAACTTAGAGACTGCTTTTCAGCTCCAACAAGTAAAGAGAGTTTAGAAGTTGTCACTCCCATCCTTACATCAAGAAAAGGCTGGACAAACTAAAAATCAATCGCTTTTCTTGGACCTGTCAGAGAACTGAGGCCACGGGGCTAACTGCCATCCTGGAGGGAGAGAAATACCCTTCATCTAGGTGGGATATGACTCTAATATTTTCTTTTTTCCTGGAGATGAGCCCTCTCTCCAGAAAATGCTCTGAGTTTATTTCATAACATTAACTTTTCCCCTCCTCCTGCCAGAGCCAGTGGACCATCCTTGGATGTTTACTACAAGAATCTGCTGGGTTCCTGGATATAAAGCGTGGGCTCCCTAAGACTGCAGCCCCCAAGTGTTTCTCATTCTCAATCTAGACCACACTCATCCTCCAGCAATTTGTCAAAATTACCTTTGAAGTCTTCCTACCAGTTTGTGACTCCAGTAGCTTCTGCTCCAATTAGCCAGATTCTCTGGATTCACCTCCCTCTCCAAATTTTGGGGTATCAATTGCCCTGCAATGTCAATTCTCTAATGTGTCCAAGAAAAGTCATTGAATTTTCTTTTTTTCACCTTTTTTGGTTGTAAGGACAGGAGTGACATTTCAAAGTTCTTTACATGTCAGAAGTTCTAGTATTGGATTATAATTAAAGTACAAGATAAATATCCATGAGTCCATAATGATAAAATAAGTGATGCAATAAATAAATACATACGGGAGAATATACAAACCTCCCATGCAGAAAAATTCCAAATAATTTTATAGATACACCACCCTCAAGTAGGTAAGGCATAATTCTTGACTTCTTAAGTGCATAGTGTCTTCTTTCCAAATGCCTTCCTTGGCTGCAAGTAAGAAGGTAAAACAAAATATATATATATATATATATATATATATATATATATATATATATTTCAAATACCCAAATTACAGATTTTTTATATCCTCTTCCTCAGTATTCTCTGTAAATTAACCAAATGTTAAAAATTTCTTGAATCAAACTGACTTTCCAAAACTGCAGATTTCCCTGCAGACAGAGGACCTTTACACCTGGAGTTACCCTATGGCTGAGAGCCATAGAGACACATGCTCCAGAGATTAAAAGAGAGAAAGGGACTGAACTCTACTAGACCATTTTTTCCACATTAATCAGGAAGATTAAGACACTCATCCTACTCTGGAGAGTAAGTGAAGATTGAACAGAAGCCAGAAGTGTTATGACAATGACTGGCCAGCACATGACCCAAAACATCAAGAGGAGGAAAAGTGTGCCTCCATAATGTTAGTAAACAAACTATCAATTAGTATTGTGTTTAGCTGTGTATGAGAGACCCCAGATTATAGTAGTTAACCAAATTGGAGTTTATTTCATGCCACACACACACACACACAAAATCAGGCAGTTCAGTTTTTAAGGCAGCTCTTGTACCATCAAGGGACCAAGCTCTTTTTAGTTACTACTCTGTCACTCTAAACTACAGCTACTGTACTCCACATTCAACTCCATATTCCAGACAAGAAGAAGGAAGAAATTTAAAAGGGAGTCTCAACAGACTTTTGCATATATCTCATTGGTCAGAAATGAGTCTGAGGTTCATCTCTAGTTGCAAGGAAGACTAAAAAGTTAAGACTTTTAGCTTCCCAGTCTTTGTGATAGTGGAAAGTTATGCAAAGGTGGATTTGAATGGGTACTGAGTGAATTAATTCTCAGTAAAAACAGACAATACACATCATGTTCTTTTCATGCATTATTTCCAGAAATTGATAAAATATTGGGCCATGAAGAAAGTCTCAAAACTTCCAAAGAGTAAACAAGCTCCAAAGGTCTCTGAATCAACATAACGAAATCAGCACTCACTGCAGCTTTCTCTTTGGATTCTAAAACCTAGCAATACTAACAAGATATTCAATAGTAATCAATCCATAATATGATACAAAACAAATGGAGAGCCATTGACAAACAGAAAAAATGAGGTAACTCCAAAGATAAAAGGCAACTGTGATGGGGTTATGGAAGAATAGAAGCCAAAAAGGTGCTTAGGAAAGGATTGCTACAAAAATAAGGTAGAATCAGCCTGAGAGATGTCTGATACTAACAGAGGCAGAGGGCCGTAAGAAAACCAACCTGGTGATTAATGGCTGGTGCAGTAAGAACAGCCAGACAGGTCTATCTTTCTGCACATACACTCTTGGACCAAGAAGTGGGCTAACAGTCAAGCAACAGTGGTGGGTGGTCCAGAGTATTGGAGATTGGGTCAGAAAACAAGACAGTGACTCACATGACTATGAACACCATGTCTCATGAGGCATGGGGAGAAAGCTCAAAGATAAATCAATCTATTAACACACCCCACCTCTCTCCTACAACAAGTTGCATCAAACAAATATGGCAGCATTCTGAGATTGCCTACTAGAAAGGAAAACAACCAACCAGAGACCAAGATGGCTTGGTCCAAACTTTAGACAGGTTTCTTCCTGACTATAACCCTCTGGCCTCCCTTTTCTTGGGGAATTTGCTTGAGAAAACTTGTAATTGTGAATTTTTTCTCTGCCCCTTTGCAATATATATAAATCTTCTCCTAACCTCTTGCCAGTTTTACAACCTAGGAGATGTCTCTCTCAAGGACCTGGGAACTATCTCTTAAAATGTAAATATCAAAGGAGATAGCACTCCACCTCCTAGTCTCTGTGAAAAGTAGGAGCCTAATTCTAAGAGCGCCAATTAGCAAACACAGATGTCCTAATCACAGACAAAAACATTTGCAATCTCAGGAATAATTCGATGTGCTTGACACATCCTGTTGATCAATCTCCCCCTAAAGTCCCCCAGTACTTTTCCACTAGCTCAATCCAGGGCTTAAATGCATTCCACCTGACACCTTACCCCAGCCGAACCCTGCCTTTTCTTTTGCAGAACTGAGTATCCAGACTTGGGCTGTTCACTCTTCCCCATTGCTGGTAATAGGATCAGAATAAAATCAACTTTCGTTTGTTCATCTTGTCCAGGGTTTTTCTTTTTTTGATGAGGAAGATTGCCCCTGAGCTAACATCTGTGCCAATCTTCCTCTATTTCGTATGTGGACTCTGTCACAGTGTGACTTGATGAGCAGTATGTAGGTCCACACCTGGGATCCCACAAATACCAGGCCACTGAAGTGGAGCATGTGAACTTAACCACTAGGCGACTTGGCCAGCCCCAGTACAGTTTTTCTTTAACACCAAATACAGCCGTCTATTTGAGCAAAATCAATATGAAAGAGTAGCATTAAAGTTAATAAGCACTACCCACATTTGAAGAGAGAGAATAAATTCAGAATCAACCAAAAAGTCTCCTCATAAGGTAACTTTCTCTACGCCAGTTCTCTACTTCAGGATGCCAGTCCCTCATCACTTCATGTGTAGGGGTGGTGACAAGCGCTGTTATTAGCCTTAGGTAACTGCACTATAACTTAGCATCTCTTACTGATGACACCCTTATCAATAGTCCCTTTGGAAGTAATCTCATCTCAAATTATTCTAGTTTGAGAAATAGCAAACGTTGGCAAGGATGTGAAGAAAAGGGAATTCTTGTGAACTGTCAGTGGGAATGTAAATTGGTGCAGCCACTATGGAAACAGTATGGAGGTTCTTCAAAAAATTAAAAATAGAACTACCGTATGATCCAGCAATTTCACTTCTGGGTATTTATCTGAAGAAAATAAAACACTAATTCAAAAAGATATATGCACCACCATGTTCATTGCAGCATTATTTACAATAGCCAGGATATGGAAACAACATAAATGTTTATCAATGGATGAATGGATAAAGAAGATGTGTTATATACAATGGAATACTATTCAGCCATAAAAAAGAATGAATTCTTGTCATTTGCCACAACATGGATGGACTTGAGGGTATTATGCTAAGTAAAATAAGTCAGACAGAGAAAGACAAATACCATATGATCTCACTTATATGTGGAATTCAAAAACAAAACCAAGCTTACAGATACAGAGAACAGATTGGTGGTGGCTGGGGGAGGGAGGGGTGGTATGAAATGAGTGAAGGGGGTCAAAAGGTACAAACTTCCACTTACAAAATAACTAAGTCATGGGGGGTTGGCCCAGTGATGCAGCAGTTAAGTGTGCACATTCCTCCTCAGCGGCCCAGGGTTTGCCAGTTCAGATCCCGGGTGTGGACACGGCATTGCTTGGCAAGCCATGCTGTGGTAGGCATCCCACATATAAAGTAGAGGAAGATGGGCATGGATGTTAGCTTAGGGCCAGTCTTCCTCAGCAAAAAGAGGAGGATTGGCAGCATATGTTAGCTCAGGGTTAATCTTCCTCAAAAAAATAAATAAATAAAAATTAAAAAATAATGTCATGAGGATGTAATATATAGCAATATACACCATACGCAATATGGTGGGGATAGTTAATAACACTCGATTACATATTTGAAACTTGCTGAGAGAGAGTAACTCTTAAAAGTCCTCATCACAAGAAAAAACATTTTGTAACTATGGATGGTGACAGATGTTAACTAGACGCATCATGTCACAATATATACAAATGTTGAATCATTATGTCGTACACCTGAAGCTAATATAATGTTATGTGTCAATTATACCTCAATAAAAAACATTTTTTTTAATTATTCTAGTTAGAGTGGGCTGCCTTTTCCCTACTGGGATTCCATCTACTACAATGCTCATTCATTCAGTTAAGCAGTGTAGAAGTTATTACCAAAAGCAGTTTCAATGTCGTGATAGGACACATTTTAGATGGCCATCAATTAAAAAGGTGAGGATTTGAAGGCAATATACAAAGATGGCTCTTACAAGAGGTTAGATCAATGAAAGGCAGACCCTGAGGACACAGGAGTGATATGAGAAGCCATGGGAAGACCTAGGCAGAAGTACATGGAATAGAGATATTTTTGAAGTTGGCAGTCCTTGGAATCTTCACATATTGAAGTGCATGATATGGAAGAGAGGAAGACTGTTGACAAAACAAAAGGAGTCACAGGCAGTTCTCTATGTCACTTGGTCTGAAAGTACAAACACGTTCCAGCACCAATGGTATATTACAAAACAATTTGGGCATGATGGAATTTCGCATTTGCCTTCGTGCAATTTGTCCCCTACAAACACTGGTTGAATGAAAAAAACTGCATCAAGGTGAAGACAAACTGCATGGGAATACACAAAACACACACACACACACACACACACACACACACACACATCCCTAACATCTGTGAGCTACCTTCATTCACTTCACAACTTTCCATCTGATTTCAGATAAAGCTCCTTCTACCACTTCACAGTAACTCACAAGCTGCAACCCTTCCACCCATTTCCACAAGCAAATTTCATGTCTTTTTCAAAGTGCTGTATTCATTGTAGGATTTGTGTTTTTCTTAACCATTTAACATGTGTAAGACTGCGACTATTTGTATTAGTTTTCTTTTTTATGTCACTGATGACATTTTTGAGTGCTGTGCTCCTAATGCCATTTTTCCATAAATCTTGTGGTTTTACATGTGGGATTTTGCATAGCACAGTGATTTTTAAGAACTGACTGTACTTTCTAGAGTGAGTGGGGAGGAAACCAAGCCTAGACAAAAGAGAGAACACACCTTCTTCCAACAATCCAAGCTGGCAGAGCCATCTATCTGGTGGGCCTGCCACCTGGGACCACGTTTGAGTAGGAGTGTTCCCTGAAGTGATCAAGACAAGCCTCCAAAGTCACTGGGGACCCTTCCTGCTGGACTGAGACAACAACTTGCCCTGGGAGTAGTTAGATGTGACTGAGGAGTGCCATGAAATGAGCCCAGGGAGAGTTATACCAAGACCAGGTCATTTCATGGCTGTGATTTATAACCCAAATTCCAGGAGTGGTATGGAGAGGAATAGATCTGCTCTGAGCAAAAAAAATGCCAAAGACAGGCAGCAACAGCCAGGAGAGGGGAAGCAGCCCAGAAGTAGGTACCAGCCTGAAGGCATCTTCATGGTTCCTCCTGCAGTAGTAAGTCAACCAGCCAATGTCATGGACTCTGAGAGGGGAATCAATGGAGGCAACCTCTCTTGGGTTCTGTCCTGGTCTATGTATCTGGCTCACCATCCTTGGATTTGTCAATGTGCCTTTCTTTACCTTCCATCATGTTCTTCACTTGTGCAAAGGTTAGGAGCTATATCTGGGAATGAGGCCAAAGTGATGAGGCTGAGCTCTGATATGGCCCTGTTGGAGCCAATGGGGCTCTCTAGCCAGAGGAATATGAAAAGATCTCCTGTCTATCACAGTGTCATGCACACAGGAGGCTCTCAGTAAAAAATTGGTGAGTAAATAACCAAACTAAGTGATTCTTGAATAATAAATTATAAGGCAAAGATTCTCAAAATAAGAGGATTTTATGAATCACAAGGCCCAATTCTTTCATGATCTAGAACTCTTACAGTATATAAAATACACTGTTAACTTGTTTTATTTGTAAAATACAGAAGCCAACACCATTCTCAATGAAAAATTTAATAGACTTTTACCAAATAAACCAAAGAGGGGAAATGAGACTTGCTGTTTCACTATTGTTTCACATTGCTCTGATTAAAATAAAACAGAAAAACATAGATAAGAGGTAGAATATTTGGAAAAGAGAGTCTCAAATTTTCATTTGTATAACATTTGTGAGATCTCACTAGAAAATCAAAGAGAGAAAAATGAACTGAAAAAAGTTTTCAACTAACAGTAAAATAGTAAAGTGAATCCAGGCAAAATAACAGAAATCAGCAGGCTTCCTATGTACCAATAACAATTAATTAGAAAATATTCTCTAGAAAAAAAAATTCCACTCAAAAAACTTCACATATTGTAAAAAAAAAATGGTGTAAAGTGTTGAGACATATAAATAATGCCTTTTAGTGACAGATGTAAAAGAAAATTTAAGTAAAGGAAGAGATGCATCAAATTGCTGAATAAGAATGAAAAATATTTTTAAGATTTTACAAATTAATTTTTATATTTCATAGGATCTCAATTAAATTTAAACATTTTGTAAATCAACAAAAGAATTTAAAATATTCCTGGGAGTCTAAACACTAAAAAGAGCTTTAAAATTTAAAATTTTAAGTGGAAAAATATCTATTGTTACACCTGCAACTAATATAATATTGTATGTGCACTATACCTTAATTTACAAGAAGATCTATTGTAATTTAAATCTCTTATAAATCTAGAAATGTATTAGTCACTATAGCGTTCTCATCACAAGGCACAAATAGAAAAATGGAGCAGAATAAATTAGACCCAACACATGTAAGAACTTACTGGATGCAAAAGGAGGCATCAACAGTTAATGGAAAAAGAAACCAAAATTATTGTTTTATATTTGGAGAAAAATAAAATAATACAAATATATTCTTTTCACTGTAGACCAAAATCTATTCAAGATAAATAAGTTACATTTTTGTAATGAACCATTAAAAACAGAAAAAAAGTAATGAGAAATGAATAGTAATCAAAATTATGAGTTGATGATTTTCTAATCCATTCAAGGTATGTTGTCATTTTCCCTTTCTGATAAGATAACTTGAAAATGTTCTACAGCCATGCAAGATTTGAATCAAAATAAAGACCTCACAAATGGAGAAATACTGTTATGAAAAGATATACGATGAACATTGATTTCACTTATGTATAAATGTGAAAATATTTAAATGTAAAACTGTGGCAATTATGGCAACTAAATCTAGTACATGTTAAAATCCCCTGAAAAAAAATATGGTATTGTGCATTTTTAAAATAACACCCTTGGGAAAATCCCATTCAAATTTAGAAGTGTTAGGAAAGTTACTGCTAATTTAATCATCTTGCATATTTCAGTATTTTAAAAAATCAGCAAATTGAAAACTATGGGTTTTAATATGTTTTCAATTTAACTTTTGTGATCAGAAGGGGAAACGAGGTTATACCTTAAAAGAACCATTTGTATCAAGCCATCAGAAATAGTTTAATGGAAAGCGCATAACAACTAAATATGGAATACTAAAATTTTAGTCCCTGATCATCTATCATTTAAAATTCTAAACTCAGATAAATCATTTAACTTCTATGAGCCTTAATTTCCTCAAATTCAAAAAAGGCCTTTCAAAGGTATTTTTGTGAGAACATCTAAACCCTATACAAAACAAAACCATCATGATAATTCTTGTTTTGACTCTTTTTATTCCCTAGAAGACCTCCAAGAAAGGCTATATCTATTCTGTCCTTAGTGTTTGCCTTCTGAGAAATCAGGCTATTCATAATGATTGTGTCTCCTGCTTTTTGTCCACGTCCTCTTGCTCCATGTAAAAAAAACACCATTGAGTGACATGGAGCCAGTAACTGATTCCCCTCTGAGTCTATTTTTTTCCTGCTGTAATCTTCGTTTTAGGGCTTATTTTGGCCACCTCAGTTACTTTTTAAGAACATTTTCCAGGTACAAAAGAGACATGGAGGACTATCACAATCAAAGGGAATATGAGTGAATCATATCTTTAAATTAAATCTGAATCTCAGCTGAACACTTAACCAAGCTTCCTTCTTGTTTTCCTTTATCTACAGACACTAAGGATTAAGATGCTCCAAGTTATGAATATCTCCCAGAGTATAACCAATAACTCAAGACTTCAAGTGTCTAAGTTCATCCTGAGGGGATTCCCAGGCATTCAGGAGTGGCAACACTAGCTCTTCTCGCCCCTGGCTCTGATCTGTGTCTTAGCTCTTGATGCCGATCTCCTCATCATGATCACCATTCACCATGAGTTTAACCTGCACAAGCCCATGAATTAGTTCCTTAGTATCTTGGCTGTAGTGGACATTGGCTTGGCTACTACCATCATGCCCAAGATTCTGGCTGTCTTTTGGTTTGATGACAAGGCCATCAGCCTCCCTGAGTGCTATGCTCAAACATATGCTGTTCACTGTTTTATTAGCATGGAGTCAGGCATCTTCCTCTGCTTGACTGTGGATAGATATGTAGTCATCTGCCCCCGACTTCAACACACCTCCATAGTTACTGAAGCTTTTGTGGTTAAAGCCATAGTACTCATGGTACTTAAGAATGTCCTATTGACCATCCGAGTGCCTGTACTGGCTGCCCGGAGACACTGCTGCCCCAAAAATGAAATTGAGCACTGCATGTGCTCTAACCCAGAGGTCACTGGCTTGCCTGTGATGACATCACCATTGATAGGTTTTTATCAGTTGGCTTTGACATGGGTCCTTCATGGAAGTGACATGGCTCCAGTCCTTATTTCCTATGTTCTGATCTTTTGCGCTGTGCTGAGACAACTCTGCTGAGGCAATAGTCAAGGCTCTGAGCACCTGTAGTTCTCATCTCATCATCATCTTCTTCTGTGCAACTATTATTGAAGTATCTATAGCCCCCCTGGCAGGAAAAGTACCTCCTGTCTTCCCTTCTTAATGTACTTAATATTGTCATCCCTCTAGCCGTTTACCCCATGATATATGCTCTTAGAGACCAGGAGCTCAGAGTGGGCTTCCAGAGGGTGCTTGGTTTAGATGGGAATATGTCCCGGAAGTGACACAAACTTAAAGAATGAGTTATGAGGTACTACAAAAGACCACAGGTTTTGAAACCCAACAGACTGAGGTTGGAATCTGATTTCCATCTTTCATTAGCTAAATATAATTTGTTAGATCCAGATGTTGGGTTTATCAAACACTGACTTCAGAGCAACTATTGTAAAGATACTCAAAGAATTAAAGAGTACTATGCTTAAAAAATTAAAGAAAAATATGAGGAAAATGACTCCACAAGCAGAGAATCTATTGAGACAGAAACTGTATAAAAGAACCAAATGGAAATTCTGAGGTTGAAAAGTATGATAACAAAAAAAGTCACCAGAGAGGTTCAACAGCAGGTCTGAGGTGGCAGAGGAAAGAATCAGTGAGCTCGAGAATAAATAAATAGAAAGTATACAATCCTTAAAGATAAAGGAGGGGCTGGCCCCATGGCTGAGTGGTTATGTTCCCACGCTCTGCTTCAGTGGCCCAGGGTTTCACCAGTTCGGATCCTGGGTGCAAACATGTCACCGCTCATCAAGCCATGTTGAGGTGGCATCCCACATAGCACAGCCAGAGGGACCTACAACTAGAATATACAACTATGTACTGGGGGATTTGGGGAGAAGAAGAAGAAAAAGAAAAAGAAGAAGATCAGCAACAGCTGTTAGCTCAGGTGCCAATCTTTAAAAAAAAAAAAAAGATAAAGGAAAAATGAAGAGAGATTCAGAGACCTGTGATACAACATCAAAAATACCAACACATGTGTAATTAAACTCTCAGAAGAAGAGAGAGCAAGAAAAGAGTAGAAAAATATTTTGAGGAAATGTTGGTCAAAGTATTTGAAGATAAAAACATCAATCTACATATCAAGAAGTTCAAAGAGTCCCAACTAGGATAAAAACAGAGATCTACATCTACATATAGAGGAGTCAGTCTACTAAAGACAAAAACAAAGAAAAAGATCTTTAAAGAAATAAAAGAAAAAACTCACAATAAACACACATTACAATTAATAATGACTTCTCATCAGAAATAACGCAGGCCAGAGGGAATAGAATGACATATTCCAAGTTCTAGAAGTTCTTGGTGTCAACCAAGAATTCTAAATCCAACAAAATTATCTCTCAAAATGAAGACAAAATAAAAACTATTGTAGACAGAGAAAAAGAACACAGGAAATTCATTGCCAGCAGACTTGCCTTACAAGAAATACAGTCATATGTTGCTTAACAATGAAGATATGTTCTGATAAAATGCAGTGTTAGGTGATCTTGTCATTGTGCAAACTTCATAGAGTGTACTTCTGCAAACCAAATGGTATAGCCTACTACACACCTAAGCTATATGGTACTAATCTTAAGGGACCACTATTGTATATGTGGCCTGTCATTAACCAGAACATCATTATGTGGTGCATGAGTGTACTAAAGAAAATCATTCTGGAGGGAGGGAAATAACACGAGACAGCACATTGAAACCATAGGAAGAAATGAAGAGCACTCAAAATGTTAAATATAAAAGACTATATATAGATATAGTTTTCTCTTTTTCTTTTAAAATTTCTTTAAAAGGCATAGGATTATATAGAAACACTGCACTGGTGGGTTTATAACACATATAGATATAATATATTTATTTGACAGTAATAGCAAAGAAGGAGGAAAGGTAGATACATTGGAACCAAGATCTTATATCTTATCAGAATTAAGTTTGTATTCATCTAAATTAAATCATGATTTTAAAAAAAGAGGTGCACCCATAAAGCAATATCTAAGAAAATAACTAAAACATAGTTTAAAAATCAACAGAAGGCTTAAAATAGTACACTAAAAATATTTATTTCATGCAAGATAAGTAAAATAGTAGTAACAGAGAAACAAAACACCGAGGAACAGACATACAGAAAGCAAAAACCAAACTGGCAGGTATAAATCCAAACATATAAACAATAACATCAAAAGTGCATGGACTAAACACTCCAATCAAAAGTACTTCAAGGAACCGGCCCTGTGGCCAAGTGGTTAACTTCACACGCTCCACTTCGGCGGCCCAGGGTTTCGCTGGTTCGGATCCTGGGCGGACATGGCACCGCTGATCAGGTCATGTTGAGGAGGCATCCCATATAGCACAACCAGAGGCACTCACAACTAGAATATACAACTATGTACTGGGAGGCTTTAGGGAAAAGAAAAAAAAAAAGATTGGCAACAGATGTTAGCGCAGGTGCCAATCTTTAAAAAAAAGAAAGTACTTTGAAAAGTACAAATAGTTTGAAAGATGAAAGCTAAAATATGTAAGCTATGCAAACAAAAATATAAGAGTGCTGGAGTGACTATATTAATATCAGATAAAATCAACTTTAAGACATGAGATATTTCTAGTTATTTAATAATGCTAAAAGGGTCAATATATTAGAAAGATGTAACAACTATAAATGTATAGGCAGCTATCAATACAGCCCCAAAATGTATGAAGTAAAATCTGACATAATTGAGAGAAGGAAGAGCTCAACAATAAGAGTGGGGATTTTAATATGCCACTCTCAATAACTGATAGAATAACTAGACAGAATAACAGCAAGAATATAGAAGGCTTGAACACACTATCAACCAGTTTGATCTAATTGACATTTATAGAACACTTAACCCAATGACAGCAGAATACATATCTTTTCAAGTACACTTGGATATTTCTCCTGGATAGATTATATACGATATGATAAAAACAAGTCTCAACAAATTTTAAAAGATTAAAATCATACAAAATATGTGTTCTGATCTCAACAAAATTAAATTAGAAATTCACAACAAGAAGAAATTTGAAAAGTCCCCAAATGTTTAATGTTTAGAAATAAAACAAAACACTTCTAAATAAACCATGGGTAAAGAAGAAATTATAAGGGAAATTAGAAAATATTTTAAACTAAATGAGAATCTAAATGCAACATATCAAAATTTATGGAATACATCTGAAGCACTGCGGAGATGGAAAATTATAGCTTTAAATACCTGTATTAGAAAAGAAGAAAAATCTCAAATCCATAATCTAAGCTATTTTAAGAAATAGAAGAATTAAAACCAGTGCAAGCAGAGAAACTAATAAAAACAGAACCAAAATTAATGAAATAGAAAACAAAAAAATAAAGAAAACCAGTAATTTACACTAAATATTTATTTAAAGTAAATAATCTGTTAAAAAAGCAAAATTTTATTTAGAAAAATGTTCATTGCATCATTACTCATAAAATAAAATGAAGTTCATAAAAAGTATGTCTATAAAACTTTGTAATTATAGGGGAAAATTCTCATGAAATAATAATTTGAAAAAGAAAACAATAAAGTATCTTCAACAAGATATCTCCTTATCCTCTCTCTCCTCTCTCTTTCTCTCTCATATTACAGTACATTTCTCAGTTAATTAAAGCACCTAAAGATGAAGATCATGTTTTGGGTGTGCTGTCTAGGAAACACCTCAGATGGATAAAGCAACTGAGGACAAAGCTCAAATTAAAGCAGGTACCTTCCCACTAAAGCATCATAGTCCCAAATTAGCTTCCATTTTGTTCACAGAGATGTACATGGAAATGACAAAGGGAAAAATAAACAAAATTTAAGTATTATGTCTTTCAAAGATTTAGGAGCGTATTTACCGGTACATAAGTGGAACCAAATAAATGAGAAGAATACGAGTTTTTCAACATATATCACAAAGAAACCAAGAGCTCAGCTAACTCTTGACTATTCAAGAGTTAACATATGTCTTGGTACCTAACCTTTCAGCACCAGGAAGTGGACTGAGAAAGCTATACTGTCCCCAAGAAGGACATATTCTCCAAAGCCCATTTTAGATATAGGCCCAAGAAGATAAAGGAAAAAGAAGCAGCTTTCAGAAAAGCTTTCATGGGTCACAGAGAGAAATGGACAAGAGAGTTTCTGAGAGAGTCTAATCAAGAAACTTCTCCAAAACTTCCCAATGTCTGCCCAATGGAGATTGCAAAATTGTTATGAATTAATGAATGTTGAATGTCTCATGTTCTTCATTTTTCCAAGTGGGAGAAGCTATTGTTGTTAAACATCTCTGTTACACTACTATATTTTTAATAGGAGGGTGAAGAGTAAGCAGATAAATGTTTTTTAAGTCATAGGTCTCTAGACCAAGAAGAGCCCCAACCAAATCTCATAGAGACGTTCTTGTATATCACCTGAAGATCCTACACTTTGAGCTGAGTAAAGTGCCTGGGGCTTCTGGGTCTCTCCTGTGGAGAGGATTTGTGCAAGTAGATACATGGGAAGAAGGGAAAAAAACATAGTAAGTGACCAAAAGCACAGATGGTGGCAGAACAATTAGCACTCATTGCAAATCCAGGAGCACTCTCACATTTCCCTCCTTCCCTTGCAGTTGAGTTGGGACCATTTTAAGACAATACATTCAGCAATGAAAACATGAACAAAAGTGATGAATCTCTTCAAGACCAAGGCAGTTAATAATTGGAGTGCCTCAGCTTCCCTCTCTTTCCCTGCTTTGGCAGCTCTGAAAAATGCATGTTGACATGACAGTTTCACAGAATGGAGGGATCCAGGATTCCTGAGTCACTAAATGGAGAACAGATCCTGTTGACACACACTGCACTTTAAATGAGAAAGGAATTAACTTTGTTTTGCTAATTCACTGAAATTAAGCAAAATTTAAGCTATCCTAATACAGACATGTTTATTTTGAGATGTCTACTAGACATACAACCAGATATGTCAAGAAACAGTTGATTATATGAATGTGGATCTCAAGGGAAAAGTCTAGGCTGGAGATATCAATTTGGAAGTCATCCTAATTTAGAAATGGTATTTTAAAGCCATACGACTGTCTCTAATTAGGAAAAAAAGTATAGATATGGAAGCTAACATAGAATCATAGAGTATTACCCTGTTTCATCTTTTTAACATCTGAATATTTGTGTGATATATCATATTTTCTATTACCAATGTGACCCCCATGCCTTGTTCTTTGTTCACGTGTCTAGCTTGAACAACTGGCTCTTTATGGGCAATGCCTGTGCCTGTGTCAATCTACCCATTTTCTGCATGAGTAAAGAGATTTTTTGAATATAATAATTGTGATAATTCCTTAAATATAAAATGTAATCAATATCAACCTTAGTCTGTCTCAACAGCTTAATACTTTTTAAAAAGCATTCTTTTATATTCATTACCTAATTTCATTCACACAACAAACTTATGGTTATGATGGCAACAGTGTTTCAGGTGGTGATGGTCACATACAGTCTTGGAAGGTAAGCAAGAGAAGGCAGAGGAGCCTCTGGAAGTATTGGAAAACTCGTTTATATCAAATCTAAAACATCCTCCTCAGGCAACAAACTTCAAATTAGAATTATAGCTAACACTGAGAGCTCACTAAATGCAGAGCATTATACCAAGTAGTTTACATATTTAATTTAATCCTTACAAAGACCTTTGAGCATAGGTACAAGTGGTTCCACTTTATAGGTTAAGACTAAATTTCTAAAAGGTAGGAATTTGCCAACGGTCAAAAATTAGAAAGTAAGGGAGCTAGGATATGAATTCAGATGCATTTTGTTTCAAAGCCCAAGTGCTTTCTGCTGCAATACGCTACAACACCTACACTTGGGAACTTGATTGGTAAGTTCTCTTTTCTCTTGCTAGTAAGAGAAAACTATGAAGGAACCATGGGCTTTCTCAAGATGTCCTACAATAGATATCATGTGAGCCATACTGTCCCTGATTTGCTTGGTCTTGAGTCCATAAATCATGGGATTAAGCATTGGGGGAATAGAGATTTTCAAGAAGAATGTAGACATGGCGAGGGATGTTCTTGCCAAATCGGTGGGTCAGGAAAGTGAAAAAGGATGGGATGAAGAAGAGAAGAATGACTCCAATGTGAGAATCACAGGTGTTGAAGGAAGTCTAAACACAGTTTGGAGGATCAAAGTCTAAGAAATACCAATGAGTGCAACATCTACCAAAACTGATGCCATTGGCACTGAGAAGCCATACCAGACGTTGACAGTGATGTCAGCACAGGCAAATCTGGCCACTCCAATGTGTTCACAGTACAAGGGTGGGATGATATTCATCCAACAGTATGGTAGCCTCTTCAACAGGAATATGAAAGGGAAAATGGTCCCAATGCTTCATCCCCAGATTGCAGGGGTCATTTTTACAATTTCTGTAGAAGTTGTACGTGGTTGTGTATCTCAAGGGAGTACAAATGGCCACATAGTCATCAAATGCCATGGCCAGAAGGATTCCTGACTCAGCCACAAAGACAACATGGATGAAAAACATCTGAGTGATGTATGCATCAAAGGCAATCTCTCAAGCATGGAACCACAAAATAGCCAGGGCCTTGGGCACAGTGGTGGTGGACAGCAGGATGTCCGTGCCATCCAGCATGGATAGGAAGACATACATGGGTCCATGGAGTGTGTGTTCATTGAGGACAACAAGGATGAGGACTCCATTTCCCAAGACTGCAGTGATGTACATGAGGAAGAAGGGGATGGAAAGTCAGGTGTCGTAGTTCTCCAGTCCTTGGATGCCATGTAAGATGAACACAGTGGGGTGAAAGGTGGTGAGGATAGCACCAGACATACCTGCTTTGATGTCTGTCTGCGAAGACTACAGAAAGTGAGAGTGAGTGGGCAGAACCAACTGTAAGTTTCACTAAAAGTTGAACATTAGATAATGAAATCAGTCACTAATGCCTTGACTTAAAGTATATAACATTATGCTTTCACTTCCTACATTATCGTTGCAAACATAAATACAAACGTAGGTTCCCACAACTCAGCAATGCCTAGAATCCATACATACCTCGCCATTCTCACTTACATACTCCTACTCAGGCTTCGGTCACCCCTCACCTGTTCTTCTGCAGTAGCATCCTCACTAATATGGTCTCCCTGTCTCCCAACTTCCCATCCTCAACCCCTCCACATGCATCAGCTATGTTGCAGCCTTGGTGGTATGCTGAAAACAAAAATCTTATTGTGTTTTCTCTTACAATTCTTACATAGCGATTTATTGATTACAAGATAAAAGCCCTAACTTCTCAAGCATGCCAAACCTTCCACAATCCTGCTGTTACTCCCTTCTCTAGCGTCAATCCCCTTTAGGCACTCTAATAAAGCTAAATTAGACTATGATCCATTCTCCACACAAAATCTGAGTTTTCCAACCTTCATGACTTTGCTCAAGCTTTTCTCTTAATCTGGAACATACTTTTCTACCTTTGGTGTTTGTTAAACTCCTGTTGATCTTCCAGTTCACAGTTTAAATATTTATCATCTGGGAAGACTTTCCCAGGTTCAAATTCTGGGTTTCCAACTGTCTGATTATTGACAAAAAGCTAATTTTTCACATCTCAAAAATTTAGCCTTATCTGTGAAAATAAACTATTATACCTATCTTGAAAGGATTTAATTAAATACTTTCTGTAAACTGCCTAGTATAGTGGCTGGCATAGAAACACTAAATAACTGCTAGTTATTATTATTCAGTGGATCAGTACAACTTAATAAAGAGCCCAGAAACTAACATATTTGGAATTTAAAATGTAATAAAGTAGCATTTCAATTTAGTGGGGAAAAGGAAGGCCTACTCAATTAATGGCATTGGGATATTGGACTATGTTATTTTTGTTAGAGAATAAAATTAGTTCCCATCTCACTCGGTAAACAAATAGAAATTCCAGATAAGCTAAAGATGTACATTTAAAAAATGAAACTACAAAAATATTAAAAATTAAAATAAAGGTTTTAGGAGAAAACATAGGAAAATATTTGGGGAGTTGGAAAGATCTTCCTAAAACAAGGAAACCATATTTCACAGACAGTAACAATTGAACGATGTAATTAAGCAAAAATTCAGTCAAAGATAAATAAAAATCCCAGGAGGAAAACTTACAAAGCATGTAATGGACGAAGGGTTAAGATCCTTAAATACTAAAAGTTGGTATAAATAAATAAGGAAAAATTAGAAAATGTACAAAGAATCAAAATGACAATTGACAGCACAAGAAAAATGGTCCATATATGTATGAAAAGATGCTAAAAATTTAAAGAAATAAAAATCAGTATCATATTAAAATATTGTTGTTTTCCTATCAAATTGGGAAACATAAGAAAAACAGCCTCCAGTGCTGGTGGCACAGCATTATAACATATAGATATATTTATAAGGATATTCATTGCTATACTGTTGCAATAGTAAAAGAAATGTACATTACAACTTCCAAATCCGTCAACAGAGCAATAAATAAATTACAGTATATATAGTACAATGGAATTTTTTGCTTCCATTTTTTAAAAAGAAGTATTCACCATGGCATACAGTTAAGTGAAAAAGCAAACTGAAGATTAAAATGCATTAAGGTAATTCTTTTTTTTTCTCTCTGTATATCAGTCAGGACACTTTATATTATAAGTAACAGAAAATTCAACCCATTCTGGCTTGAGTACACAGGGAAATGTCTTAGTTCCTGAAAAGTGTTTCTAGTATAAGGTTTATCTAAAGATTCAAGAAATCATTAGGGGTTCCATTTCTTTTTTGTTTGTTTGTTTTTTTTTTTTACATCATCTCATTTATTTATTATTTATCTTTTTAATGTCTTTTTTATTGCAGTAGCATTGGTTTACAACATATACAAATTTCAGGTGTACATTGTTATATATTTCGTCCTCTGTGTGGATTACATCATGTTCACCACCCAAAGACTAATTACAATCCATCACCACACACATGTGCCTAATAATCCCTTTCCCCCTCCTCCCTTCCCCTCTGGTAACCACCAATCCAATCTCTGTTTCTCTGTTTGTTTGTCGTTGATTTTATCCTCTACTTATGAGTGAGATCATATGGTATTTGACTTTCTCCCTCTGACTGATTTCACTTAGCATAATACACTCAAGGTCCATCCATGTTGTCAGAAATGGCCAGATTTCATTGTTTCTTATGGCTGAGTAGTACTCCGTTGTGCATATATACCACATCTTCTTTATCCATTCGTCCCCTGATGGGCACCTAGGTTGCTTCCAAGTCTTGGCTATTGTGAATAAGGCTGCAATGAACATAGAGGTGCATGTATCTTTAGACGTTCGTGTTTTCATGTTCTTTGGATAAATACCCAGCAGTGGAATAGCTGGATCATATGGTAGATCTATTCTTAATTTTTTGAGGAATCTCCATACTGTTTTCCATAGTGGCTGCATCAGTTTGCACTCCCACTAGCAGTGTATGAGTGTTCTCTTCTCCTCACATCCTCTCCAACAATTATTGTTTCCTGTCTTGTTAATTAGCCATTCTGACAAGAGTGAGGTAATATTTCATTGTAGTCTTGATTTGCATCTCCCTCATAGTTAATGATGCTTAACATCTTTTCATGTGCCTGTTGGCCATCATTATATCTTCTTGGAGAAATATCTGTTCAGATCTTTTGCCCATTTTTTAATTGGGTTGTTAGGTTTTTGGTTGTTGAGATGTATGAGTTATTTGTATGTTTTGGATATTAACCCCTTATCTGATATATGGTTTGCAAATATCTTCTCCCAATTCTTAGGCTGTATTTTCATTTTGTTGATGGTTTCCTTTGCCTTGCAGAAGCTTTTTAGTTTGATGTAGTGTCCTTTTGTTTCCTTTGCCCGGTCAGACATGGTGCTTGGAAATACGCTGCTAAGACCAACGTCAAAGAGTGTACTGCCTATGTTTTCCTCTAGAAGTTTAATGGTTCCAGGTCTTATATTCAAGTCTTTAATACATTTTGAGTTAACTTTTGTGTATAGTGTAAGATAATGGTCTACCTTCATTCTTTTCCATGTGGCTGTCCAGTTCTCCCAACACCATTTATTGAAGAGACTTTCCTTTCTTCGTTGTATCTTCTTGGCTCCCTTGTCGAAAATTAGCTGTCCATAGATGTGTGGGTTTATTTCTGGGCTCTTAATTCTGTTCCATTGATCTATGCGTCTGTTTTTGTGCCAGTACCATGCTGTTTTTGTTACTATAGCTTTGTAGTATATTTTGAAATCAGAGAATGGGATACCTCCAGTTTTGTTCTTTTTTCTCAAGATTCCTTTGGATATTCGGGATCTTTTGTTGTTCCATACAAATTTTAGGATTCTTTCTTCTATTTCTGTGAAAAATGTTGTTGGGACTTTGATAGGGATTGCATTGAATCTATAGATTGCCTTAGGAAGTGTGGACATTTTAACTATGTTAATCCTTCCAATCCAAGAGCACAAAATATCTTTCCATTTCTTTGTGTCTTCAATTTCTTTCAACGTTTTATAGTTTTCAATGTACAGATCTCTCACCTCTGTGGTTGATTTTATTCCTAGATATTTTATTCTTTTTCTTTCAATTGTAAATATGATTATATTCTTAATTTCTCTTTCTTCTACTTCATTGTTAGTGTATAGAAACACAACTGATTTTTGTACGTTGATTTTGTATCCTGCCAGCTTGCAGGTTTTCTATATATAAAATCATGTCATCTGCAGATAGTGACAGTTTCACTTCTTCCTTTCCAATTTGGATCCCTTTTATTTCTTTTTCTTGCCTGATTGCTCTAAGACTTCCAATACTATGTTAAATAAGAGTGGTGAAAGTGGGCATCCTTGTCTGGCTCTTGTTCTTAGAGGGAAAGCTTTCAGTTTTTCTCCATTGAGAATGATATTCACTGTGGGTTTGTCATATATGGCCTTTATTATGTGGAGGGATTTTCCTTCTCTTCCCACTTTATTCAGAGTTTTTATCATAAACGGATGCTGTATCTTGTCGAATGCTTTCTCTGCATCTACTGAGATGATCATGTGATTTTTATTCTTCATTTTGTTAAGGTGGTGTATCATGTTGATTGATCTGCAGATGTTGAATCATCACTGCATCCCTGGAATAAATCCCACTTGATCATGGTGTATGATCTTTTTAATGTATTGTTGTATTTGATTCACTAGTATTTTGTTGAAGATTTTTGCATCGATGTCCATCAGTGGTATTGGCCTGTAATTTTCCTTCTTTGTGTCCTTGTCTGGTTTTGGGATCAGGGTAATGTTGGCTTTGTAGGAGTTAGGAAGCTTCCCCTCCTCTTCAATTTTTTGGAAGAGTTTGAGAAGGATAGGTATTAATTCTTCTTTGAATGTTTGGTAGAACTCACCAAGGAAGCCATCTGGTCCTGGACTTTTATTTTGGGGAGGTTTTTGATTACTGTTTTGATCTCCTTGCTGGTGATTGGTCTATTCAAATTTTATTTCTTCCTGATTCAGTTTTGGCAGGCTGTATGATTCTAAGAATTTATCCATTTCTTCTAGATGATCCAATATGTTGGTGTATATCTTTTCAAAGTATTCTCTTAGGATCATTTGTATTTCTGAGGTGTCCATTGTAAGTTCTCCTCTGACATTTCTGATTTTATTTATTTGAGCTTTCCCTTTTTTTTCTTGGTGAGTCTAGCTAAAGGTTTATCAATTTTGTTTCTCTTTTCAAAGCACAAGCTCTTGGTTTCATTGATTTTTTTCTATTGTTTTTAAGTCTCTATTTCATTTATTTCTGCTCTGATTTTTATTATTTCTTTCCTTCTACTGATTTTGGACTTTGTTTGTTCTTCTTTTTCCAGTTCTTTTAGGTGCACTGGTAGATTATTTACTTGGGATTTTTCTTGTTTGTTAATGTAGGCCCCACTTGCTGTAAACTTCCCTCTTAGGACCACTTTTGCTGTATCCCATAGATTTTGCCATGTTGTATTTTCATTTTCATTTGTCTCCAGGTAATTTTTTTATTTCTCCTTTGATTTCTTCATTAACCCAATCGTTGTTCATTAGTATTTTGTTTAATCTCCACATAATAGAGGGTTTTCTGATTTTCTTCCAGTAGTTGATCTCTAGTTTCATACCTTTGTGGTTAGATAAGATACTTGGTATTATTTCAATCTTCTTATTTATTGAGACTTGATTTGTGGCCTAATATATGATCAGTCTTGTAGAAGGTTCCATGTGCATTTGAAAAGAATGTGTATTCTTTGCCATTTGCATGGAGTATCTTTTTCCATCCTTTTACTTTCAGTTTGTGAGTGTCTTTAGTTCTGAGGTGTGTCTCTTGTATGAAGCATCTATATGGGTCTTGTTTTTTTATCCAATCAGCCATCCTATGCCTTTTTGGTTTTTTAAAGGAGCCAGATGTTTTTTAAGATTGGCACCTGAGCTAACATCTATTCCCAGTCTTCTTTTTTAATGTTTTCTTCTTCTTCTCCCCAAAGTCCCCCAGTACATAGTTGTATATTATAGTTGTAGGTCCTTCTGATTGTGCTACGTGAGACACTGCCTCAGTATGGCCTGATGAGCAGTGCCATGTCCACGCCCAGGATCAAAACTGGCAAAACCCCAGGACACCAAAGTGGAGTGCGCAAACTTAACCACTTGGCCACAGGGCTGGCCCTTACCCTATGCCTTTTGATTGGAGCATTACTCCATTGACATTTAAAGTAGCTATTGATAAGTATGCACTTATTGCTATTTTGTTATTTTTTCTGGGTGTTTTAGTAGCTCTTCTCTTTTCCTTTCTTCTTCTCTTGCTCTCTTCCCTTGTGGTTTGATGGCTTTCTTTAGTATTATGTTTAGATTCCTTTATTTTAATTATTTCTGTATTTATTATAGGTTTCTGGTTTGTGATTACCATGAGGTTCATATATAATAATCTACATATGTAGCAATCTATATTGAATTGATGGTCTCTTTAGTTTGACCTTTTTTTAAGAGCTCCATTCTTTTACTCTCCTCCTCCCACATTTTATATTTTTATATCATATCTAACCTTTTATTTTGTGTGTGTGTATCCATTACCCTCTTATCATTGAATTAGGTAATTTTAGTAATTTTGTCATTTGACCTTCATATTATCTTCATAGGTGGTTTATCTGCTACCCTTATTGTATTTTTGCCTTTACCAGTGATTTTATTGCCTTTTTTCTTTGATAATTTTCTTATACCTATTTGTGGTCTTCTTTTTCCCACTTAAATAAGTCCCTTTAGCATTTCTTATAAAACTGGTTTCTTGGTGATAAACTCCTTTAATTTTTGCTTATCTGGAAAACTCTTTATCTCCCATTCCATTCTGAATAGATAACCTTGCCAGGTAGAGTATTCTTGGCTGTAGGTTTTTTCCTTTCAGCACTTTAAATATATCATGCCATTCCCTTCTAACCTATAAGGTTTCAGCTGAGAAGTCAACTGTTAGCCTTGTGGGGTTTCCTTTGCATGTCACTTGTTGCCTTTCTCTTGTGGCTTTTACGATTCTCTCTTTATCTTTAATTCTTAACATTTTAATTATAATGTGTCTTGATGTGGGCCTCTTTGGGTTTATCTTGTTTGGAGTTCTCTGTGCTTCCTGTACCTGGATGTCTGTTTCGTTCCTTAGGTTAGGAAAGTTTTCAGCTATTATTTCTTCAGATAGATTCTCTGCCCTTTTGTCTCCCTCTTCTTCTTCTGGGATTCCTATAATACAAATGTTAGTGCACTTGATGCTGTCCCAGAATTCCTTAGATTGTTCTCATTCTTTTTAATTCTTTTTCTTTTTTTGTTCAACTTCAGTGATTTCCTCTAGTCTTTTGTCCAGCTTGTTGATCTGTTCTTTTGTATCACCTACTCCACTATTGAGTCCCTCTAGTGAGTTTTTCATATCCAGTATTGTATTCTTCATTTCTGATTAGTTCATTTTTATATTTTCCAATTCTTTGTTGACATACTCACTTTGTTCATCCATTCTTCTCCCAAGATCAGTGAGCATCTTTATGACTTTTGTTTGAACTTTTTGTTGGGTAGATTGTTTATTTCTGTTTCATTTAGTTCTTTTCCTGGAGTTTTGCCCTGCTCCCTTGCTTGGAATGTATTCCTTTGCTGCTTTATTTTGCCTCTTTCTCTCTGCTTATGTCTACTTATTAGGTGGGTCAGCTATGTCTCCTGATCTTATGTAAGAGATGCCTTTTGAGCCCTAGCAGTGTGCTTCCCTCCTGTCACCAGTTCCAAGTGTACCAGGAGTGACACCTATGTAGGCTACATGTGTCCTTCTGTTGTGGCAGGGCTGCTCTTGCTGCAGGTGCCCAGGGAGTCTAGGCTGTCCTCCTGGCCTGCTGGTTGTAATACTCAGCTACAGGGGGCTGCTGTGGACCCTTCAGTCACTTTATTAAGTTTTGGGAGCCCCAGTGCAGTTGGCTGCAAGGTCTAATAGCACATTTCCTGTTGCAGCTTTTCTGTTAAGTGAGTAGCCCACCAGTGTAACTGGTTGCTAGGCTCAGGGGCTTACAATTGCTGTAGGCCTCACGCCTGTGAGGCTGTTGCCAGCTCTCTCAGGATTTCAGCTAAGTGGGGCTGGCCCCAGTCATGGGAGCACCCAATTGTTTCAGGCTTTGGAAGGTAAGGCCAATCTCCTACATGGCTATTTGAGAAGCACAGGTCTTCTGCTACTGATAAGACCCATGACCAACAGGTCCACACATACCATCAACACAGTCCTGGCCTGTGCACACATCCTGACTCTCTGGAGCAGACCTAGTGGTCACCCCACTGCAAATGCCCCACCAATGCCCCACACACTCCACCTTGCCCCACAGGAGTGGACCCACTTGCCTGCCTGCAGATGATGCAGGTACCCAGTCTATACAGGCCAAAGAGTTACCCGAGGGCTTGCTCTTGGGTGGAGCCACTCCCTAGGGCTGCTGCCTGCCCTGGCTGAGCTGGATTAAATTGACCTCTAGTAGGAGGGGCAGACACTGGGATAACAGGCCAGGGGAAGAACTCCAATGGTGTCTGCCCATGTTTGTGTCAGCCTGCAAGTACTAGCTCAGAATAATGGCTGCCACCAATGTCTCAGTCCCTGGAGAGGTCTCACCTCTCACCAAGATGCACCCAGAGCCTATCAGGTGAGTCTCTTTTCACCAAAGGACTGTGCAACTTTCTTTCTGGTGGTTTTAGGTTTCTTTCCAAAGCAAGTGAAGCTATGTGTGGGACCTTTAAGAGTTGGCTTTATTCTGCTCATATCTGATAGGTTTTCTAGGGGTATTCCCTGTTGTAGCTAATATCCAGCAAAGCCAAATATTATGAGACTCATCTCAGTTGTGCTGAGTCTGAAGGATGCTTATAGCACCACATTCCCCTGCTCAGGTCTCCCACTCCTCCAGGGAAGGCTGCATACCCTAGGGTTTCTCCAACCTGGTTGGCTGTGCAGCTCTATGGCTCTCAAAGGTGGCTTTTTTCTCTCCAGACAGGAATTTCTGACTCTTCTGCTTCAATCAGGACTGTCCATTATTGCTGGGGTTCTTTTTTACCCAGTTTTCAGTTCTCTTTCAGAGGCAGTCGTTCCAAGAAAAGTTGTAATTTGTTGTGTTTGTGGGAGGAAGTGAGTTCAGAGCCTGCCTATGCCACCATCTCAGCACCCACAGAGGTGCTCCATTTCCTTTTTACTCTCAGCTCTACCTGCCAGGTGTTGAATCTCCTCAGGCTAGGCCTCAGCTAAGATGAGTCAGGCACTTATCTCAGGTACAACATGTAAGTGTGTACCAAAAAGCTTAGTAAATAAGATTAATAATATTTTAATATAATCTTTTTATATCAAAATTAATGCAAAATATCCACAATGAACAAAATATCAAATTTTAAATAAAGAGAGGATTGACTATACTGTACTGAACCATATTGGAGCCCAAGGCAAAAGGAAAAATGAGAGTCCCTATACACATGTTTTTAATGGTTGAATTTTTCCATAATTTTATTTTGAAATATTATTTATGAGTTTCTTCCATTAAAGCCAGCAAATTATAATAAATTCTAATTTTCCCATAAATAATATATTTAAATTTAAACCAATGTCATGAGTTTTAATATACCTACTTTTCAATGTTTCAATATATTTTAAACCACTTTAATATTCTGGAAAAAAGTTAACCCTAGTCCCAGCCCTGCATAACAAAAAACATCTGCAGCTATCAAGATATCAAGTTGTGTACACAGACAGTGTGTGTTATACTATATTATCCAGAGGTCTCAAGAAGATCTTTTCTGAATCAACAGTTTATCAGAACAGAAAAACCTAAAAATCCCAGGAACCAAACATTTATTCCCTCCCCAGAAACTTACCCCAGTTCTAAAGAAAGTTCTTCCTTAACATGTGTAAGAAGCTGCCAGATGCAGATTCTGGAGTGAAATAGGACAGTATTTGTACCTCATCAGCAGGAATCCCTTGGATGAGGACAGAGCTTCCACCCTACTAGGTCTTTAGGGAGCATCTGGTTTAATTAGACAAAAGCAGACCCCAGCAGGACCAGTCTCCAGAGATCACTGACTCAGGAACCAAAAAGGGTGGGTAATGTAACTATGTCCTACCTGCAGCAGACTATACAAATTGCATCTGATAATGACCCCATATTTCTGGCTAACAAATGGACACAGAGTGGATTTGGGCTGTTGCTGGTCAACAGTTTTTTTAAAAAACTGGAGCCTCTTCAGATGTTAAATACAAAATTACTTTTATCCATTTTTTCATAACTCATTTTACGTGGTGATCAGCTCCCTGTGTTTCTGGAGTGCATCTAGTATACTGAGAAGACTAAACGCTCATGTCAGGGGCATGTACACTTAGCTATTATTTCTGGGCTGTGGGGAAGGCATGTGAGACAAGAAGAGAATAGAGGAAACAAAGAAACAGCAAAAGGAGGTAAAGAGGAAGAACCAGAAGAGAAAAAAAGAAAAGTGGGAGGAGGAGGATGAAGAAGAAGGAAAAGAGGAAGAGAAGAAAATGCCATCTCAGTCCAGGATATCTCTGTATTTCACACTTAGTTTTTTGGATAAAGCTGGGAGTAGGGATTAATGAGGAGCCATCAGCCTGGAAGGGAAGCACAACACCAAGCCTTGATGTCAAAGAACCAGTGGGCTACACCTTCCCGGATCTGCTTTGTCTTCACACCATAGACAATGGGGTTGAGCATTGGTGGCACCACCACATAAAGATTAGCCAGCAGGATATGGACATGTAGAGGAATGTTATGTCCAAAGCGGTGGGTCAGTAATGTAAAGAAGGATGGAACATAAAACATGAGGATGACACAAAGGTGAGAGCCACAAGTGCTGAGGGCCTTGTGCCGGGCATCCTGAGAGGGCAAATGAAAGACGGCTCGGAGGATCAGTGAGTAAGACACAGTGATGAGGATCACATCCAAGATGACCATGACAATGGGCACTGAGAACCCATACCAGATGTTAATGGTGATGTCAGAACAGGCTAAGCGGGCCACCCCAATATGCTCACAGTAGGAATGGGGAATGATGTTGGTCCGGCAGAAGGGCAGCCGCTTCAGCAGGAAGATGACTGGAAAGATGATGCAGAAGCTTCGAGTAACAATAGCCAGAGCAATCCTTCCCACAATAGGCCATGTTAGCACTGTTGTATAATGCAAGGGGGCACAGATGGCCACAAAGCGGTCAAAGGCCATGGCTAATAGGATGGCTGACTCCCCCACAAACATCATGTGGACAAAGAAAACTTGGGTGACACAGGCATCAAAGGCAATGTCATGGGCATGAAGCCAAAAGATAGCTAGGGCCTTGGGTACGGTAGTGGTGGACAGCAGGATGTCTGTGATGGCCAGCATGGAGAGGAAGAAGTACATGGGCTCATGAAGGTTACGTTCTGTGATGATGACCATTATCAGGATGCTGTTGCCTAGGACTGCAGTAATATACATGAGGCAGAGGGGTATTGACAGCCAAATGTGATGAGCCTCCAACCCAGGGATGCCAAGTAGAGCAAAAACTGCAGGGTGGAAGATGGTGAGGTTGGCATGAGTCATGATGCACTTTAGCGTCCTCCCTATCATGACTTAGAAGTTGATGAGTCTGCTGAAAGTGATAGGAACAGAAAGCATCTCTGAGTGCGTGCAGAGATCACAAAAGACAGCATGGATTTCTAAATTGTCAGACTCTCCAGGGGAAAGTTCTTTCAGAGAATGTACATTTGGGTGTAGGAATGACTTCTGGCCTTTGGCACCTCATTTGCATGTAGAGTTTCTGTGGCAATCACGCTTCAAGAACCAAGAGAGGCTTTAACTTGCCTCCGATCACCTAGCCCACCTTACTTTTCTGATCGCATTCTGCCATTGCCAGAATTTGCCCCCTTACCTGTGCTGTACTTTTTTCTTCCCCCAAGATTTTGCTCCTTCTGTGTTTACCTGAATTTCCCTTCAATTCCACTTCTGCTTACTCAAATTTTAACCTTAAAATACCTCCTTAGGACATACCACTTTGTAATGGCCCATGTTCATAACAATATATCTCCTTCCTGAATATCTAGTAGCTAAACTACACCTTAACTTGACTATATTTAACATACTAAATTTATCCAGCTATTGCCTTGAATATCTCATATGAGACTTGCCTAATAGCACTTGTGGCTTCCTGTGCCTGGAAGTAGAGGACCAAGTGGAAATCCAGAAAGAGCCTAAGGGATATATTTCTCCACTCTGACTCAGATTCAAATCTCCCTAAAGGCAGCGAGGAGGGGGGCAGCCAATAAAATGGAGAGGGGCTGTATTCATCACCTGCTCCTCATGAACTTCTCATGCTCCTCCTCAAACAGTCCCATATAAATGGCCTTTGATTGTGTCTAGATGTTCTCATCCTTAACAGCCCCCAGAAAAACTACTCCAAATACAGGGAACCAATACACTCCCCTCTGTCTCCATTAATATGACCCTTTCTCACTCAACTTGTTCTTTAACCCTCAAAAAGATTCAGGTTTGGCTGCAGATAAGAATGGTAAAGCATAGAGCCCTTCTTGCCTTAGCACTTCCCATCACTTGGGTAAGATTTGTTTCCTTCTGAAGCTCTGGACTATCTTAATAGTCAGCTATTAGGACTAGGGAAAGGTTGAGTGATTAAGAATCTGAAATGGAACATGGAGAAAAGGGAGCATGGAGAGAATCGAGAGTATAAAGGCATCAAATAAATACTAGATGGATCTACTGATAATGGTATTCAGAGGGCCCCAGGGAGGAAGGCATCCCAAGGAATGAAAGCCCTAGATTATGAATCCATCCTGCTGTCTCTATGCAGATGCACTTGCCAGAACACACTTCACTGTGGGGAGCGAGCAATAGGTCTCCACGTGGGAACAGGGCCAGATTCAGACATCAAGGGCCCTACTTGGGCTAATAATTTGTCACCTTTTGAGCTAGTATATTTTAAATATTCATTCAACTTTTACTTAGGGGAGAGGCTGAACTTTGCAGGGATAAGCAGAGAAGAAGGGCCACAGGTAGCATTGCTTTGCTTCTATTCTAAAACATTAGCCCCAAATTTATTTAAACAAAAGACCCACCAGAAAAAATAATTCATTTTCCTTAGAAGGATATTTGCTGAAAATTTTTCTCACCACTTCTCCCAACCCCATTAATTATTAAGATACCCCTTTTCAATAAAAGATATCTGACATAGGGCCAGCCGGTGGTGCAGCAGTTAAGTGTGCACGTTCCGCTCCGGCGGCCAGGGGTTAGCCACTTCGGATCCCAGGTACAGACATGGCACCCCTCAGCAAGTCATGCTGTGGCAGGCGTCCCACGTATGAAGTAGAGGAAGATGGGCACGGATATTAGCTCAGGGCCAGTCTTCCCCAGCAAAAAGAGGAGGATTGGCAGCAGTTAGCTCAGGGCTAATCTTCCTCAAAAAAAAAAAAAAAAAAAAAGATATCTGACATAAATTCTCCTAAAAATAACTCTGGCTCTCTGCTTATAATTCCAATGATGTTTTATAATCTCAATAGTGAGATACCAAACACAGAGTGGGGAGGACAGCAAGACCTAAATGGCTGTTAATGAGGTTCTGGAAAGGAGGTCACCATCTGTGTGAAGAAGGGCTTTCATTTCATTCAGTGGCTTCGAAGTGCTCCATCTCAGCCCTCCTGAGGGTTCTCAGCAGGAGAGTTCTAGGCTCATTTAGGAAAGAGTCAGAGGTGAGAAGAGAAGAAAGTCACAGGCACAAAGAGGCACACTCAAAGTCTCATGGAAAGTACCTCCCCAGAAAAACGGTACCTCCCCAGTACGTCTTCAGAAAAAAAAGCAAGAAAAAAAGACCTGGAACAGTAGTGAAGGGGAAAGGAGCCATGCTGAGTGGGAGAGGACACAGTGCAGTAGGAGAAACACACTGAGTTCTGGAGCCAGATTTCCTGGATTAATTTCCCAGTCCTTCCCTGGTTGGCTGGATGGTCATGGGCAGTTACTTTACTTCTGCACGCCTCCGTCCTTCAATTGTAAGATGTGGATAACAATAAACTCTATGAGATAATTAGGAGGATTAAATGAGTCAATTCATATAAAGTACTCAGAAGAGCAGGTTATCATTATTGTTGTTATTATTATTTTTATCAATCTTTTTGGTTATTATCCTATTGTTTTTTTTCCAATAGGCAAAGCACCTTAACGAACATTCAGCAACATTTAAAGTCTTACTCTTCATCCAAATATGACCAAAAGGAATTCCTTTTCCAGGAGTAAAGAAGAGGGAAAGGGATAAGAGAAGTGCCCAAGGAGAGAAGAACAGCTTGAGAACAGATCACTCAGATGGACCTGGCAATTGAGAACCAAGGCCTGAGGGCTTTGAGTGGTGCACCAGGCAGGTCCACCGGTGATGGACTTAGCTTGGATCAGGACTACCTGACAGGCTTCCCTCAAATGCTCTGAAAAACACCCATCTGTCTCAGCGGAAACAAAGAGAGACCATCTCCATCATTTACAGACTCCTCAGGCACATAGCAGAGTGGTGGGAGTCATAGCTTCAGCTCTAGAACCAAGGAGAGTTCACCTCTAGCATCACAAGGAAGATTCAGTCCAGACTAAGAAATGGAGCCACTTCCCTGAAGCCCCTGACTGGTCTCTGCTCTCTCTTTTTCTTCCTGTGAGTTCCATCTAGCTCCTAGTTTTTGGTTATGCCCATTCCCTCTTTAGGGAGTTATATAAAGGCCTTTCATGTCTTAATGCAATCTTAATTTTGGAAGACTCTCCTAACATCACAACAATATATTAAAATGTACCCACAAACCACAGCTGGAAAACTGTTAGATAGCTATACAAGAGTCAACTCAGTTAATTTTTTGCCTAGTTGTATTAATTAGACATTTATTTAAACAAATATTCATTTCATTTTGCCATTCTCCTTGTACATGTGCTTCAAATATCATCCTTTTCACCACTCTTAGATTCTTTAAAATGCACAGGTTCCACTCACTGAAGCTATGTCCCTAATAAATAAAACAGCCTGCACTGCTCCCCAGGTTATCAGGGTGGGCTCTGTTTGCAGTATAATATAGAAGGATCAGTTGTAAAATGTGTCACAAGAAATTTGTTTCTAATACTATTTAAGGTACCAAAATTTGTAAATGATTTACAAATGATTTTAATAAATTGGAGCAAATTCAGGTTTCTATCCCTAATAACTTTACTCTTGCTCATATGTACTTAAAGCCAGCATGTAAAATGTTTTCATAATCTAAAGCCAGTGTCATCTATGCTGCAGAGGGACTGAGAAACCCTTAATAGTGACTCACATTTTTTAATAAATAAACATCTCAAGAAAAGTTTCCACCTACCCATTTGTATTACTCCCTATAAACATTTTGGAGATTTTGTCAAAATTTGAGTAGCAATGTGGTGCTATAGCATGTGTAAATACCATCTGCCATATTCTTGTGATGTGATGGCAAAAAGCTCCAAGGCACATCCTCTTCTTCTCCCAATCTCTATACCTGTTCTGCAAAATGCAGTATGAGAGACAGAATGAAGATGATTTTTCCAGTTTAGACACACCTGACACACAGATTACCGAAAGAAATTTTCCTCAAGAGTCCTTCTTTGATACTGGGGAGTTCACAACACTAAGCACAGAGTCTGGCATAGTTTAAGTACTTAGGGAATATTTGAACAAATGAACCATGGAATTAGTGAGTTAATCTTTTACCAGTAGCTTTGTTTGTTGTGCAAAGGTGGTGATCAAAACCCAAGCCATTTTCAGGAACAGCCCCACTTATAGCCCCAGCCCTCGTACAGTTTTATTCTGACTGTTCTATAAACTGCACTCAAACGTTTTACCAAGAATTCTCTCTTCCCTCACATTCTCCTGGTGCCCCTCTGCATTCCCACTCCTATCTCTAACCAGTGTCCCCCTCCTAGTCTCACCGACATATGCCCCAATGCCCATACTCCCCACCCTGTGGTATCTCTTGCTGCAATCCTTTGTCTCACTGACCCCTTGTCCTTCTCCCACAGATCAATTTCCTCTCTCCCAGCTCCCAGTCTTTGTCCTTTACAGGTACTTCTCAATCACACACACACACACACACACACAAACACACACTCACACACACACCTGTCAATCCCTCCTCCTGCCACCATCAATGCTCTTAAACTCACCTACTACATCACAGGATCAGCTGAAGGATTGACAGAGTGGTAGAGAACAGCTAAAAACTTTGCTTGTTCTTAGAGAAGAGTAATGAGAAAAAGAAGGCTAGAGACTGATCATGTTGCCATGAGGGTGTCACTATTCCTGCCCTGTACAGGGTGCTTATATTTAGAGACTGAGAAGACACACGCTTCCTTCTTCTGGAGGCAGATGTCAGAGTCACCCCTGGGATCACTGAGCATGGGGTCAATGAACCAAGGGAGAAATGAAAACTCTTCCCCTAATGCCAAGAGGGAGCACTAACTCTAGGGATAACGGCTCCGGACAAAATAAACATAAAGTATTTGAAGACACACCATAAGAACAGTGGCAGAAATCTCAGCAACAAAATAATAACATAATAATAGCTAACAGCTGTCAATCTCTTTAGACATCCTTGTCATTGTGTTAGGGTTTAACATAAATTATCTCATTTAATTCTCAAAACAACCCAATGAGATAAGGCTCCATTATTATATCCATTTGGCAAACAAGAAAACAGAGGATTAGAGAGACTAAGTAACTGATAAGGAGAGAAGACGACATGTCAGAGTGTTCAGACTGAGTCCAGAAACACTGAATAAGGGAGGTGAGATGTATAATTTTGAAGCAACCCTGCAAGGTCAATCATTCAATATAAATTCAAGAAAAAAGGAGACAGAATAAATGAAATGCTGATTAAAATTTTTCCACCATTAAAAGTAAATTTTACTTTGTGTGAGCACTTAATTAAAGTACTCTAAGATTATTGGGAGGACAGTAACACTTCCCAACTCATCTTGTAACTTTTGGAGCAAAGAAGTTGTTAGGAAACTAATAAGGCAAAAAGAAAAATAAAAAAGACATCAACCCAGCAATCCCACTCTTAGGTATTTAACCAGGAAAAATGAAAACATAAGTCCATAAAAGCCTTGAACACAAGTGTTCATAACAGATTTATTCATAGTAACCAAAAACTGGAAATAACCCAAATGTCCATCAAAAGAAGAATGGATAGGGGCTGGCCCGGTGGTGCAGCTGTTAAGTTTGCACGTTCCGCTTCTCAGCAGCCCAGGGTTCACTGGTTTGGACCCTGGGTGTGGACATGGCACCACTTGGCAAAAAGCCATGCTGTGGTAGGCGTCCCATGTATAAAGTAGAGGAAGATGGGCATGGATGTTAGCTCAGGGCCAGTCTTCCTCAGTAAAATAAGAGGAGCATTGGCAGTAGTTAGGTCAGAGCTAATCTTCCTCAAAAAAAAAAAAAAACAAAGAAGAATAGATAAACAAATTGTGATATATTCATACAATGGAATACTATTTGGCAATTAAAATCAATGAGCTACTAAAACACGCAACAATACAGATTCAACTCAAGATCGTCATGCTGTGTGAAAGAAGTCAGATACAAAAGGCTATATACTGTATGATTCCATTCATATGAGGTTCTACAACAGACAAAAACTCATCTGTGATGATAGAAATCAGAACAGTGATTGCCTGTGAGGTGGGAGGAAGCAGAAAGGAGTTTCTTTGATGAACATATTCTACACATTGAGAGGAGTGTGAGTTACATGGGTGTCTGCATTTGTCAACAGAAGGATTTTTTGGAGCATCAGGAAGGAATAATGAGCAATGAAAGGACCAGTAATATAGGTAAAGTCTTCTTCTTATGAAATTTTTATATCACATGCAATTATTAAAACAAAAATTATAACACCATCTGATACTTGACGTAACGCTATCTAAAACTGAGAAGAGTAAAAGGCACTGAACGGAACTAACTTTTCTACACTTTACTAAAAGTGGTAAAATGTTGATACCAGTGGACTATAGGTCATATTTATATATTTTAATAGAACAACCACAAAGAAAACTATACAAATCCATACACTCAAAAACTCTATAAACAAATCAAGAAAGTATCCTAAAAGTGTTCAAATAACCCACAGAAAGGCAAAAAAACAAAAACAGAAGAATGAGATCCAGAAGAAACAAACATAAAACAAATAATAAAATGGTAGACTTAAGCTCTAACATATTATTAATTACCTTAAGTGTAAAGGTCTAAATACACCAATTAAAAAACAGATTGAAATTTTTAAAAAATACAACCCAAATATATGCTGTTTACAAGAAATTCACTTCAAATTCAATGACATAGGTAGGTTGAAAATAAAAGCATGGAAAAAATACACAAATATTCATCAAAAAAAGCAGGAGTAGCTATATTAATATCAGATAAAGTAGATTTCAAAGCAAAAAAAAAATACTAGTAACAAAGAGACATATTACATAGTGACAAAGAGATCAATTCACTAGG
This sequence comes from Equus przewalskii, assembly GCF_037783145.1. NCBI lineage: Eukaryota > Metazoa > Chordata > Mammalia > Perissodactyla > Equidae > Equus > Equus przewalskii. Next base: position 75,418,367 of record NC_091836.1, read on the forward strand.
AAGATATAATGATCCTGAGTATGTACACACCACACAACAAAGCCTCAAAACACAATGAAGCAAAAATTCAAAGAACTAAAAGGAAAAATAGACACATCACAATTATAATTTATGACCTCAACAGCCCCCTCAGTGTTGAAGTTTTATTTCAGCAACTGATAGAAGTACTAGACAGAATATCAAGGATATAGGAGAACTGAAAAACACAATCAACCAACAGGATCTGGTTGACATTTATAGAAGGGTCCGCCCAACAACAGCAGGATATACATTTTTTTCAAACACCCATGCACATTTGCCAAGATAGCCTTTATCCTGAGCCATAAGACAAACCTCAGCAAATTTTTTAAAGTCAGAGGTTTAATATATCTCATTTAAGATACACATACAATTATGCATATATAGTTAGGACAAATGCTTGAAAAAACAAAGGGTACAATTTGATCTTTTATATATATAGCTAACATATGGTAGAAACATGGAAATATGCATACCAAAATATTAACAATAAGTAGGTTCTCTAAGAAGTGCGATCAGGATTGTTGTTTATTTTTCCTTTTTATTTCTACATTCTAATTTTTCCACAAGAGTACTTTAGTTGTATTATAAAAATCTTGAAGTTTATGTTTTAGAATCACATATGTATTCAAGTGAACTTCATTGTTAATACAGGCTATTTTTTTCCCATCCTCTTTAATGTGTATGGTAAACCATTTGTTAAGTCAAAGGAAGTATGATAGAATAGTAATATTGGCTATTCATTTGTTCACATTATTTGAGTCACTTTCATTACTTTATAATACTATGTGATTGAAATGGGTACCTTTCCCACTTAATATTGTTATTTATTGTGGAAACTAGAAAGTGTTCCCTGGGTCACAAATACAAAAAAATATTAAGTATAAAAATTTAAAGGCATCTTGCATTTTGGAGGACACAATTTTATTTATTTTTTTATTGAGTTCATAATACTTTACATCAATGTGAGATTTCAGTTGTACATTATTTCTTTTTTTTTAACAACTGTTGCCAATCTTTTTTTTTTCCTGCCTCCCAGCACATAGTTGTATATCTTAGTTGTGGGTCCTTCCAGTTGTGGCATGTGGGATGCCTCCTCAATGCGGCCTGACGAGCAGTGCCATGTCCACGCCGAGGATCCCAACTGGCGAAACCCTGGGCCACCGCAGTGGAGCACACAAACTTAACCACTTGGCCATGGGGCCGGCCCCTGTACATTATTTCTTGACTGTCACACATAGGTGCTCCCCTTCACCCCCTGTGCCCACCCCCACCCCCTTTCCCCTGGTAATCACTGAACTGTTTTCTTTGTCCATGTTCTTGTTTATATTCCACATATGAGTGAAATCATCTGGTATTTGTCTTTCTCAGACTGGCTTATTTTGCTTAGCATAATTCCCTCTAGGTCCTTCCATGTTATTGCAAATAGGATGAATTTGTCTTTTTCTCTGGCTGAGTAGTATTCCATTGTCCATATATACCACATCTTCTTTATCCAATCATCAGTCGATGGGCACTTGGGTTGTTTCCATGTCTTGGCTATTGTGAATAAGGCTGCAATGAACACAGGGGTGTATATGTTACTTTGGATTGTTGATTTCAAATTGTGTGGGTAGATACCCAGTAGTGGGATAGCTGGGTCATGTGGTATTTCTATTTTTATTTTTTGAGGAATCTCCATACTGTTTTCCATAGTGGCTGCACCAGTTTGCATTCCCACCCGCAGTGTATGAGCGTTCCCTTCTCTCCACACCCTCTCCAACATTTGTTATTTTTAGTCTTAGTGATTATAGCCATTTTAACAGGCATAAGGTGGTATCTTAGTGTAGTTTTGATTTGCATTTCCCTGATGATTGGTGATGTTGAACATCTTTTCATGTGTTTATTAGTCATCTGTATATCTTCTTTGGAAAAATGTCTGTTCATCTCTGCCCATTTTTTGATCGGGTTGTTTGTTTTTTTCTTGTTCAGTTGTGTGAGTTCCTTATGTATTACAGAGATTAACCCCTTGTCAGATATGTGATTTGCAAAAATTTTCTCCCAATTGGTGGGTTGTCTCTGTTTTGATTCTAGTTTCTTTTGCCTTGCAGAAGCTCTTTAGTCTGATGAAGTCCGCTTGTTTATTTTTTCTTTTGTTTCCTTTCGTCTGAGAGGACATGGTATTTGAAAAGATCCTTTTTAGTTCGATGTTAAAGAGTGTACTACTGATATTATCTTCCAGGAGTTTTATAGTTTCAGGATGTATCTTCAAGTCTTTGATCCATTTTGAGTTTATTTTTGTGTATGGCGTGAGATAGTGGTCTAACTTCATTCTTTTGCATGTGGCTGTCCAGTTTTCCCAACACCATTTATTGAAGAGACTATCTTTTCTCCACTGCATTTTCTTGGCACCTTTGTCAAAGATTAGCTGTCCATAGATGTGTGGTTTTATTTCTGGCCTTTCAGTTCTGTTCCATTGATCTGTGTGCCTGTTTTTGTACCAGTACAAAGCCGTTTTGATCACTATGGTTTTGTAGTACATTTTGAAGATAGGGATTGTGATACCTCCAGACTTGTTCTTTTTTCTCAGGATTTCCTTAGCAATTCGGGGTCTTTGATTGTCCCATATGAATTTTAGTGTTCTTTGCTCTGTTTCCATGAAGAATGTCATTGGGATTCTGACAGGGATTGCATTGAATCTGTAGATTGCTTTCGGTAGTATGGACATTTTAACTATGTTTATTCTTCCAATCCATGGGCAAGGAATCTCTTTCCATCTCTTTACATCATTATCAATTTCTCTCAGTAATGTCTTACAGTTTTCATTGTATAAGTCCTTCACCTCCTTGGTTAAATTTATTCCTAGTCACTTTATTCTTTTAGTTGCGATTGCAAGTGGAATTGTATTCTTGAGTTCTCTTTCTGTGAGTTTGTTATTGGAGTATAGAAAAGCAACTGATTTTTGTAAGTTGATTCTGTACCCTGCAACTTTACTATAGTTGTTAATTATTTCTATTAATTTTCTGATGGATGTTTTGGAGTTTTATGTATATAAGATCATGTCGTCTGCAAACAGTGAGAGTTTCACTTCTTCCCTCCCTATTTGGATTCCTTTTATTCCTTTCTCTTGCCTAATTGCTCTGGCCAAAACCTCCAGTACTATGTTGAACAAGAGTGGTGATAGTGGGCATCCTTGTCTAGTTCCTGTTCTCAGGGGGGTGGTGCTCAGTTTTTGCCCATTGAGTATGATGTTTGCTGTGGGTTTGTCATATATGGCCTTTATTATGTTGGGGTAATTTCCTTCTATCCCCATTTTGTTCAAAGTTTTTATCATAAATGGCTGTTGGATCTTGTCAAATGCTTTCTCTGCATCTACTGAGATGATCATGTGGTTTTTATTCCTCAATTTGTTGATGTAGTGTATCACGTTGATTGATTTGCAGATGTTGAACCATCCCTGTGTCCCTGGTGTGAATCCCACTTGATCATGATGTATGATCTTTTTGATGTATTGCTGAACTCAGGTTGCCAAAATTTTGGGGGGGGATTTTTGCATCTATATTCATCAGTGATATTGGCCTGTAGTTCTTTTTTGTGATGTCCTTTTCAGGCTTTGGTATCAGAGTGATGTTGGCCTCATAGAATGTGTTAGGAAGTGTTCCATCTTCCCTAATTTTTTGGAATAGCTTGAGAAGAATAGATACTAAATCCTCTCTGAAAGTTTAATAAAATTCCCCAGGAAAGCCATCTGGCCCTGGGGTTTTATTCTTTGGGATGCTTTTGATTGCTGTTTCAATCTCTTTCCTTGTGATTGGTCTATTGAGATTGTCTGTTTCTTCTTGACTTCTCTTTAGGAGGTTGTAAGAGTCTAAGAATTTATCCATTTCCTCTAGGTTATCCATTCTGTTGGCATATAGGTTTTCATAGTATTCTCTTATAATCCATTGTATTTCTGTGGAGTCTGTTGTTATCTCTCCTCTTTCATTTCTGATTTTGTTTATTTGAGCTTTCTCTCTTTTTTTCTTTGTAAGTCTGGCTAGGGGTTTGTCAATTTTATTTATCTTCTTGAAGAACCAGCTCTTTGTTTCATTGATCCTTTCTACTGCCTTTTTTGTTTCAATAGCATTTATTTCTGCTCTGATTTTTATTATTTCTCTCCTTCTGCTGACTTTGGGCTTTGTTTGCTCTTTTTCTAATTCATTTAGGTGTAATTTGAGATTATTTGAGATTTTTCTTGTTTGTTAAGGCATGCCTGTATTGCAATGAATTTCCCTCTTAATACAGCTTTTCCTGCATCCCATATGAGTTGGCATGGTACGTTATCATTTTCATTTGTCTCCAGATACTTTTTTATTTCTACTTTAACTTCTTCAATGATCCATTGCTTGTTCAGTACCATGTTGTTTAGTCTCCACACCTTTGTCCCTTTCTCAGCTTTTTTCTTGTAATTAATTTCTAGCTTTAGAGCATTATGATCAGAAAAAGATGCTTGTTATTATTTCAATTTTTTTTAATTTAGAGAGGCTTGCCTTGTGCTCTATCCTTGAAAATGTTCCATGTGCACTTGAGAAGACTGTGTATTCTGCTGGTTTTGGATGGAGTGTTCTATATATGTCTATTAAGTCCAGCTGGTTTAGCTTTTTGTTTAATTCCACTGTTTCCTTGTTGATTTTCTGTCTGGATGATCTATCCAGTGATGTGAGTGGGGGGTTGAGGTCCCCTACTATTGTTGTGTTATTTTTAATATCCTCTCTAAGGTTTGTTAATAGTTTCTTTATGAACTTTGGTGCTCTTGTGTTTGGGTGCATAGATATTTATAAGCATTATTTCTTCTTGATGAGTGTCCCTTTGATCACTATATACTTCCCCTCTTTGTCTCTCTTTACCTGCCTCATCTTGAAGTCACATTTGTCTGATATAAGTATTGTGACACCTGCTTTCTTTTGTTTGACATTAGCATGGAGTATTGTCTTCCACCCCTTCACGCTGAGCCTGTGTTTGTCATTGGATCTGAGGTGTGTTTCCTGGAGACAGCAAATTGTTGGATCTTGTTCTTTAATCCATCTTACCACTTCATGTATTTTTATTGCAGAATTCAATGCATTTATGTTTAGGGTGATTATTGATGTAAGAGGGCTTAATGCTGTCATTATATCCCTCATTTTCTGATTTTCCTGCATTTCTTGTGTTTCTCATCCTGTGTGTTTTGGTCTACCCATTAAATTATGTAGTTTTTTATGATGTGTTTCTTTGTTTTTTCCTTATGTATTGTGTCTCTGTTTTGCTTTTTAGTTTAGTGGCTACCCTTAAGTTTGTATTCAGAATCTCGTGTATAAGATAGTCCATTTTCTGATGGCCTCTAATTTCCTTAGTCTAAACCAATTCACTTCCTTTCCTCCTCCCCTCCTAAGTTGTTTTTCTCATATCTTATTTCAATTTGTGTTGTGAGTACGTGATTAAAGTGACAAGATTGTCTTTGCTTTTGGTGTTTTCCTTCCCTTTAGCCTAATGCTATAGTTGAATATTTGCTATCATATTCTGATTTTGTCTACCTATATATCTTCTTACTCTGTGTTTTGTGACCCCTTTCTCCCTTTTTTCCTTTTTTCAGATATGAGGGCCTTCTTGAGGATTTCTTGTAGGGGGGCGTCTTATGCCTATGAACTCACTTAGCTTTTGTTTGTCTGGGAAAAATTTAATTTCTCCCTCACATCCTTCACATTTTTGCTGGATAGAGTATTCTTGGCTGAAGATTCTTGTCTTTTAAAGTTTTGAATATGTCATTCTATTCTCTCCTATCTTGTAAGGTTTCTGCAGAGGAATCTGCTGAAAGCCTGATAGGGGATCCTTTGTAAGTTATTTTCTTCTGCGTTGCTGCCCTGAGTATTCTTTCTTTGGCGTTCATTTTTGCCAGTTTTACTACTATATGCCTTGCAGTAGGTCTTTTTACATTGACAAATCTAGGAGATCTGGAAGCTTCTTCCACACATATTTTCCTCTCTTTCCCTAGATTTGGGAAGTTCTCTGCTATTATTTCCTTAAACACACTTTCTGCTCCATTTTCCTTCTCTTCACCTTATGTAATATCTATAATTCTTATGTTGCATTTCCTCATTGAGTCAAATATTTCTCAGAGACTTTCTTCATTTCTTTTTAGTCTTAGTTCTCTCTCCTCCTGTGTCTGGAGCATTTCAACATGTCTATCTTCAATTATGCTGATTTGCTCCTCTATGATGTCCACTTGAGCATTCAGGGAATCCATATTTGAGTTTTGTCTCTTCCATTGTGTCTTTCATCTCTAATATTTCTGATTGGTTCTTCTTTATAGTTTCAATCTCTTTTGTGAAGTAGCTCCTGAACTCATTGAATTGTTTCTCTATATTCTCTTTTACCTTGTTCAGTTTTTTGATGATAGCTATTTTGAATTCATTGCCATTTAGCTTACATATTTCTGTGTCCTCAGGACTGAGTTCTGGGTGCTTGTCATTTTCTCTGTGGTCAAGAGGTTTGATGTAGTGTTTGATGTTAGAAAGTCGGCTCTTTCTCACTCTCATATTATTTGGTTGCAGTTACAGCCTATTGCCACTGGGTGGGGGTTGAGAGCCACATATTCTGAGGCCTCTGCCTTCAGCCAAGATAGCACAAGGCAGGTCGGGGAGAGGGGATTTCTCAATCAGCTCTGGCTATCTGGTCTCCTGGGGTCCTGGCTTGATTAGGTCACCCCACACAAAAGCATTTGCCCCATTCGAGGGCTTCCCTCTAGGCTCTAGGGAGTCCTGGGTAATCTTGTGAACAAGCGACCCCCCCCCCCCCACTTCTTCCCTCACAGATCCACCACAGCAATTGCAGTCTTTAGGAGAGGGAGCGAAGTTCTCTCTTACCCCATTCCAGCTCTTCCAAGGAGGGCTCCAGCCTCTCCACCCTCTGTCATGTGGCTGCGTGTCTCTCCAAGGTTTTTGTGTTGTTAGGATATCTTCTGTTGGAGTATGGTTGCCCCTTTTTGTTGTATGTCAGAGGGGAGAGAGTCCCAGGCAAGTTCACTCCGCCATGATACTGACACCACTCTCAATTTTATTTTTTAAGGAAAATGGACTTGCTGCAATGCCACTAATATATTTTTTTAACTAGCCACCACTTAATAGGAACATTATCATGCTTGAATGCCAAAAAGAACTATTCTGACATCATTGGAATTTATTGGTTTACACAGGAAATGTGAGGGAGATAAAACACTATAAGTTAATAATGATTGGTACTTCTTTTGTTGAGATTATGGTGGTTCTATTTTCATTGTATTCAATTTTTCCTTTATTTCTAAGCATTCCTTTTAAAAGTTAAAATACATGTTTCTAAGATAATTTGAAAAAATTCTTAAAAAGTGTGTTGTTGAACTTTATATGTCAATGTGACTGGGCTAAGAGATGTCCAGATAGCTGGTAAAACATTATTTCTGGGTGTGTCTGGGAGGGTGTCTCCAGAAGAGATAAAAATTTGAATTGGTAGGTGAGTAAAAAAGCTCACCCTCACCAATGTAGGTGGACATCATCCAATCCAGTTAAACGCCTGAATAGAACAAAAAGACAGAGGTAGGGTGAATTATCTTCCTCTGCTTGAACTGAGATATCCATCTTCCTCTGCACTCAGACATCAGCATTCCTGGTTCTCAGGCTTTCCAAAGCAACTCAGGACTTACTTACATCATCAGCCTCTCAATTCTCAGACCTTCAGACTCAGACTGAATTACACAACTGGCTTTCCTGGTTTCCCAGCTTGCAGATGACAGGTTGTGGGACTACTCAGCCTCCATAATCATGTGAGCCAATTCCTATAATAAATATCCTCTTAGATTGATAGATGGTAGATAGATGATAGAGAAAGAGAGAGAGAGATCCTATTAATTCTGTTTCTTAGAAGAATTCTAATATATGACATTTATTTACTCACTCAAACAAACAATTAAACACACACACAACTGCTACCATGAATTACATATGTGGTTGATTATAGAATTTGGATAATGTGTAGTCCTTGTTTTGGAATACCTTACAATACTGGAGCACTATAATTCACAAGCAAAATAGTAAAACTCTGGTAAATATTTAATAAATAAGTGTATAATATTCTATGGGAAAATAGGGTAGAGAACACCCATTACTTCCCAGGGAGTTAGGGAATTATATATCAGAATAAGAGACATCTGAACTGAGTAGTGAAGTGTTTGAAAGGAGAATAGGAGTTCAAGATAAATATCAGACAAAGGAAGAAAAATGTGCAAGGGAGGCATTAAAGAATATGACATACTCCCTGAATAAGGAGATATTCACCTTACACATCGTAAGCATGAGTAGAGGGAGAAAATGAAGTCATATTAAATTAAGACAAACTAGGGCCAAACCTCATCAAAATTAAAAGAATTCAAGTCACAAATATTATGTTCTCTGAGCTTAATGGAATCAAACTGGAAATCAGTAAGAGAGAGAACAGGAAAATCTCTAAACACATTAAAATTAAACACACTTCTAAATAAACCATGAGTCAAAGAGGAAGTCATCAAAAAAACTTTCAAAAAACATAGAATTGAATGGAAATGAAAGTATAAAATATTAAAAATTTGTGGGATGTGGCTAAAGCAGTGCTGAGCAGGACTTCTTATTGAGATATAATCGACATATAATATTATATTAGTTTTGTGTGTGCAATGATTTGATATATGTATATATTATGAAATGATCACCACAATGAGTCCAATTAACATCCATTGTCACACATAGTTACAATTTTTTCTTGTGATGAGAACTTTTAAGATCCCTTATCAACTTTCAAATATACGCACAGTTTTTATTAACTATAGTCATCATGCTGTACCTTACATCCCCAGGACTTAATTTATTTTATAACTGGAAGTTTGTACGTTTTGACCACCTTCACCCATTTTGCCCATCCCCCACCTCCCACCTTTGACAATCATCAGTTTTCTGGATCTATGAGTTCTTTGTTTTTTTAGATTCCACATATCAGTGATATCATATAGTATTTGTCTTTCTCTGTCTGACTTATTTCACTAGCATAATGCTCTAAAGGTTCAACCATATTGTTGAAAATGGCAGGATTTCCTTCTTTTTATGGCTGAATAATATTCCATTGTGTGTGCAATCAGATCTTTATCCATTCTTTCATCAATAAACAAGAGGAACTTTTAAAGCATTAAATGCCTACATTAGAAATAAAGATCTCAAATCAAGAATCTAAGTTTCTACCTTAAGAAACTAGAGGAGGAAAAAAAAATAAACCCAAATCAAGAAGAATGAAGGAAATAACAATGTTTAGAGCAGAAATTAATGAAATTGAAAATGAGAAAAATCAATGAAATAAAAAGCTAGTTCTTCAAAAACATCAATAATATTAATAAACCTCTAACAAGATTAACAAAGATAAAAAAAGAGAAGATGCAAATCACCAATATCAGGAATGAAATGAAGATATATCACTATAAATTCTATTACCACCACAGATAATAAGGAACAACTTTATGCTCATAAATTTGACTATTTCAAGGAAATTGACTAATTCCATTGATAACAATAAAGTACTAAAACTCAAGATGAAATGGATAATTTTAATTATCCTATAATCATTTTAAAATTTGAATATTTAATTAAAAATATTCTGAAAAAGAAATCTCCAAGCTCAGATGGTTTCACTGGAAAATTATACCAACTTTAAAGAAGAATTAACACCAATTTTTACAAATCCCTTCTAGAAAATAAAAATGGAGGGAACATATCCTAACTCACTTTATGAGGCCAGTATTACCCTGAATCAAGACTAGATGAATACAGTACAAAAAAGAAAACTATAGAGCAATATCTGTCAAAATTCCTCAATAAAATATTAGCAAGTCAAATCCAATAATATATTTTAAAAATTATATGCCACAACTAAGTGAGATTTCCTCCAGGTACACAAGGTTGGTTCAGCATTCAGCAGTCAATATGTGTAATTCATCATATCAACGGGCTAATATAATAATAGCAATTGAAGAGGAAAAATTTTTTGGTAAAATCCAATACCCATTTATAATAAAAACTCTTAGCAACTTATGAATAGAGAGAAAGAGCCTCAACTTGATAAGGGGCATCTACAAAAAAACTACAACTAACATCATATCAATGCTGAAAGACTAAATGCGTTTCCTGCAAGGTCAGGAACATAGCAAAGATATCCACTCTCACCAATTTTATTCAACATCATACAGATGTTCCAACCACTTTAATAAATAAGACAGGAGAAAGAAATAATGGGCACACCAATGGGAAAGGAAAAAATAAAACTGTGTCTATTTCAGATGGCATGACTACCTAGATATAAAATCCCAACGAAGCTGAAAAATAATAACAATAGTAATATAGTCCTAAAACTAATAAGTGAATTCAACAAAGTCATAAAATACAAGATCAACAAACAAAAATCAATCACATTTCTATATACTATCAACAAACTTGAAAAACAAAATAAAAAATACAATACTATTGAGTGACATCAACAAGATGGTGGAATAGTAAGTTTAAGCCCTTAAACCCCCACAGAAATACTAATTTTAACAATCATTCACAGACAAAAATTACCCTTATGGGAGCCCAGGAATCAAGCTGAGAGGTTCCAGCACACCATTGGAGCAAAATATGTAAGAATAGATTCATTAAAGATGGTAAGAAGAATAGTCTCAGTTTATCTTCATCATTCCTTCCTCAAAGCAGCACAGCTCAGTGCCAACAGAGACCTCCTCAGCTCACAATTTCTCCCACAGGGAAAATGAGAGTGAAGTGAGTGCTCAGCTTCCCCAGGCTTTTAGGAGACTGCCCAAGAGACCCAACTGTCTTGTCCCACCCAGAACACCCAGACCAGCATGGCCTAATGATCTAGGGACAGCTAGGAGCAAGGAACAGGGAGACGAGCTCTCAATAATCGGCATACAGCCACAAATTCTACTATCTGGCTCACAATCTCTACCAAGAGCCTTTCCATGAAGCCTATAGGACACCTCACCTGTAGACCACCCTAAGTAGCCACTGCATCCCCAGCACTTCATGAGTACTACCACCACCAATAACCAGCACCCTGCACTCCCCTGCAGATGGTGCATGTGAACCTCCACAGATGGTATGTATGAGCTCCTACAGACAGCACACAGATATCAGCAGTTGGCTTGATTCTACTGGTATGAGAGAAGGTGTACAACACTTCACAGTACTGCCCTAAGGAAAATAAATGGCAGACTCTCAGCACCCAGCCTGACTTTACAGTATCAAGAGAAAGCATACAATCCTAAGACTTTCCTCTCAAGAAGGACCAAGAAGAGTGGAGCAGGCATGTCCATAGAAAAGATTTCAGAGACCTCCAGAATCTATAGGTTGGTAAAGGTCTTTCTTTCCCAAAGCCAGTCAGCAAAAACTGGAAGAAGTGACCGCTTCTTCAAATGTGAAGACAGCAATGAAAGTCTTGAAGGAACATGAAAAATCAAGGAAACATGTCCTCACCAAAGTAACAAAATAAATCTCCAGAGTCTGACCCCAAAGAAATGGAGATCTACAAATTGCCTGATAAAGAATTCAAAATAATGGTCTTAAAGAAGCTCAGTGAGTTACATGAGAACACAGATATATGACTAAATGAAACCAGGAAAAAAATACCCGATCAAAATAAGAAGTTCAACAGAAGGAGAGAAATCATGAAAAGGACCAAACAGAAATCCTAGAGCTGAAGAATGCAATGACTGAACTGTAAAATTCAATAAGTAGCTTCAACAGCAGACAAAATCAAGCAGAAGAAAAAATCAAAGAACTCGAAGACAGATACAAGGATGTATGCCTTAAAGAGGAAATTATCTAGTCAGAGGAACAAAAAGAAAAAAGAATGAAAAGGAGGGAAGAAGCCCTACAAGACCTATGGGAGACCATCAAGTGAATCAATATATGTATTATGTGAATCCCAGAAAGAGCAGAGTACAAGAAAGAGGCAAAAAACTTGCTTAAAGAAATAATGACAGAACACTTACCAAATCTGGGGAGGGAAATGGACATCTAGATCCATGAAGCCCAAAAAACTCTAAATAGATAAAACATAAAGAGGTCTTCATTGAGGCACATTATAATCAAATTTTCAGAGGTCAAAGACAAAGGGAGAAATTCAGAAATAGCAAGAGAAAAATGACTCATCATGTACAAGGGAATCCACATAAGGCTATCAGCAGATTTCTCAGAAGATACCTTGCAGGTCAGAAGAGAGTGGGATGATATTCAAAGTGCTGAAGAAAAACACTTGCCAATCAACAATACTATACCAGGCAAAGTGGTCCTTAAGAAATGAAGGAGAGATAAAGACTTTTCCAGACAAATCAAAACTGAGGGAGTTCATCAGCACTAGACTCGCCTTACAAGAAATGCTGAAGTGTGCTCTTCAAGTTGAAACAAAAGGACACTAATTAGCAACATGAGAACATATGAAAGTATAAAACTCATTGGTAAAGGGAAGTAGATAGCCAAATTCATAATACTCTAATATAGTAATGGTGATATATAAATCACTTTTAAATCTGACATAAAAGTTTAAAGACAAATGTTTTAAAAATAACTATAGCTACAATAATTTGTTAATAGACACATAATGTAAAAAGATATAAACTGTAATATCAATTACACAAATAGTAGAGGAGAGAAGTAAAAGTACGGAGTTTTCATACATGATTGAACTTAAGTTGTTATAAGTTTAAAATAGATTGTAATAACGATAAGATATTTTCTGTAAGCCATATGTTAATCACAAAGAAAAACCATGTAGCAGACAAACAAAAGAGAAAGCAATCAAAGCATACTACTACAAAAGATCACCAAATCCCAAAGGAGGGTAGAAAGGAAGGAAGAAAGAAAAGGAACTACAAAATAGAAAACTTCTAATAAAATAACAACAGAAAGTCCTTACCTATCAATAATTACTTTAAATGTAAATGAATTAAATTTTCCAATCAAAAGACAAAGAGTGGCTGAATGGATTTAAAAAAAAAAGAGCCTACTGTACGCTGCCTACAAGAGACTCACTTTATCTTTAAAGTGCAGGGATGGAAAAAGATATTCCATGCAAATGTAACCAAAAAAGAGCAGTGGTGGCTATATTTATATCAGACGAAATAGACTTTAAGTCAAAAACTGTCAGAAGAGACAAAGAAGGTCATTATACAATGATAAAGGGATCAATTCATGAAAAGGATTTAACAATTGTAAATATATACAAACCCAATATCAGAGCACCTAAATATATAAAGCAAATATTAAGAGAATTGAAGGGAGAAACAGACGATAACACAATAATAGTAGGGGACTTCAATATCCCATTTCTACCAATGGATAGACATTCAGACATAAAATTAACAAGGAAACAGCAGACTTGAAGAACACTGTAGATCAAAAGCACCTAACGGATATAAACAGAACATTCTTCCCAACAGCAGCAGGATACACGTTCTTCTCAAGCACACATGGAACATTTTCCAGGATAGTCATATATTAGGTCACAATCAAGTCTTAACAAATTTAAGAAGATTGAATCATATCAAATACTTTTACTGACCACAATGCTATGAAACTAGAAATCAATAACAGAAGGAAAAAGGAAAAATTCAAAAATATGTAGAAATTAAACAACACACTCCTTAACAATCAATGAGTCAAAGAAGAAATCAAAAGGAAAATCAAAAAATATCTTGAGACAAATGAAAATGAAAACACAACATATCAAAACTTATGGGATGCACAAAAGCAGTTTTAAGAGGGAGGTTTATGGCAATAAACATCCACACTAAGAAAAAAAGAAAAAAGACCTCAAATAAATAACCTAAATTTACATCTAAAAGAACAAGAAAAAGAACTAAGCCCAAATTAATTGAAATAATAATGATTAGAGCAGAAATTAATGAAATAGAGACTAGAAAACTAGGGAAGATCAACAAAACTAAGAGATCATTTTTGAAAAGATAAATTGACAAACCTTTAGCTACACTAAGAAAAAAAGAGAGAATACTCAAATAAATAAAATCAGAAATGAAAGAGGATTCATTACAACTGATGTCAGAGAAATACAAAGAATTATAAGAGAGTACTATGAACAATTTTGACAACAAATTGGATAACCTAGAATGAATTGATAAATTCCTAGAAACACACAACCTACCAAGACTGAATCAGGAAGAAATAGAAAATTTGAACAGACCAATAATGAATAAGGAGATTGAATCAGTAATCAAAAACTTCCCAATGAAGAAAAGCTCAGGACCAGATGGCTTCACTGGTGAATTCTACCAAACATTTAAAAAAGCATTAACACCAAACCTCTCAAACTCTTCCAAAAAATTGAAGAGGAGAGAATACTTCCACACTCACTTTACAAGACTGGCATTACCCCGATACCAAAACCAAACAAGGACACTACAAGAAAAGAAAACTACAGACCAATATCCCTGATGAACATAGATGCAAAAAACCTCAACAAAATGCTAGCATACCGATTTCAAAAGCACATTAAAAGGATCATACATCATGATCAAGTAGGATTTATCTCTGGGATGCAAGGATGGTTCAATATATGCAAATCAATAAATGTGATACACCACATGGGCAAGATAAAGGATAAAAATCATATGACCATCTCAATAGACGCAGAAAAAGCATTTGACAAAATTCAATATCCATTTATGATAAAAAAAAAAAAAAGCAAATCTCTCAACAAATTAAGTATAGAAGGAATGTACCTCAACATAATAAAGGCCATAAATGATGAGGCCACAGCTAACATCATACCCAACAGGGAAAAGTTAAAAGCTTTTCCTTTAAGATCAGGAAAAAAAGTAAGGTGCCCACTCTGACCGCTTCTAATCAACATAGTACTAAAAGTCCTCACCAGAGTAATCAGGCAAGATAAAGAAATAAAAGTCATCCAAATCAGAAAATCAGAAGTAAAATTGCTTCTGTTTGCAGATAACATGATATTATATGTAGAAAATCCTGAAGACTCCACCAAAAAACTGTTACAACTAATATATGAATTCAATAAAGTCGCAGGATACAAAACTACATACAAAAATCAGTTGCATTTCTATACACTAAAAACAAACTATCTGAAAAAGAATTTTTTTTAAAAATCCCATTTACAGCTAAATGAATTAGCTACTTAGTAATAAATTTAACCAAGGAAGTGAAAAATCTATACACTGACAACTATCAAACATTGATGAAAAAAACTTAAGAAGACACAAATATATGGAAAGATATCCCATGGTTATGGATTGGAAGAATTAATATTATTAAAATGTCCATACTACTGAAAACAATCTACAGATACAATGCAATCCCTATCAAAATTTCAATGGCATTTTTCACAGAAATAGAAAAAACAATCCCAAAACTCACATGGAACCATAAGACTCTGAATAGCCAAAGAAATTTTGAGCAAGAAGAACAAAGCTAGAGGCATCACACTTCCTGATTTCAAATTATATTATATAGCTATAGTAATCAAACAGTACAGTATAGTAATCAAACACAAATAACAATGGAATGAATAGATCGTCCAGAAATAAACCCATGCATACAGTGTGATCCATGCAGTCAACTAATATTCAAAAAGGGTGCCGAGAATCCAAATTGAGAAAAAATAGCATCTTCGATAAATGATGTTGGGAAAACTGGATATCCACATGCAAAAGAATGAAGCTGGACAGAAAACAACAAACGTTGGAGAGGATGTGGACAAAAGGGAACACTCATACACTGCTGGTGGGAATGCAAACTGGTGCAGCCACTATGGAGAACAGTATGGAGATTCCTCAAAAAATTAAAAATATAAATGCCATATGATCCAGATATCCTACTACTGGGTATTTATCCAAAGAACCTGAAATCAATGATCCAAAGAGACTTATGCACCCCTATGTTCACTGCAGCACAATTCACAATAGACAGGATGTGGAAACAATCCAAGTGTCCTTCTACAGATGAATGGATAAAGAAGATGTGGTATATATATATAATGGAATACTACTCAGCCATAAAAAGGACAAAATTGTCCCATTTGCAAAAACACGGATGGACCTGGAGGGTGTGATGTTAAGCGAAATAAGCCAGAGAGAGAAAGACAAATACTGCATGATTTCACTCATATGTGGAAGACAACAAATACACGGATAAAGAGAAGAGGTTAGTGGTTACCAGAGGGGAAGGGGATTAGGGGGTTGGCGAAAGGACAAAGGGGTACATATGTACAGTGATGGATAAAAATTAGCCTACTGGGGGTGAGCACAATAAAGTGTATTCAGGAATTGATAAACAATAATGTACACTCAAAATTACACGTTATAAATCATTATAATCCCAATAAAATTACTTAAAAAAATGAAACTGGACCCTTATCTTACACAATACACAAAGTCAATTTAAAGTGGATTAAAAACTTAAATGTAAGGCCTGAAACCACAAACTCTCAGAAGACAACATAGGGGAAAATGTCCTTGACATTGGTCTTGGCAATGATTTTTTGGACATAACACCAAAAGCACAGGCACCAAATGCAAAATTAACAAGTTGAAATATGTCAAACTAAAAAGCTTCTGCACAGCAAAGGAAACATTCAACACAATGAAAAGGGAACCTATGGAATGGGAGAAAATATTTGCAAACCATATACCTGATAAGAGGTTAATATCCAAAATACTTAAGGAACTCATACAACTCAATAGCAAAAAAAGAATCAAGTTGATTAAAAATGGACAAAGGATCTGAGTAGAGATTGCTCCAAAGAAGCCATACAAATGATACATAAAAGGTGCTCAACACTAATCATCAGGGAAATGCAAATCAAAACCACAATGAGATGGGGCTGGCCCCGTGGCCGAGTGGTTAAGTTCGCGCGCTCCACTGCAGGCGGCCCAGTGTTTCGTCGGTTCGAATCCTGGGTGCGGACATGGCACTGCTCATCAGACCACGCTGAGGCAGCGTCCCACATGCCACAACTATAAGAACCCACAACGAAGAATACACAACTATGTACTGGGGGACTTTGGGGAGAAAAAGGAAAAAATAAAAATCTTTAAAAAAAAAAAAAAAAAAAAGAATAGTCAATGAAGCCTGACATTCAATATGGAAAAAAAAAAAAAAAAAAAAAACCACAATGAGATATCACCTTATACTCGTTAAGATGGCTATTATTTTAAAAACGAGTGTTGACAACCATGTGAAAAAAAAGGAACCCTGGTACACTGTTGGTAGTAATGTAAATCGGCACAGCAATTATGAAAAGTGTACGGAGTTTCCTTATAACATTAAAAGTAGAACACCATATGATCCAGCAATCCCACTTCTGGGTATTTACCCAAAGAAATTGAAATCAGGATCTCAAAGAGATATCTGCACTCGTATGTTTATTGCAGCATTATTGATAATAGCCAAGATGTGTAAAAAACCTAAATGCCCATTGAATGGATGAAAAAAATGTGGCATATACACACAATGGAATATTATTGAGCCTTAAAAAAGAAGGAAATCCTACCATTTGCAACAAAATGAATAGACGTTATGCTAAGTGAAATAAGCCAGACACAGAAAGACAAACTGTATGACCTCACTTACAAGTGAAATCTAAAATAGTCAAACTCATAGAAGCAGAGTGTAGAATGGCGGTTGCCAATGGCTGGGAACTGGGGAAAGGGGAGGTGATGGTCAAAGGATACAAAGTTTCAGTTATGCAAGATCAATAATTTCTGGAGATCTACTATACAGTATAGTGCCTATAGCTAACAACACTATCTTGTATACTTGAAATTTGCTAAGAGAATGGATCATATGTTAACTGTCTTACCACACACAAAAATAATGACAACAATAATAATAAAGGGGGAAAGGAAAAATTTTGGTAAGAAATTGACATGTTTACGGCCTTGATAGTGGGGATGGTTTCACAGGCATCTATTTATACCCAAACTCACTGAGTTGTATACATTAAATAAATACAATAATGTATACTTTTTTTATATGTCAATAATACCTCAATAAATACAATACAATTTACAATCGCTACAAAGAAAATGAAATACTTAGGTAAACTTAAAACATGTATAGAATCTATATGCTGAATATTACAAAACACTGGTGAAAGAAATCAAAGTAGACCTAAATAAATGGAAAGACATACCATGGTCATAGACTGGAAGATACAATACATTAAAGATGACAATTCTCTCAAATTGATCTATAAGTTTAATGCAATTTATACCAAAATTCCAGCAAGAATTTCTTTGTAGACATAAAAAGCTTATTCTAAAATTCACATGGAAAGACACAGAATCTAGAATAGCTAAAACAATCTTGAGAAAAAGGGAAGAAAAACCAGGAAGAATAACTAGCTGATATTAAGGCTTACTATACAGCTAAGTAATCAAAACATTATGCTATTAGCAAAGGGATAGACACAAAGATCAATAGACCAGAATAGAGAACCCAGAAAAAGACCCACACATATATGGCCAACAGATTTTGTGTATGTGTATGAGGAAGATTGGCTCTGAGCTAACATCTGTTGCCAAGCTTCCCCTTTTTGCTTGAGGAAGACTGCCACGGAGCTAACACCTGTGTCAGTCTTCCTCTATTTCATGTGGGATGCCACCACAGCATGGCTTGACTAGTGGTGCTAGGTCCATGCCCTGGATCCAAACCTGCGAACCCCAGGATGCTGAAACAGAGCACACAAACTTAACCACTACACGGCAGGGTTGGCCCCCTAACTGATTTTTTACAAAGATGCAAAAGCAATTCAATGAAGGATAGCCTTTTCAACAAATGATGCTGGAGTAATTGGACATCCATATGCAAAACAGTGTACCTCAACTTAAACCTTATACTTTATACAAAATTTAAATCAAAATGGATCACAGACAAGGGAAAAACATAAAACTATAGAATTTTTAGGAAAAAAATGGGAGAAAATCTTTGAGATCTAGGTCTAGGCAAAGAGTTCTTAGACTTGACACCAAAAGGTCAGTCGACAAAAAGGGGAAAAAATGGTAAGTTGGACTTGTCAAAATTTAAAACACTCTGCAAAAGATCCTGTGAAAAGGATGAAAAGACAAGGTACAAACTGGGAGAAAATATTTGCAACGACATGTTTGACAAACACTAGTATCTAGAATATATAAAGAACTCTCAAAACTCAACAGTAGAAATAACAATCCAATTACAAATTTACAAAAGACATGAAAAAACATTTCACTGAAAAGGACATACAGATGGCAAATAAGCACCTGAAAGATGTTTAACATGACTAGCCATGAAAGATACAAATTAAGACTATGATGAGATATCAATACCCACCTCTTAGAACAGCCAAAAATAAAAAATAGTGACAACACCAAACACTGACAGGAATGTGAGAAACTGAATCACTTATAAATTGTTGTTAGGAATCTAAGTGGTATATTCTCTCTAGAAAACAGTTTGGCAGTTTCTTATAAAACTAAACATGCAACTACCATATGACCCAGCAATTGTACTCTTGAGCATTTATTGCGGAGAAGTGAAAACGTTCTCACAAAAACTCATACATGATTGTTAATAGAAACTTTATTAGTAATAGCCAAAAACTGGAAACACCCTTGATGTCCTTCAACAGATGAATGGCTCAACAAACTGTGGTACATCCACACCATGAAATATCACTCAACAATAAAAAGGAATGAACTATTAATACACACAACAACTTGGATGAATCTCAAAGGAGGTATGCTGAGTCAAAAAAAATCCCAAAAGGTTATATACTGTTTGATTCAATTTATATAACATTCTTGAGATGACAAAAGCTTAGAAATGGAGAAGTGATTGGTTTCTAGGATTTATGAGCAGGAGTTTCGGAGGGAGGGTAGGAGCAGTGTGTGTCTATAAAAGGACAAAAAGAGGAATCCTTGTGGTGATGGAATTGCTCTGTATCTTGACTGTATCAATGGTAATATCCTGGGTGTGATATTGCACTATCGCTCTGCAATTTGTTAGTACTGAGGGAAACTGCAGGAATGCTACACAGGATTTCTCAGTATAGTTTCTTACAACTGCTTATGAATATATAATTACCTCAAAATCAAAAATGTATGTGTGGTGTATGTGTGTGTGTAAGTGTATAGATAGCAATTTAAACAGAATACATTAGTACTCTATCTATTGACCTGAAGAATATACAATATATTAATGTTAAGCACCTAAGTGTAGTACCTGGTATAAAGTAGATGCTCCATTAAATGTTTGTCAAGTGAATAAAAGAAGATTGCATAAAATATATTTCTATTTGATCTCAAAATTATAAAAATAAAAAACAAAAAGTCTATGTGTTTGAATAAGTGCATATGAGCATGGAGAAAGGTGTAAAGAATGCAGGATGTTAAAAATTATCTGAGGAGTGGAGCAGGGGTTAGAAAGAGGACAAGACGAAGAGAAATTATTAAATTTTTTCTTTATACATCTTTTTAATTTTGGTTACAGTAAACACTTGTGAAATTTGTATTTTTAGAAGAGATAATAATAAAAGATTTTTTAAATATTTTTAGATTTGGGAAAAGGCAAACAACCTAATAAGATGAGAGTCAAAGAATTGAACAGTAGTAATATGACTGTAGGATTCTTTTAGCACAGCAATATTCAAATGGTACAAAGTTTGAAAAATGAGGCAAATGCAGTTTTTATCTGCAAAGAAATTGCTGAAACCCCAAGGAGAGAAGCTGAGAGGTTCAGTGACAACAGACTAAGTACAAAATCAAACATCAGAATGAGGAAAATAATGCTGTGACAACATGTTGTCCAGACTCAAGAGACAGTCCATGCCTAGTCTCTTTAGACTATCAGACAACTCTACGACATTGCTCCCTCCAAACAAAGAGGAAGAAAAATTGGCTAGGAACACATACACAGAAGTGATTGGCCAACACAGAAAGTGGCATTGGCACTGTTCACACTGCAGAGGAGGCAGATTTGAGTAATGTGAAAACTGAGACAAAACCAACATTTGCAGCACATCCTCAGCCTGGGTCAGTGACAAATTTTACAGTGTAGCAACTTCCACAGGGTATTTCAAATTGCTTTCAGTGCACAAGGGGAGGGAGAGGAGAAGAGATGATGGTCAGGGAATTACGGAACACTGTGTGTCTTTAGGGAAGCTGGAAGTCACAGTTGTCGGTGTATGGGAGTGGAGAGTCATGCGATATAAAATTCACAGTAGCAACTACAGAGGAGAGGCAGAAAAGTCCTAGATGCATCATCTACAGAAACTATAATGGAAAAGACAAAGAAGACATTGTTTTGGGCGGATGTAAGAATATTCAAGTAAATTTGGACGTCAGGAGAAAAGCCATCTTATTTGCCTACAGATTCTAGGCAAAGCAATGTGGCTGCTCTTTCAACCCTGAATTGGTGCATTGGCCTAGGGAAGGAAGGGGAAATGCAGGCTAAGAAGAAATGAAATTACTCAGGATAAGATGACGGAAACCATCCTGATTTAGTTGAATGAAGCCAACATAACCCTGATACTATATAGTCATTAAGAGAATCCATTTTGGACTCACACTGATCTGGATTCAAATCCAGACTCATTAGAAGTTTTGTGATCAGAAGTTAGCTATCATGCCCATGGTTTGTTATTTTATCTGTAAAATGGAAGTAATGATAGTACCTACCTCATAGGAATGTAATATTGAATGAGATGATATATGTAGAGTGCTTAGTCCAGCGCCCGACTCACAGTTAAGTGTTCAATAAATCACAACTTGGGACACAATTCTAAGTGTTGACAAGATTGTGGACTAACTAGAAATCTCATACAATGTTGTCGGGAATGCAAAGTGGTACAACTACTTTGGAAAAGCATTTGATAGCTTCTTATAAAGTTAAACATACATTTACCATGTGATACAGCAATCCCATCGCTAGGTATTTACCCAAGAGAAATTTAAAACGTATTTCTACACAAAGCTTTGTATGTGAATGTTCACTACAGCTTTATTCATAATAGTAAAAAAAAATTGAAAACAATCCAAATGTCTATGAAAAGGTTAATGGAGGAAGAGTTGTGAAATAGTCATACAATGGAATACTGTTCAACTGTAACAAGGAATGAACTACTGATACCTACAACAAAATGGATAAATCTCCAAAACATGTTGAAAGAAGCCACACACAAAATAGTACATACTACATGACTTCATTTATAAAAAATCCTAGAAAAAGTAAAACTAAACTATAGGGACAGAAAGTAGATCATTAGCTGCCTGAGGTTGGGGCTGGGCTCAGGAGTACAGGGAATTAACTGCAAAGACTAACAAGGGAACATTTTGGGATAATGAAAATGTTTTATTTCTTTATTGGGATGGTGCTTATACAAGTGTATACATTTGTCTAAACTTATCAGATTATACATTTAATATGGATGCATTTACCTCAATAAAATTGATTTTTAAAACTATAAGGAACCTTGAATTTATTTACAAAAGATGTGCATTATCTTCATGGAGAAATCTTTAAACTTTATTGATAAAAGCTATGAATGGAAAGATTCAATATTGGAAGGATATTAATGCTCCTCAATTAATCTATAAAACTAACTTAATTCCCAGTTAAGAGCCCATAGGATTTTTCATGGAACTTAAAAAAGTGATTCTAATGACCATGTGGAAGAAAAAAGGTACAAATAGAGCCAAGATGTCTCTGGGGAAAAAAAGATGTATATATACATGTAAATGTATATATATACAAAGACAAGAATAAGAAAGGGTTACTTGCCTGCCAGGTATAAAGACAATTACACTAATTAATATTGGTGAGAAATTAGCAAATATGTTAATGCAATAAAGAACAGAGACTAGATCAAATCTATTATATATGGGAACTTAGTGTATAACAATTGCGTATCAGTGGATAAAGGTACTGTGACAACTGAGTTTCCTTAAAAGAAAAATAAATAAATAAAATTAGATATTAGTCTCATGTCATGCACACAAAAATAAATTTCAAATGGATTAAAAGAATTAAAAGTAAAAATGTCTATACACTATAAAATGTATAATAATATCTTTACAATCTCAGGATAGGAAAAGATTTATTAAAAAATACACAAAACCACATGGCCTAGGTGTGTTTTTCAACTAAAATTCAAACTTTCTGGAGGACAAGTGACATCATAAACAAAATTAAAAGATAATTAACAGACTAGAAGATTATATTTCTAACATAAAACAAAGGGTTGGTATCTAGAATATATAGAAAAGGTCTACAAAAAAATACAGGAGGAAAAAAGACAGCTGAATAGAAAAATGGGCAAAGAAAATGATGAGGCAATTTATAAAAGAGGAAATCTAAGTGAACAACAAATATACGAAAAATGTAAATTAAAATGAGCTAATATTTCTTATTAATCAGATTCACAAAAATGTATGAGTCTGATAATATAAAGTGTTGTCAAAGATGTTAAAAAAAAAGGATCTCTCATATACTGCTAGTGGGAATACAAACAACTATTTTGAAGAGCAATTTGATGATATCTGCTCAAGATGTGCATATCCTATGACTCTGCAATTCCACTTCTAGATGCATACTCTATAGAAGCTTTCATACGTGCAAAAATGCAGGCGTGTATAAAGATGTTAATAGCAGTACAAATAGCAAAATAACCAGAAACAATTTTAAGTCCATGAATAAATAAATAAATGATATTTGGCATAATCACATGCTATAAAACTATGTAGCAATTTAAAATTAGGATGATAAAGATCTGTATACCTGCATAAATAAAACACAAAACATAATTTCCTGTAAACAGTAGGAAATAATTCATGTAAATATTTAAAAGTACCAACTAGCAAATGCATTAAAAACTGAATTAGAAAGATACACTAAATTCACAATAATTGTCATCTTCTATAGAATGGAACACTATAGGAGATAAAAGACTTTCCTATTATCTGTAATTTTTATTGCCTTTATTAAAAAGGAATTAAAAGCAAGTGGGACATAATGTTAGTAACTGTCAATTCTGCATGAGTTGATATATGTACATTTGTTCTTATTCTTTGTATTTTTATATATATTAGCCACTACTCAAAAAGTATAACAAAAAAGAAAATACAAAGAAGTATATAAGAGACAAGGGCATCAGTTATGAGGCTGCTGCAATATTCTAAGATAAGGTTGTGTGTTATAAAATAGGATATACTCCAGTGGGGACAGAAGGAGACAGATACATGAGCTCTTAAGAAGATGGGCTCCCACGGCTGCTTGAATGTAATGATAAGAGAAGCTGTTTCCTCATCCATAATACTGTGCTTGGCATGTAATGAGTTCTTAATGTTTGCTGAATCCTGTGGATGACATTAGCACTTTTCCCAGTTATAAGTCATCCATGAAGTGTGAGCTTAGAGGAAGGGAGGTAATGATGGGAAAAGATAAAAGGCACTACCTATTATCTCAGAAAAGAACTTCAAAGAATTAATTTCTTCAAAGGTGGCCCCAACAAAGTAGTTAATTCAGAAGTTTCTTCTAAATGCTAGAAAACCTTTAGAGGGAACTATTCATCTTCTGCAGGGAAAGTCTTTGGCAGACCATCTCAGCAATGCTCTCCTTAGCCAGAGATTCTTAGTCAAAAACTGCCTCTTCCATGTCTTACATTGAAGGAAAAGAATGATTGAATAAGTTAAGGGGGGGTTTCAAGATCCTAACTCAATCTTACTGTCTTACAGTGTTGCCTGGGAGACAAGGATGGGAACTATGACCTCAGCATGCAGAAGACTAGAGTCACTGCCATATGTGGTCAAAAACGAATCAACCCAAAGGACTGAACCAGTTGCAGAGGAAAGGAAAATGGCTAAGGAGAGCAGACATTATGGTAGAGTTCATTAAAAAACTAGATCTGACCAATTCCATATCCCTACTAGAACATGACTTCTATAATAGAGAGGAACAACAGTTCCTCTCCAAATCTACCACCTCAGTGCCAGAACATCCACTGTCCTATGGACTGGGGACTCCTAGTGCCCCAGAGTTTTACTGGGGTTCTACTAGTCACAGAGGGGTCTCATACTGACCTGGGGATTTAGAGTTGACAACGGAGTTTGCCTTAGGAGTGTTCTAGAAGAGGATTCACCCTTGAGTGGCAACACTAGGACCCAAGATTTTCTGATCTGTAATCTAATGTGTAAATGAATAATCTGCTCTTACGTGTTGTTGCTCACTGGTTATTGTAAGCAGAAAACTATAGAACAGGCCCACAAAGACACAAGCTGATCTCTGGGAACCCTATTCTATAGCAGGTATTGGTGGTAGCTGCATTAGTCAAAGAAGTGAGAATATCAGGGTCAATTTCCAGAGTCCTCCTATCCTATTTTCTATGCCAGTCCAGAGGCAACTGAGAGGTCCAATGAGCCTCTCTTCCTCCTCCCACTCTACCCCCACTCCCCACAGAGGGCTGGCATCCACCTCTGGAGAGCAGGTTCTGGCATATAGCCCCACAGGTCGCAGGTTTATTGTCAGATCCCCTCCTCTAATGACCAATGTGACAGGGAAACACCAGCCAGGTGACCCTCCATGTGTTCAGAGAGCTCCTATAATGTTGGACTGGGGCCTGGGAGACGAACAAAGGAACTTTTCTAGAGACAAAATCAATGATATTCCCCTTAGCTCTTGGTCTGTAAAATGGGGAAAATAATTGTGCCTACTGCAAATGCATGTTGTGAGACTGGGCTTAGCACAGTGCCAGCACATAGGAAACCCCATGGGACTGTTAGCCATCACTATCATTCAGAGACTTCCCTGACTCCCCCAGGAAGAGAGAGAGGCCCCTTCCTCTGTGATCCCACCATATCTGGTACTGACCTGAGTCAACGCAGTGACTTTAATAGCCTTCCAAAAAATGTTTGGATCACAGTGTCCACCAGACAGTGAGCTCCTTGATGGCAGCAAGGGTCTTATATTGTCTTTGTAGCCTCACCACAGGGTCAGGTGCAAAGGAGATTTAAATCAGTTCTGCTACAAAGTTGGTTTTCAAATGCAAATTTGTTCCAACCAACATATGTATGAGGGAATGAGCACAATGCGAATTTTGTTTTTGCTCATGTGTGATTCCATCTGCGAGAAACAAGGCGAATGCAGAAAACTGCACTCAGCTGAACTGAGCCTCGTAGGAAAACCCAGCATGAACACATGCACACATGCAAACATCTATCAGCTGCATCAGTTCACCACTTCTATTATGAGCCACACCATCCACATCTGGTGTTACAATATTCCACCCAATTTCAGAGTAATCTTTCCTTCTACTACTTCACAGTAATTCCCAAGCTGCTTCCAACACTCACTTCCACAAGGAAAATTCCAGATCTTTTTCAAGGTAAAGTGTCATTTTTATTGGTGCATCCATATACTTTCTATTTAACATGTGTAAAACTGTGCTACCATTTTTATTAAGTTCCTATCCTTTTTCAAATGTGTCATTGATGAAGTTCTTAATGTTGTGCCCCTACTCCCATTTTTCCCATAGGTCCTCTGGTTTTGTTGTATTATCTTGCATAGTATAGTGATTTTCAGGATATATCTTCTTGTAGCAGAATCATACTCAGTGGACTTGTGGTGGATGGTGACTCTTTCTGATTTCCATGGATACCTAACAGTCCTGAAGCTGTAGGAGACCCTGTTAGTCAGCAAATGCTATTTGGGCCAGCAGTGTCCCACAATTAAAAGCCACAAATATTCATTTATAGACAACTACCTGCCAGACATTGTGATGAGCAGTGGAGATACTGTGGCTAATAAGAAGCACTCCCTGTAACTCTTTCAGTCTAGTTGGGGAGAGAGGGACAAGTAATTACAACAGAGAAGGAATAAAGCTATTAAAGAATAAAGAAAGTGAGGTCTTTTCTCCAGACTTCAGAGTCAGTAAAGACCTCACAGAGGAAGTGTTGCTCTTTCCCAGGTCTCTCCACTCCCATAAGTCAGTCTCTTTCCTTGTTGCCCGCATCTCTGCCTTACTCTACTCCCTGAGTTAATGAGCCTATCATCGCTGAGTAAAGAGGCAGAACAGGGAAGAGTTAATGTGGCACAGGTGGGAGGGGGAAGGGCCCTGAGGGAAGGTAGAACAGCCACATAAAGGGCCCCACAGGCACTGGTCAAGGGAAGAGAAGCTGCATGTTCAACACACAGTGCTCAGGATCTTTCCCCAGCCAAGTCTTCTGCTGGTGCTTTCTTCCTCCTTCATTTATCCATTCAACATTTATTAAGCTTCTGTCATGGGCGAGATTCTGGGAGGCATCGGTCCCATTCTCCCTGCATCCTCCAACATCAGAGATGTTTCTTCCTCATATAGCTGCTACTCTGGGTTAAATGGCATTTCCTCCCCGTCTGTCACCTCCATTCTCTCTGGCACCCAGGAATGAGACTCTAGTGGGACCCCCTTCTGAGTCGTGAAGAAGGAAAAGAGACAGACAAGTTCCTTTTTCTGCTGCCATCTCTCTTTCTCCGATGGTTCCCAGGCCCAACTTTAATTCTTCAGCCAGCGTTCAAGTTCACTACTTCAGCATCAAGTTAAGAATAACGTAAGCATCCCACCCTCAAAGACCCACCAGGTTTTCTCCTGTCACATCAGACTTCCAGCTTCACACTAGGTCCCATGTGCCTCTCCCTCCTGTTTCTCCCTTTCTCTCTACTCTCTTCCTTTCTTCTTGGAGGGTTGGTGCCCCAAATGTTAAAGCTGGGCAACACTTAAGATCATTGTGCCCATCCCCATTGGAGAGCTGAAGCTGAGGCCTGAAGTTGTGCCTAAGGACATGTAGTCAGGAACAGGACCAGCCTGAGGCCTGATCCCACCCAGCACTGGCTTTCTCCCCATCTACTGAGACTGAGACTGGACTCTACTTGGACCCTGAGGAAGAAAAACATTCATCTCAGCACCACTCAGCTGACCTCCAACTGGAGGGCTTCTGGCTGTACCAGCCACTGCAGCATTAAGCCCCCACTTCCTCACTACCACTGTCTCCCCATTTCCCCCCTACAACACTCACGGGCTTTCAGGTACAAAGGATTCTGTCATCCTAGCTAGGGTTGTGACCTTAATTATCCATCCAAACCCCAACCAAATCTTATAACCCTGTGATCCTCCCAGCCCTGCACTACCCAAAATCTCTCCCTTTGTTCTTCCCCTATCAGGAGCCATGCCTCCACGAGCCCTAAAGCTTTGCCCCCACCACAGGATGGCAGAAGCTCCACAGCCCAACTCCACCTTCCCACGCCCAAGCTTCTTCATAATGGCTGGCATTCCAGGGCTAGGGGATGCCCAGGCCTGGATGACATTGGTCTTCGGGCCCATGTATCTGCTGGCCTTGCTGGGCAATGGAGCAGTGCTGGCAGTGGTGCAGATAGACTCCACACTACACCAGCCCATGTTTCTACTCCTGGCCACACTGGCAGCCACAGACCTGAGCTTAGCCACATCTATAGCCCCAGGGTTGCTGGCCGTGCTGTGGCTTGGGCCCCAGCCTGTGCCATATGCTGCCTGCCTTGTGCAGATGTTCTTTGTTCATGCGCTGACTGCCGTGGAATCTGGTGTACTGCTGGCCATGGCTTGTGATCGTGCTGTAGCAGTAGGGCGTCCACTGCATTACCCTATTCTAGTCACCAAAGCCCGTGTGGGCTATGCAGTCCTGGTACTGGCACTGAAAGCTGTGGCTATTGTTGTGCCTTTCCCTCTGCTGGTGGCACGATTTGAGCACTTCCGAGCCAAGACCATAGACCACGCCTACTGTGCACACATGGCAGTGGCGGAGCTTGTAGTAGGTAACACATGGGCCAACAACTTGTACGGGCTGGCACTTTCCCTGGCCGTGTCAGGTGTAGATATTCTGGGCATCAGTGGCTCCTATGGGCTCATTGCTCATGCTGTGCTGCGGCTGCCTACCCGAGAGGCCCGTGCCAAGGCATTTGGTACATGTAGTTCCCACATCTGTGTCATTCTGGCCTTCTATGTGCCTGGTCTTTTCTCCTACCTCACACACCGCTTTGGTCGTCACACTGTCCCAAAGCCCGTGCATATCCTTCTAACATCTATTTGCTGCTGCCACCTGCCCTCAACCTTCTCATCTATGGGGCCCGCACCAAGCAGATCAGGGACCGGCTACTGGAAACTTTCACATTCAGAAAAGGCCAGTTCTAACAGGCAGTGAAAACAATGGAGCCTGGGGGTGGAGGTGAGGGGACATTCAAAGGAGAGTCTGGGGTCTAGAGGTATGGATTATGTCATCTTTGTCCCATTATCTGCATATGACTGTGATAACCACTCAATAGATATTTGCTGTGAAGCTTCTACTACGTGTACCACTGGCAGTTGTAGACTTTGGTCTAGCCATGTATCCTGCTTGGGATGAGGCAGGAAGCAGGGGACTACATGCTACCATGCGGGGAAAATAAGAAGAGATCAGGGAATTATCAGGGAATCATGGTACACAAGATTTAACTTAAAGAAACCTGCTCCCTCCCACCATCATTTTAACCTAAGTCTTCCCATGTTCCCATACAAAAGCTCCTCTACAGATCCTGGACCTGGGGGTCTGGGAAGAGTGACACTGCCTCTGGAGGCAAATGCTTAGTTAGGTACTTGCCTGGGATCACAGCCCTCTCTATTCCTGGAGCCAGATTCTGTTTTCAGCCTGTCCTTATGGAAGGAGTTATACAGGCATATCCCCCACCTTCTGAGAATCTGGATAATGTGCCCTGGGTCCCAATTTGGCCAGGGTACTGAACTTTAAGACACTGCCACTTCAGAGAACCCTCTTGGTCTCATATGTAATTGCTATCCTCCAACCCCCACTTTCCTGCCAGTCTTAAGAATTAATGGCTAGAACTTCTTTCCCTGAGCCTGCAGCTTCAGGGGTCAGGCGTCCAACTGAAAGAAATTTTGATATCCCAGAAAATAACCACTTCACGTGCTTGCCTGAGGTCCCAAGTCACTGTGGTCTCTTACCCATCTGCCCTTTTGTGCATCCTCAGCCAAGAATGTAGAATTCCCAAAAATAAAATCCTCATCAGCACCCCTATTTGTCCTGGCCAAAATCACTAAAAGCATATGATGTTGGTGCAATATGATGAAATAGGAATATTTCACACTGCTGTGGCTTCCAGAGAACAAAGATATTAAACAGGAAGTGCCAGGATGTTGCCCAACATGGGATGCACTTTCAGCTAAGACTCCACACAGAAAGGGACATTGCACAAAAGATCTTTCACACCAGTATAGAGTCCAGAAGGAGTATAATCTCAGAGAAAAGGCAGAGAAACACTGTTACGAGGTCAGAGAAAGCTGCATGCTGCACAGGCAGACACAAGTTCTCTGGGAAAATTATCATAACTGCAGATATTAGAGTTAGCCATGAAGACCTGAAGCCAGGTGTAATGCTGACCACTTAGCAGAGATAGCTGGACCAAGCACCATGGGATACCACACAGAAGAGGCTGCAGATCTGAAAAAGCTGGTGATGCCTTCTCCAGAGCCACATGGTCTTCATTAATAAGGAACTGAAGAGATAGCCCAGAAGCTCTACGTGGTTTTCAGAGGTGTTGTCACACTAAAGCCAAGTGGACAAGGAGGAAATCTACAGTTTTCCTTGAGTATGAGCTCAGTCATTCTCAAGACTAATCTTTTTCATGACATTCTGAGTTAAAAAGCCCTCCAGGCAATGATTTTGTGGATAACTGTGACAAAATTCTAATCCTAACAGGTCACAAGTCTTTAAGATGTCCATACCCTTCTCTCAGGGATTCCTCTTCAATAAATCCATCCCAACAAAATAGAGATGTGAACAAAGATGTATGCAGTAAGATATTTATTATAACATTATTATAAAGAAATATATTATAAAGAATTTATATGTGTGACAGTCCTGTGTCCCACATACACGCGCCACCAGTTTTTGCCTTTCCACTGTGGTACATGAAATAAGAAATCATGTGCAGCCAATGTTCATAAGCAATGAATTCTGTCACCCTCCCACCACAGGAAGCCTCTCTTCTAAGGCACCTTCACTACCTGGCTGTGCACAACTCCCCAAGGCAGCTGATTCATACCTATACATTGTTCATTGTAAGAACTTTCTTCCTTCAAGCCAAAGATCCACCCGCTTGGACATTTGTATTTTGCTTTGGAATGAGATTGCATTCATACCTACCATGTGGTGTGTTTAGAAGGCTTTACTGGCACTCTTACTCCTCACAACCACCTGAGAACAATTATAAACCCATAATCCCTTATCTACAATTCCAAAATAAAAAATCTCAGATGAAACAATAGTTTTTTCATAACTATGGCCCAAAACCTGACCTGAACCATCACAATTGTATTTCTTGTATTTATTTATTTCACTTAGTGTGAATATTCATAGAGTTAGCTGCAGAAATATTGATGTTTGATTATAGGCACTGCCCTGAATCTCACTAGGGTATTCCTTTATATATGATAAAGGCACTATTTTCCCTTTCTAAAATCTGAAAAGTTCTGAATTCCAAAATACATCTGTCCCTAAAGGTGTCAAATAAGGGATTAGGGACTTGTACGATTGTCCCTGCAGCCTGAAATAAGTGAAGAGACTTGTTGGGGCTCTTCATTACTTTAAACTCTTTGTTATCAACACTATTCTATATTGCCCTAGAGGTTCTTGCAGAGAACCTCATGTTCTCTGGATAATCAGCCCCCACCTGTTTATTCCCCTCATGCTCTCCACTCTCTTCACCCCTCAGATATGCTGCAGGAAATCTGCACCTCCCTCCCCATGGAGATCCCAGAACATGCCACACTGGAGGCAAACTAACAAGCAGGACATGGCCCAAACAGCCCAGCCCTTGGGCTCATCAACTCCACCCAGAACTCAGTCGTCATCTGTTTTCCTTCAGCAACTTTTAGTCTGACTCTATGAGCCAAAAGGAGAGACAGACTTACTTAATGTCAGGGTAGGGTAGTGTGAAATTTAGGGAGCCCAGAGAATCGTGGTAATCAGACAGCAAAAGAGAGAAAAGAGAAGGTATGGGCTTCTGGCAGAGGAGTTCATCGGTATTCAACTTCCCCTGTGAGCCCCCTCTATGAAAAATCCAAAAGAGATCCTCATCAAGTTTCACCAAAGTCCCATCTCCACACCTACCTCAGCCACCCCTTTTTCATTCTGGAACCCCCTTAGGATATGAACATGCATCATTCTCTGCCTCTGTTTATCAATAACTCTCATTGTCTCTGTACCTCTGCATCTCTGTCTCCTTGCACCATCAGCTTTGCCTAGTCTGTACTCGTCCTTGTTTGCCCTATGTCTGTATCTCTTGTCCTTGTGTATGTCTCTCTCTCTCTACCTTTGCCTACCTCACCCAGAATTCCTTTCTGGAGGGAGAAGAGGTGCTAACTATACTATACCAGGTGACCTCTCCTTGTTAACCATAATAAAAAAAATGTGCTAAATGGGCATTAGGAGGAAGAGACTTGGTTTCACTTGTCTTAACAAGCAACTTGGGGTTTCTGATTTGGTCGATTGCAGCTCTCCTCTCATCCTGCCCACTTCTTTCTCATTACAACACTTTGCACTTCCATCTAGCATGCACCCCCTGCACCACACACTCAGGCGAGCAGAAAGAACATATTGGTTTCTCCCTTCATCAGAAGGAACTGCTGTTTAATGTTTAAAGATGGATTCAGGCAGACGTGGATTTGAATCCCAGATCCTCCATTAACTAACTGTATAACTCACATTAATTCATTTAACCTCTCTGAGCTTGTTAATTCACTTGTAAAACGGGGAAATAATAGTACAATCATGTCTTAGTATCCGTGGGGTATTGGATCCAGGAACCCCAGCAGATAGGAAAATACAAGAATGCTTAAGTCCCCTATATAGAATGGTGTAGTACAATGATTACAGTTGGCCCTCCATTTAACTGTGGATACAGAGGGCCGACTATACCTACTTTAGATGTTACTAAAAGGATTAACTAAGATAATGCATTCAAGTGTTTGGCACAGCCCCTAACACATAAGAGTTCCATAAATATTTGATATTATTTCCTCTCCTAGAGCAGAGGTCCATGCCCACTGTCAAAACTTTGCTCAAAGACCTGGCACCCACACCCTTAGCTCTGTCTAAGGAGACCTGCCCTCCCCTGAGCCCAGTGATATCTCCTTTGGGAACTTTTCTTGGCAACACTCTCTCCCACCACTGCAGGACCACTCCCCGTGCCCCATATTCATGCCACCTCAGCCAGCTCAGGCGATGGCCAACTTTGTGGGATACCTCTACATCCTGGGATGGGATGGGGGAAGGTGCACCCCATACACAAAGAGGTCATTAGGCACACAGGAGACTCTCCAGAGGGACTTGAGAGAGGACTATTTGGACAGATAAGGGTCACAGTGGGAGAGTAGAAAGGCTCTCTAGAGTGGTTCTTCTCCAGGGAAAAACCACTCTTCTTCTCCAGCAAAACATCAGGTTGCGATCCCTTACAGAGACACAAGAAGAAATCACACATAGATCAGGGTTGTAAAAGGAGAGGACCCACTAGACACAGATTTGCCTAGGATAGGGGGTAGAGGATGAAGAAAAATTTCCTCAAATTTACCTGGGTAATTCTAGCTTCCTGAAAGTTCTTTCCAGTTACTAAGGTAACATTATCCCAATTAGACTACTCTCCACATTGTCACTGCTCAGCATGATACCCTCCTACACACACATGTGGTTTTCATTGCAATTGTAACCCACTCATTAATAATGGGTTTCAACCTAGGATGCACATTAGAATTGCCTCAGGAGCTTTTAGAAATTCTGATGCCCAGGCATACTACAGACCAAGTGAATCAGAATCTCTGGAAGTAGGATCCAGGCATCAGTAATTTTTGAAGATCCCAGGTAAACCCAAAGTACATCCAAGGTGGAGAACCACCACTTTTTCTTGGTTTAAGTCCTGATCTATACTTCTCCCATGTCCTTCAGGACTCTGATCCAACCTCACAAAGGACTTATCTACAGGTGACAAACAGCAGAGCAAATTGCTTCCAGGAGGCTGCTGAAGGGAGGAGAGGCCTGATCCTGTTTCCTTACAAGAACTCAGACCAAGAACTACACACACACACACATATATATACAAACATACCCTAACAGATACCTGCATTTTCCCCCCCTAAATCAGAATGGATAGGTCACTCAAGAGTATGAACTCAGGCTATGGGTATAGTGAGGCTAGGAAAGTGACTGCCCTCTCCCTGCCCAAGGCCCCATCACCCAGCAGGAGCTTTATGACCTCATGCTATAGTAGGTCAGCGCCTAAGGCCTGGGTCCTCCCCTTCCTGGGCAGCTTGGGGTTCCTCCAGCAGCCACTGCCCTGCCTAACGCCTCCCACACCCCACCATGTTGGTTGGTACCCCCCACCTGCTGACACTGGATGAAGCTGATGCCACCTGGACCCTCATCAAGGATAAGGTAGGTAAAGTAAGAAGGTTAAACAGGAAGTAACAAAGTGTAACCTAGATGGGTCTGAGCAGCTTATCAGTAGGATGGAGTGGAAAGCCTGAAGACAATAATAACTAACATTTACTCAGTGCTTGTTTATGTACCAGGCACTGCACTAAGTGCTTTGCACAAACTGTCCAATTTAATCACAAGTGCAAAAACAGAAAGGTTCCTTGAAAGGCAACATATAAGGACTTACGAGAGCAGAGAGAAGTGCTAAAGTCAGGGGTAGGACTTAGGTCAGGAAGGCTTCCTGGAGAGAGTGACATTCTAGCGAGGCAAGTAGGAGTTATTCACACAGAGGGAAGAGGAATACCTAGCACATAAACAGTGCTTAATAAACACCTAAATGAGTTAATGAGCAGGTGGGTGGGTGAGTGAACAGCATACTAATTAAAGGTAAAGAATATGCAAAAGTCAGGAGAGGAAAAAGAAAAATATGTATTTGTGAACTACAAATAGTCTTCTAGGGCAGGGTTCAAAGTAGTAGTGGTGAAAATGAGGTCAAAGAGGTATAGGGACTGATCATGAAAGGCCTTTTAAGCTTTCTAAAGCTTCAACTTCCACAGAATGAGAAATTTCCGTTTTTAGCCAAATATGTAGATTTCAAGGACCAGGCAGATGTCAGCTTTATCTGAGTTGCTGGTATCTGACAAATCCCACCAAATCTAGATGGCCAAAAATTTCTGAAGTTAGAGAATTCAGGGATCTGAAGGAGAGTGAATTTAAAGCACTTACAGAAGAAGGCAGCCCACCAAGTTTAAAAGAACCATCCTGAAGCAGCGCCTACCAAACTCAAAGCAGCCTTAACGGCACATAGCTCCCATTCAAAACGAAGCGGCTGCTCACCACAAGTCAGCTTCCCAGGGAAGCAAAGACAGAAGAGCTAAGGTTGTCCCAACAATTAGAATAACTAGTTTCAGCATGTAAAAGGCTGGTCCTGTACTAGACCAATCAGAATTAGAGTGAAAGTAAATGGGATCTTCAACTATTAGAAAGCTACACTATCTCTGAGGATCAGAAAAACACCCTATGCTATTTAAATGGAAAATTGTCAGGAAAATCAGCGGAGAGACACACACAAGCTAAATCACTGGCAGTATGTGGCAAATTCAAGGAGTAGGACACCTTTGAGTGACCTGTTTTCCTCTCTCCAGAACTGCTGACAGTTTATTGGGCACTTTGTAGAACATTTGGCTAAATAGAATGTAGCTCAAGAGCTCCCTATTCAGAATTCAAACCAGCCAAGGTAGATCCAAGAAGTTCCACCATCACCTTTCTGGGCTGCCCCTGGGATAGCTAAATTTGCAGGCCTCTAAATTTCACAGAACTTCCACCGGGAAGTAAAAGTGCAGTGGGAACAGGTAGTGGTCTCAAACAGCAACTCTACCAAAAACATAGTCACCCTAGCATAGAACTGAGTACCTTATTTTTCCTATTTTAGGATAATCACTAGGGCCCTCAAGGGTAAGGAAGAGGACGTAATAAACCTCCATGGTAAATTCATATCAATATTCTGGGAAAGACTCTCCAGCTAAATCAGGAATTCACCTTTTAGCAGAAACTTGGACGATAAGAACCAGCTATTTTAAATGTCACACTCCTGTTAGAGGGACCTCTCCTGGAGATACTCCCATTTGTCTTATTTGTATAGGATCCTAGGCACCAAAGGAACAGCTACAGTAGGATTCTGAAGTTATGCTTGGTGACTATGCTTTCATTGTCATGGGGCAGAGCATTCTTTAAAAATAAAAGCCAACCCACCGGTGCTCTGCTCTCACCCCTGGAAACCCAATTGGCCCTTCTTAGAACTCTGTTCCTCAGCCTGATGCCCCACTCAAATGTAAGTGTTCCAAGTCTGAAGGAAGCAAAGGAGAAAGAATGATGGGAAATTCTTCCACACAGATCAAGAAAGAGCACCAGTTATTTCCCTGGCTGAGTGACAAAAGAGAGTAATCTTCAAGCTACCTCCACTTATCCAAAGTGCAGACATAACTCCATCAGTTAGCTACCCTCCTCTTATGGCAGGGGGCAGCACTTCCAAAATAGCTTTACGTAGCAAAAAGCAGATCAGCCTTAAGGCACCACTGGTGAATTCTACCAGAAGGCCAGCAAAGTGAGCAATGCCATCAGTAGGTGCACAGACATGTGGGACTAGGGGGTTGGGGGAGAGCAGAGTACACAGCATTTTAAGAATAGGGCTCTTAACGTGAATGGGGCCCAAAGAGGGAATTTTGTGTGCTACTTAGCAGAATGCAGAGCCAGAAGTCTCAGCCAACAATATCTTGGATGAGTCAGGATCAGGTCTAAGTGGAATTACTAGAGAGGATCTTACAGGGTTTCCCAGCTGATCATGAAATTAAACTTTGCGGAACTAGGTTACCAAGCCCAAAAAGGCCAAGACACAAGAAGGACAAAACCAAGAGGAACTGGAATCCCTAAAAGCATATTGGAACTAGCTTTACAGAGATGCGGCCTCAAGTCCCTTAAGGAACTATCCCCTGAAATTAGGGCTGAAGGTGTATACTAAGGCGTTATAGACAGTGTAAGAAGGGACATTTCAAACCTATTTCTGTGTGCCCAATCTTGGTTAATGACATCACCCATCTAACCAATCACCTAAGAATAATCCTTGGAGATTCCTTTTCCCACACCCCTTAAGTGACCAAGTTCTACTAATTCTATAACCTAAATATCTTCCCCCATTATTTTAGTTCAGAGCCTCACCATGTCTTGCCTGGAGTATTACAATACTCTTAACTGATTTTTCTCTTTCTCCTTATCTTATGCCTTCCTACTCAAAATTAGCTTTCTAAAATGTCTATCAGATCCTGCCCCTCCTAACCAGAGTTGTTCAAATGGCTTCCTGTTGTCCTCAAGATAAAATTCCCATAACTTAACATATATACAAGGCCTTTCATAGTCAAGTTCCTATGTGCCTGTTCCTCTTCACACCCTACATTTGAGAAACACAAAATTACGTGTTCATGAATATGCCCCTCTTAGTTTGTAAAGTTCAGGTTTTTCAGTGGCTGTTCCCTCTGCCTGGACCGACCATTCTCCTACCTGGTTAATTCCTTGAAACCTCAAGTATTACCACCTAGAAACCTTCTTAGATCCTCTTCTATCAAAGACAAAGGCTGTTAAATCACTTCTCATCTCCTCCACAGCTTGCTTTCTATTATTTTACTTGGCTGACTACTGTTTACGTTTTTGTCTCCTCCATTAGACTGAGCTACATAAGGAAAAAGATAAAGGTTCACTCCTTCATGTATTCCCAGTATCTAGCAGACTCTGGGACATAGTAAACATTCAAGATTTTGCTACAGGAGAGAACTGGAAGATAAGTATTAAGTACAGTCATGCGCCACATAATGATATTTCAGTCAACGACAGACTGCATATGTGATGGTGGTCCCATAAGGACTAGTACCATATAGCCTAGATGTGCAGTAGGCTATACCATCTAGGTTTGCGTAAGTATACTCTATGATGTTCACACAACAAAGCTGCCTAATGATGCATTTTGCAGAGTGTATTTCTGTTGTTAAGCGACGCATGACTGTGTAACAGTCTGAGCACATTGTGGAGATGTAATCAAACAGTGGGAGGGTCAATCTAGAGCAGGCTACCAGGTAACTCCTGACCCTAACTCAGTCTCTGACCTATAAATTGGCTACCTGCAGGTTATCGAAGAACGCTTTGGGTCCAATGTAGTGGCAGTACCTTTCCTGTCGGATGCAGCCTGCTATGACCTATTGGGTGTGCTAGTGAAGCAGTCCCGCCCAGCCCACTCCCGCCTGGCTTTGCCAGGTCGGCAGGGACGGCGGGCACTACAACCAGTGGGGCCTCTACCAAATCTCCTGGAGCAGGCAGGGTCTGAGGGTGCCTTTGCCCACTGCACTCGGGAATACTCACCAAACGGTCGAGCAGAGATAGCCTATGAAGAAATGCGACTGTTGGATGGGCAGCCCTGCCGGATCTGCCTACATATGGGCGGCCTGCGCAAGAGGGTGGCCTTCCTGCTGCTGCCACCAGGGCAGGTGAGCCTACAGCAGACTCTTCCCTGGCTCCGAAGCACCCACAGCATCTATGTCATCTACCAGGTCTTCTGCTGTTCCTGGCTGCAGCTAGGGGTGTTGCCTACAGCCCATGAGACCCAGCTACTCCGGTTACAACGGTCACTGCCTGTTGCCTTCTCCTGCCTCAAGTTTTCACTGAAGCCCAAGGGGGTGCTAGGACCACAAAAGCCCCTGACCAAAGACCCACTGCCCCATGGGGCCAAATGGGTCAGACCCAACCTCAGCATCATGCCATCTCTGGCCCCATCAGCCCCTACCGATACCCTCGAAGCTGCTGATGTGCCTCTACCTGTCCCAGCCCCACCTACACCACCTCCCCAGGAAGGGCCAGAGGGCAGACCCACCAGATTCTCCTACAAGGGCCGAAACCCATTCCGAAGGGGACCCCAGATGCTGTCAGGTACTGCTAGGAGAAATGAAGATGACAGGGATGGAACAAGGTGGAGGGAAAGAGCATGGGGAGTATAGCCCAGGAATGCGGGCTATGTGGGGCACCCATAACTCCACACTGGACCCTGGTGAGGAGGATGGAGTTAGCCAGGGGAGGATGAGATGGTCCTGGTGAGGGGGTGGGCAGAGCGTAGAGCACCAGAGGGAGGGACTAGGGAGGCAGAAAGCCCAGGGCATGAGTCAAGCTGTGACTATCCCCAACCCTGGCAGAGAACTGGCTCTTCAGCCCCCGCAGCCCTCCACCAGGAGTCCAGGGTGGGGGCCCCGGGGACCCCGACCGGCACTCCATGTCCCTGCCCCTGCTGCAGGGTCTGTCCTCGGAGTTCGACAGCGACGACTGAAGCTGAAGCGAGAGATGCAGGGGGTGAGACCCCTAAGATCTGGCATAGGGATACTGGTCCCCAATAAACATGAGCTGCTGTTCCCCCAAACTATCCTGGGCCCATGCTGCTTCTTCCTTCTGGGGTCTGGAGTGTCCCTACTTTTTTCCCTAGGCTTCACGTCTCCTCACTCTCTAAGGGGATAAGAAGCACCTTGAAACCTTTGCATCAATGTCTTCACCAGAGAGAAAATACCCCGACCACCTCCCCATCTACATACAACCTTCTTGGGGCCCCAGTCCCATAAAAAAGGGTGGGAAAGAAGAATGAGCACAGAATAGAGATTTCCCTTTTATACATATTGCAACAAGTTCTCCACAAAACATTCATCGGAAATAAATTAAAAAGTCCTCTTGCCACTGCCTCCAAACATAAAAAGGAGCCTGCACCCTGGCCCCAGCCCAGGCCACTCAAGGCTCTGATTGTCCATGGAAGAAAGTTAAGGATTGAGGGGCCCAAAGCCTGAGACGGGAGGGACAGATCCCTCCTCTGCAGTATCCAATAAGAAAGGCGAAGTGACAGCATGGGCCTGGGAGATGGCAGCCAACTCTTTGAGAAACTCAGGGAAAATGACTGCACAGTAGACAGCATTCTTGACTCGTAGAGCCTCACCTTGGCGCTCAGGGGCCCCACCCCGGGGGGGTAGAACCGGAGTTGAAGCCCCAGGGGAGCCCCCACCTAGGCCAAGTCCTGCGCCGTCTCTCCCAGGCTGAAGAACCGACTGTGCCGCCTGCCGGACCCTGGTTGGACTGTGTGCGTGCCGCAGGAGCAACTCCCCCAAGGATGGCCTCCGGCTCTTCACTGGGAACAAACAGGGGTATTATGAAGGGGCTGGGGTCGAGCAAACTCCCTTGTCTGGGAGAGATTTCCCCACCTCCTAGGTTCATGGACTTCTCCACTAGGACTCTAACACCAAAATGCTGCCTGCCCAGCCTTCTTCCCTCTATCCAGTCTCCCCAGCCAGCCAACTATTATCCTCAGTCTTTTCAGTCAGTCAACACTTCAGCCACTTCATTCCCATACAAGATCCCTTCCTTCTCCATGCCCCTTCAGCCTAAGGAATTCTCTCACTACTCCTTCCTCTCCATTCTACCATCACCTAGCTAATTCTCCTCAGTCCAAAACACGCCCTTATTTCTTGCTTTCCATCACCCTCTTGAATTAAGAGTCAATCACTTCTACGTTCCCCCTACCTATCTATAACACCTCACCCACAATACCCATAGGGGCTATATATGCAATCACATTTCAGTGACTTTATCATTTCTCTCATACCCCACTATCCCTCCAAGATCTGCTCTCCTGTGCTACCACTTCACTTTCCACCAGTCCCCTTTCTATACCCACCGAAGTTACACTCCAACTGGTTGTGGCCAGACAACTTCATGTCAGCTTAGACTCAAATGAACCAGTTAAAATATTGCCCTCTCTCTAATTTTCTTCAAGATTCCTGCCTATAGACCTCAGTCCAATATCTAGGGCCTAGACTCTAGGGATCTAGTCTCTAGATCATGATACGGTTGCCATTCTCTACCTCCAATATTTGCTTCAGAGAGATACTAGACATATCTATTAAATTTGACATTCAGAACGCTTCACAACCAGACTTACCTCCTCTAAACTCTTCTCAAAATTCCCACCACCCTACCCTGCTTTTGCA
Organism: Equus przewalskii; assembly: GCF_037783145.1. Lineage (NCBI taxonomy): Eukaryota > Metazoa > Chordata > Mammalia > Perissodactyla > Equidae > Equus > Equus przewalskii. Next base: position 75,459,524 of record NC_091836.1, read on the forward strand.
TCCACACCTCTCTGCTCTTCCTGGAACCCTCCAGGCTCTTTCCACACCCATTCTGCCTTAATTTTGCTCTTCCCACTGTTTTCATCCTCGGCCTAATTTCACCATCCCTACCTCTCCGAGAAACTTCTGATTTGCCCTCCACTGACTTCCCATTTTACCACCCTATCACATTGTATTTTAATAACTTGTTTACATGTCTTCTACCTCATATACTAATCTGAGAGCTTAAGGGCTCAGACTCTGATTTTTTACCTTTGTATCCCTGGGCCCTCCATAGTGAACACAGTACTAGGACTGTGGAAGCAAGAAATATTCGCAGTACTGGATCATGAGGAAATCATGCTAAGAACTCCAGGTGGGTCTTCACAGCTGTATAATAACCCTTCCAGTCCTCTCTTCCCAAACCATACACTTTCTCCTTAAGTCCCCATCTCACCTCTGCTGTCTTGCTCTCAGCATATTATTTTGCCTCCTACTTTGATTAGCAAATAAAAGATGACTTCAATTCCCTAACCTTCCCCTCCACACCTCACAACCCCATTGATACATATCATTTCCTCCCTTGATATCTCACTTGCCTCAAAAGGGGAAGAAACAACTCTTCCTGTCCAAAGTTAATCCCTTCCTGGTGTTCTGGATCCCACTACTTCCACCACCTCTGGGACCTTGCACTTTGGTTATAACATTCCTCTAGTCACGCTCTAGACTGCCAGCTCTTTGAAATTTGAGATCCACACATCTGTACTTCCCTGAGTCCCCTATACCAAAGACAATGCCTAGCATATATGGCAAGTGCTCAGATACTGGTTGATGAAAGCTTAAATTTAAAACTTCATGGTCATATTTAACTCTTCCTTCTTCCTTATACTCCACAACCACTTGCCAAATTCTGCCAATACTTCCTTTCCATTTCCACCTTATCATATTCTTCCTATTTCCACTATTCTAATTCAAGCCTTACAGGTCACATCTGCATTAGGGCAGAAGCCTCCTGACTGCTCTTCGTGATTCCATGTTCTCCTAGTTCCAATTCACCTAGCACATGAATTAACACACTAATCTCTCCACTCCCAGATCTAAGAACCACCAATGGTTTCTCACTGCCGAAAAAAAGGCACAACTTCTACTTTGAGAACCTTCTGCTCTGGCCAGACCTTTCCAGCCTTCCTGCCAACTGTTCCACCACCTTCCAAATCCCCTGCTCCAACTAAATAATTAATGCTGGCCCCTAAAAAAAAGAATAAAGCCATCCCACTCCTTTGTCCTACCCAATTCCTACCTATTTCTCAAGGCCCATGCCAAACGCCATGTCCTTAACCAAGCTGTAATAATATCTCAACCTAGAGACTACTCTGTCCCCTTGCCTATCCCCAACTCCTAGAGCAATTTTTGTGGGTACTGCTAATTTGGCTCTTATACATGGACAGAACTATGTTTTATCCTCTGACCAGAAGCCGGAGGACAAACACCAAGACTCAATTTTCTGTACTCCTCAGTTCCCAGCACAAGGCTTCACCCTTAGTAAGAGCTCAATTAACTTGGGTTAACTAGCTGTCTAAGGAGGGTAGGGAGAGGAGTGGTGGGGTAGGCCTCACCTAGGGGATCAGAGCGGCGGGGGGCAGGTCCTGCTGCAGGGCCCTCAGCCCAGTCCAACTTGCCACGGGCAATGAGGTACTTCTTGGCTTTGGATAGCAGTGCTGGGAAGTCCTCCTGGGAGGCCGCAAAGCTCTCAATCTTATTCTTCACAGAGCCCAGCACCTATGAAGCACAACATCATGACATTTCTGGGTGGCTCTAGACTGCCAAAGTCCTTTCTAGTCCCACTGGGCCTGTTCCCAGCACCCTCAAGGGCCGCTCCAACTGCGGGCCTGGCCCACCATGGAGCCTGGACGCACCCATGCATGCATGCATCGCACACCTGCAGCAGGGACTTGACACTGGGCTGGAAGACCATGTTGGTGTTGAGCAGGAAAGAGCGGAGCAGGGGCTGGGGGTGACAGGCCAGCTGGGCCACCAGCCCCGTCAGCAGGAAGTTGACATAGACGGAGTTCTGCAGCATGTTCTCAAGTTTGGCAAAGAGCACAGCCATGAAGGGGCCTGGGGGTTGGGCACAAGGATACAAGGCCTGAACACAATGCACAACGCACGCATTCCTCCCCAAACAAGAGATGCCCTCCCCCACTAGATGACAATTATTTGTATGTCAGTCTCTGAGTATATTTAAATATCTTGTGATCACCTATTCTACAGGAGATAAAATGGCAGACACCACACGGACCCACAAGAGTTCAGATGCCAGTTTCACACATGCTCAAGCTGAAGAGTCAGATTGTAGGCTCTGGAGTCGGACAGACCTAGTTTCATATTTCAACTTTACCCTTTACTAGTTAAGTTACTAGGTAAATCAAAACTCTCAGGCATAATTTCCTACTTGATAAAATAAGAAATATACCTACCTCATGAGGTTATTAAGAGAATCAAAGAGATATTGATATAAAGCATTTAGCCGCAGATCTAGCAAATTATTCAATAACAACTATAAGCTACATAATATTTCTCAGTTTTTTAAAAAGTTTCACCCAAGAGGCACAACAGAAGAAAGAACAAATAAGAAAGTGATTAGGACCAAAAGAAGAATCAGGTTACACCCAAGACAGAGGATAATACTAGACCCAGGTCAGAAAGAAAGCATAGCAAAAGTAAAGAAGGTGACTATATGGGCCAATTTAAGTTAGGAGAGAAATCTTTGGAGAACCAAAGAAGAAATCAGCTCTATTTAGGAGATGGGAACCAGGAAGGAAGAATAGAATCTATTGGAAAAAAAGAGTTTTTAATTCAGGGCCAGAGAAAACTGATTCGGGGCAGATTCTTTGATGAGGGGAGAAGACAACAGAAGGGATTTGAATGGTCTACTGGGAGAATTGGCCTCAACTGAGCCAGATCACCAGCACTAAGACTCTAGAACCATTACAGTCTGTCTAATCAGGGAGATCAGGGATTTGTGGGGGAAAGGGAGTGTACCTAAGATGTGCACTATGAATTGAGACAGGAGAACAACGAAGGGCAAGGGGCAATGAATCCTGAAAAAAATCTTAGAACATTCTCCATTCTAGATGGACATGACTATCCTTAGCTCCAAAACAACTCTAGCTTAACAGGGTCCTAAGATACCCCACAACTTTGTCCTCTGTTCCCTTCATTTTCTGGGACTTTCTTGCAAGAGAAAATTCAAAAAGCTCAGATGAGTTTACAAAGAAGAAAAAGGACAGAGCTTTAATTAATGCTTTAAGCATGTGGTAAAACCTGTACACCACCTTCTAGTGGTACTGAGCAGGAAGGAACACTGCAAAGGCTAAATAAATGGGAAGATATTTTCTGTAGTCTGCAAGAGGGAGTTGTCATGACTCCAGGGCAGAAATCCTGATGCTGTGCAAAACAGGATGGCAGCATATCCCAGGCCCAGTTAGGACATGTACTGATCAAGGCATGATAACTTGACTACAAACAATTGGAAGACGGGTGGTTGCCTTAGTCAACTTATATCTGCCATGTACCCAAGAGATAATAATCCTAGTAAAAAGGTACCACATGCTGAGTTCTCACAAGGTACCAGCAGCATAGTAAGTAATTTACATGCGTCAATGACATAGATGGTAGGCTAACTCAAGGTACGTCTAACTCAAAACACTATACTGCTTCCCAGAAGTGTTTTGTTTTTTGTTTTTTGCCCCCTAGAGCAGGGTATGGAGCAAGAATAAGAGCGAGATGAGGGCTGGGATAGGTAGAGTTGGCTCTCAAACAAAAACAAAGAAGAGTTAAGCCCAGCAGTTCGGGTCAGGTCCAGCTCCAGGGTCTTTTGAAGAGACCAAAAGATCCCAACTGAGGAGCTCAGGACCATGCTTTGTCATTTGCCCTGAAAGAGGTACTTCACTCTGTCTCCAGTCCTTACCACTAACTATAAATCCTTAAGAAAGTCTTACTGGGCAGCCACAGCAACCAACAAGGACAAGGAACAGGAGAAACTCGAAACTGAGTCCTTCTCTGAAGAGGCTAGGAAAAAGGAGGCCAGGGCTGAGTAGGGGAAGAACACCAGAAGAGCTGATCCTGGGCCACAAAAGAGTCGACAGGAGACCCAATACCTAGACAGTTATACTGGTAGAAACAACATAGAACAGCATGGTTTACAGGTGCCTCACGTACAGGATAGCACATATGTCTTCCATGTTTCAGATATATTGCTGTGATTCACCATGGAACACCAAACACAAAATATCTTGATCACAAATCCCAGGAAATGGCCAGACTGGGGAAGAGGAGGAACATGCACATAGGATAAACACACAAGGCTCAGACATAAGTCAATACTCAAACCAGCACAAGCATGAAAGACATAGACGGACAGACACAAGTATGACATTATATGTACCTGGAAGGGACCCAAGCAAAACGGATGAGAAGCTAGGCAAGTAAACAGAAATGACATAGCCAAGAAGTCTCAGAAACCAGCACAAACATGTCGAGAACATGCAAAGAGGACACAAAGGAGATGGCCTAGGCTAAGTAGCTTACCAGTGAAGGGTTGGCTTGGCAGCTGGTTGAGAGTCCGCAAAGGGCTGCTGAGGAAGGGGCCAGGGGGCTCAGGGGGACAGGTGAAGCTCTCGTAGGCCTCCTCCTCCTCAAGAGGTAGTGGAGGCTCTAGGGGGGGCCCTGAGCCAGCTCCCCCATTGCTCAGTGCCACCTCCAGCTCCCGGAGCTCCTGCCCAAAGCCCTCTAGTCCTGCCATGCCCTCGGAGGTGCACTCTAGCAGTTCCCCAGCTCCCTCCTGCGGCACCCGACGAACCTTCTTGGCCCCCTCAGGCCATGGTCCTGGTACCCCATTGAGCTGGGGAGGGGACAGGTGGCCAGGGCCCTCCCCTGCACCCCCAGCCAGCCCCTCACTCCCCAGCTCTTCCTCCTCCCCATCCCCCACATTGTCCCTGCCCTCCTCAGACAGTAGACTGCGTTTCTTAGTCCGGGAGCCAATAGGACTGGGCTCAGGAGGGGGCCGCTCGCCATCATAGGGGGCAGACCAGGTACGGCAGGCTCGGACACAGCGGTCCACACCACGGCGCGCCTCACGCAGATACTCCAGGTAATTGTCTTCCAGCTCACCAGGCTCCTCTGCAGGGCTGGGCCGTCGCCCAGGGCTGGAGGCTGGGGATGCAGCAAGCCCTGGTGAGTGAGGGGCTGGGGCTGGCGCCTCGGAGCCACTCATGCTCTGCTGTCGCAGGAAGAGGGCCAGACGAGATGGTGTGGAGGGCCGGGGCACTGTCACCACAGAAGAGGAGTCAACACTTGGGCTTCCGGGGCCTGTAAAGGGGGAAAAAAATAAGAGGAATCAAAGAGACAGAGGTCCAGAAGGAGGGACAAGACATCTCGGGAGACTAAGAGAGAAGACAATGAAGCAGAAGAAACACGGGACCTATTCAGACAGCTGACTCTCCACCCTCCAAATTAAACTTTTCTTCATTCACCACCCTCTCTCACTACCACCGCCATCAAAGGAACAATGGAAACAAGAAGAGTATGGGACTAGAGTGAAGAAGACAGCTTGGCTCAGAAGCCAAATTTCTTTGGTGGAGTAAAGGATCCACCTCATAAGACCCCTCATCAACCTCCCCAAAGAGAGAATGCCATTTACAGCCACCCCCATCCCCTCACCCTAGCCCCACTTTCTTGCTAGGCTCCCTGAAAACCCATGCCATACTCGTGGTGTCCTCCCTTCTCCCTGCCTCTCTGCTAGGCCCACCTCGTGCCCACGAGGCATGCTCTGGATGGGGTGGGCTGGGGGCATGGTGCCGACAACAGCGTGGGATTAAGGAGAGAAATTTGTCAGCTGCTCGTCCATACAGGTCCACATCACGCACAGCTGGCTTCTGGCTCAGCATCACATGGTTACACGGGACAAGATACCTGAGAATGACAGCAGAAAAGGGATACATGATAGATCAGGAAGGAAGGACAGGGCGTGCAAGAACATCAGGCCAATGGAACTATATGGCTAAGCCATGCTCCAAGAGGAAAACACATGAGTAATCCCAACACTACCCATCTCCCCAGCAATGCACAAGGCCCAGAGGGCCCTGATGGTTCAGGATCAGCCATCCCTCAGCCCTGCCCCCACAGGTACCTGAGAACCAGCTGCAGCAGGACATCCTCACAGCTGAGGTTCAGTAGGGTCCTGAAGAGACTCAGAGAGACCATGCAGAGCTGGGGGGTGGGGGAGGAGGGAGGGAGTCACCATAAGAGCTCTCTACCTCCAAGATGTTTACCAAATGGGAACCCCCCAGCCCCAGACCCAACCAACCATTCCTAGAGGAACAATGTGCACAGGACTTGGCACATAATTGTCATTCAAGTATTAAATGAATGATCACATGATCTTTGTGGGCAAGACTTCACTATTCAGACAGGAATGAACCATGTGTCAGATTCAGTGTATTTCTACAGACCATATACATGTCAGAAGACTCTTTGGCTACATATACCTGTTAGCAGAGATTCCAGCAATGCTAAAATGGAATGAATATCCACAAAAAGAGACCCTAGAAAATACTGGGACTGGGTGAATGACTAACAGGAGACAACAGCAATGGGATAACTAAGTGAAAGGCCATCAGCAGAGACTGCAGCAGCACAGTAACTGAATGCCTATCAACAAGAAACCAGAGGGAACCTGGAAGAATCCCAGAGGGGAAATGGGTAGGGCTATGAATATGGCATCTGAGTCACCTCTCCAACATCACTGTATCTCTCAGAAGGCAAGATAAAGAAAAACTCAAGGGCAGCTGACAGGAAAAGGAAAAAGTATGTGGGTCCAGAACAGGGGAAACCTCTTGTTTTAGAAAAGGAAGAAGGGTGGTTTGTCCCTAGCTAAGCCAAGAGAACAGACACACGTAAGCTCTTCCTCATGCCTCTAAATCCCCATGCACTTTCTCTATACTTCCCTTATGGCAAGTATACCCTGAACTCCCTGAAGGCAACTAGTGGGTCTTAGTCTATGGTACTGCCTGCACAGTCCAGGTGCTCATCATTTGCTACATGATTGTGGAAGAATTTCCCATAGTGAGAAAGAGCTGAGACAGCAGTTCACAGTTAAGACAGCATGAATGTTCAGCAGGTTTACCCTAAATGACCATTTTAAATGGCAATGAAAAAATTCAGATTCACTGAAAGGTCGTATGGTAGGTAGAAAAATGGTCCCTGCAAAGATGTCTAGGTCCTGATCTCCAGAACCTATGAACATTTTACCTTATATGGCAGAAAGGACTTTGCAGATATGATTAAGGTTAAGGAATTTGAGATGAGAAAAGTATCCTGAATTATGCAGGTGGGCCCAATCAAATCACACTAGTTCTTAAAAGTGGAGAACCTTTTCCAGCTGGGTCAAAAAGAAGGAAAAGCGACGCGAAGCATGAGAGGGACTCAATCCACCAACAATGGCTTTGAAGACGGAAGAAGGAGGCCACAAGCCAAGGATTTGGTTGGCCTCTAGAAGCTGGGAATGATCCTCAGCCAACAGCCAGCAAGAAAATGGAAATCTCAGTCCTGTAACTGGAACGAAATAAATTCTACCAATAACCCAAAAGCAAGGAAATGTTCTCCTAGCCTTGAGAAAGGAACACAGGCCTGCTGACACTTTGATTTTAGCCTAGTGAGATCTACATCAGACATAAGATGTACAGAACTATAAGATAATAAATTTATGTTGTTTTAAGCCAGTATGTATGTGGTAATTTGTTATGACAGCAACAGGAAACTAATACAGACAGACAGGCAGACAGACTAGCTAGCCAGCATGATTCACTTTAAGCCACAAAAGACAGGCTAAGAAGTTACAAAGTCAGGCCAACAGAATCAAACTTCAAAGGGCCAGACAGTGGAAAGGAAAGTATCTGCAAGTTTAACACGAGCATCCTGGAATCAGAAGAAATCTGGTTTCTCCAAGAACCAGGAACCAAGCAGAAATACCCCAAGAACACAAAAGGCTCCTGACACCAGAGGACCAAATGAGACTAATAGAAATAAATGCTAACAACAATGAGGGAGAATCAAAGAAGTTAGGATAAGATTAAGACAAAAGCAAGATGGATAGAGCCCAGCACTGGAAAAAATCAACCTCAAGAAGGAAATCAAGTGTCCCAAAACATTAGCAGGGCATTCCAAGAGGTGAAACAGACATAAGACCATGGTCTAACTTCAGCATAAGGAGAAATAAAACTTTTTTAATATCTTTGTAAAATTAAAGCTTTGACATCTATTACCTATTGGTTTACATCAATAATTCTTAACCCAGGGCATGTATCATAATTACTTTTTAGAACACAGTAAAAATAGACATGCCCTAGGCCTACTCCCAATGATTGTTAACTCAAGAGAGCTAATGCAGAGCTTAGAATCTGTTGTAGTTGTTTTCATTTTCAAATTCTCAAGTGTACACCTGGTTCAGAAACACTGGTCTAATCAGAGTCAGTCTGGAATATACCCTAACTTAGCTATTCAGAAAGCTCACCTATACAAAACATAACTATCTAGAATCTCACCTACCTTGAACCCTACCACCAGGCACCTCAATGATCTAGAATAGTTTTCCACAACACTTAGTGATTCAAGAACTTCTATTTTAAACACAAGGACCCAGGGAACTTCACGTATTTGTAATAAAAGAAGGAAACAAAAATGGTTCCAGAGCCAAAATAAATGCCATAAAGTCCATGGCTAAACTAATGCTTTACTCCCCTAGAAAGTCTTCAGGTCTTTATTACTTGGAGACTACTTACTCCTATTTCATTTCTGCTGTTAAAATCCAACCTTCTTACTATGGTCTACAAGGCCATGCATGAGCTGAATCTTACCTACCTCTCTACTTTCATCTCATTCCCTTCTCCCTCTTGCTCACTACACCTTCAGTTACACTGGTCTTTCACCACCTCAAAACACTAAGCTCTTCCCCATCTGATATCCTCTGCATGTTGCTCCCTCTGCCTGGACTGTTCTTTCACTTGCTCTTCAATAGGCTAACCTCAAGACCTTTAGGTCGCAGCTCAATGTCACCTCCTCAGAGAGGTTTCTGCAACCACCCTATTATTGTCTAAGCACTCTGTTTGGGTTTTCATAAAAATAACCAGAATTTTCAATTTTTATTAATGTGTGTGCTTGTCTACCTCCTCTATAAAGGAAGCTCCATGAAGTCAGCAACCATGTCTATCTTGTTTACCAGTATGTACCCAGTTACAAGAAAAAAGTACGGCACAGAGTAAACATTCAATAAAATGTTCAGGAGGAAGGAATGAAAGTAGGCAGATGGGAAAATGGGTGCCCCAAGTTATAGCAGTTCAAATGTGGCAAATCCAAAGGGCAGAAAAGATAAGCACACCCATAGCAGCTGGATCACCTATCAAAGCATACACAAAACCTGAAGAAGTGATCTCGAGTCATCCAGGCAAGGCCACAGAGCGATATACAGTTGAAGAGAACCTCAAGCCTATGCAACATTACAAGTATAGCACAATAGCAAAACCTATAGTCATCATGAACACCCAACGTCATCCAGAAAAGGTAACTATGCTCCAGATTCATATATTACAAAGCAGGGGAATAGATTAAAATGCAAAGTGGTTAAAAATTTAACGCTAGAAAGTAAATGCAACCTAACTTTAAGTGATTGCTGGAGACAAAGACTAAAGGAGGGCAGAAACACCCTCCCAGAACAAAGGTCAGAGAGAGAAGATGGCTCACCCAGGTAAGCCAGGACAGACATAGGGGCCATACCCGGGAGTTGCTGCCAATACGGGCAACGAGGGTGTCAAGGATGGTGTGGGTGTCATGCCGGTGTAACAGCAGGAATCGCAGGAAGGTACGGAGCAAGGCAGGCTCTGAGATACTCCGTAGGAAAAGTTCCAGATAGGCGGTACTGGCGATCATCTCCTCCACAGAGGTCTGGACGAAGGGAAGGGAAAGTTTGGAAATTTAGGGCTTCCCTGTACATACAGTGCATCATTTTCCCTGAGTTCTAAGGAGGAACCAGGAGCAGACAGGGAAGAAGGGAGGAGTACCCAGTCCACTGCCTCCCACATTGGTCCTGGCATTGAGATTAGCACCCCTCAGCCTAGCCCCTAATCTGTCTTGCCACCCATAACTCTCACCTTGTGCAGGGCAGGGCCCATGACAGGCACCAGGAATCCATTATGGATATAATCAACCAGCTGCTTCTGCACCAGAGGGTGCGCCACCTGTAGGGGCATAAGAAAGAGGAAGGTGGATTGTGAGGGGGACCACTGTCTAGAAGGGAATACAATGGTACAACATAAGTAGGCACACTACCCCCAAGATGGCACGATAGCGTAACTCCAGGGAATGCACCCCTTCCCACCCCATTTCCCCGGAATGACCAAGGGCCAGGCCTCCTGGGAACTCCAGTCCCACCTGAATGACTGCATTGCAGAACTCTAGGGAACTCATGAAGAGCGCAAGGGCTGGCACTCCCAGCCAGTCCTCTCGTCGCAGGCAGTGCCAATCATCCCCTGGAACCTCAATCTTTCGGGGCAGTGAGGAGTACAGGGCACTCAGCCCTGTGGCCAGCACCTAGGGGCCATCCCCAAGGATAGGTTACCAAAAGCTCAGACAATATAAAAAGGGGGAACAGGGGAGTTATTAACCCAGAGTTTTGATGGGAGTAGGGGGAAGAGCTATTACCAGAGCAGGCATTTAGTTAGCCAGTGTGATGGTGGAACACTGGCCCATGAAGAGCCTTAGTACCTGCTCTATCCAGCTAAGCCTATGTTTTGTCCCCATACAACTCAAGGTGCCGCTTTCAAACCCAGCACACTACTTCCTGAAGGAGAGGGCCCTATTACACAGCCCTTCCACATCTCTTGGATAGAAAATGTTGTCCAGTACCTACACACCACACCCTACCCCCCACCCCAGGAGGTGCTGACCGGGCAGAAATAAGAGTGATCTGCGATGTAGCGGCCCACAGTGGGGCTCCCCGCTGACAGAGCCATGAGCAGGAGTAGGGCATCACGGGCCTGCTGGCCCAGAGCACCCTCTCGATGGACGAAGGGGACAAGGCGAGAAAAGAGGAGAAGACGGGGGGCAGCTCCAGGCTCAGGAGGTGGCTGCAGGAAGAATTCGAGCAATGAAGGCTCCCGGGCCAGACACACACACAGCTGGCTGAGAAGTAGCACCAGGCCTTCATCCAGTGCTGGGCTACTGGGCACACGGCGGCCACAGGCATCCAGCAAGGTCAGCAGAGCCTCACGAACTGGACCATGCCGCAAGAGTGGCTGACGAGCTTCACTCACTAGCATCTCAAATAGTTTCAGTTGCTCAGCCCGCCTTTCCTCAACCCCATCCCCAAGCTCATCCCACTGAAGCTGCCATGCCAACACACGGGTTAGCAGATCCTCGCGCAGAGCAAACTCCAGCAGAGGCCCAGGGGCTGTGGGGGCTGAGGGGACTGCACGGTCCTCTGCCAGCAATGTCAACATCTGGTAAGTGTGGTTGCGCACAGCACTGAGATCATCGGCACCCCCAGGAGCTGCCCGAGGGCCTTGCCGCTCCAGGATTCGCACAACCTAGGGAAATAAGACAAAAGACAGAAATAATCTAAGATGATAAGGTGACTAAATAGGATGGTGAGAGAACACAGAAAGTTAGGAGGACTTGGGCAGCCAGTAGACTAGGCCTTCTACCTGGGACCAGTGATTCTTGAAGACCATGAGGCAGGTCTCAGGGTCAGCCATGACAGGGGTCTGAGGACTGGCCCCTTGAGGTACACGGTGCCCAGGGCCCCGGGAGGCCAGTCTGCTCAGCCAGTTCATCCTCTCCATGAGGAAGGCTGGGCAGAGCCAGCGGCCAAAGGGCCAAACTCTGAGAATTTGCCAGCTGGAGGCTTTCTCCACTTGTGTCTCTAGTCTGCTTCATCTGGTCTGTAGGAGCCAGTAGCTGGCCATGGAGCCAGAAGATACACCAGGCTGGAATAGCAAGCCCAGAGGTCACTGTTCAGTCCAGATTTGCAATCTAATTCAAAGAGAGAGAATGGAAAAGATCAACAAAAGTTTGCCTCTCTCCACTCCCCAGCAAGAAGAACTCAGAAACACCACTCCACTGAAAACTCCACATACACAAGCACACACAGAGTCAGCATCTTAAACCTAACACGTCTAAAACAGAACTCGTTTCTACCATCAAACGTGTTACTCCCTCAGACTTCTCCATCTCAATAAATGATATAACATTCACCTACGTGCTCAAGCCAAAAACCTGGGCAACATCCTTGTTTCTTCTTTCCTTATTTCTAATATCCAGTTCATTAGCAAACTCTATCACCTCTACCCTCAAAACATGTCTTGCTATCGCAATAGCTTTCAATCTAATCTCCATGTTTCTAGTCTTGCCCCCGAGAGTCTATTCTCCACACAACACCCAGAGTGATATTTTTAAAACCTAAATTATATCACAGCTCTCCTCTGCTGAATACCCTGCAATGATTTCCCATCACAGCAATAATCCAAATCCCTTACTTTGGCCTATATGGCCCATATAATGTAATCTATAAAACCTCCTACCATCCCCCTTCTCATTCACACTTTACTCACACAGGCCTTCTTGAATACTTTCGGTTCCCTCTGCCTATAACGCTCTTCTCCTGATCTTCACATTGCTTGCATCACTCAGTTCTCCTCAAATGCCATCGCCTCAGAGGCCTTACTTAACATTCTATCTAAATAGCACATCTTCCCACCTTCACTCTCTAGCTTCCTAATCCTACTTTCTTCTTAGCAGTCACTACATGAAATTATTTGTCTATCTTCCTCACTAGAATGTAAGCTCATTGAGGGCAGGGTTTGTCTGTTTTATTTACTGTTGTATCCCTAGTACCCAGAACAGTGCCTAGGGACTCAATAAATATTTGCTGAATGTGTGAATGCTTAAGTGAATGAAAGAATGAATGATCAAACAAAAAAACAAATAAGAAACCAAGTCTTGATCTGACTCCAGACCTCCGGGACTATTGAGGAAGAATTTTTTTTCTACCTATCACAGGTCCCTCCCCAGGAGCCCACCCAGTAAGAAATGAGCTAAGAGACTTTTAACTGGATAAACACTCTTAAGAGGTGGAAATCCAGAGCCAACCAAAAAAGCAGATCAATTTTCATTCTAGCAAAGAACACCTAGACGCACTCCCATATAACACACATATACTCCACTCCTATCAGATACATCCAACACTCACCCCCAGGGACATGACATGACACCCTCACTAAAGAAAGGGAAAAAGTACCAAAATAGCTGTTGGCCTAGGTAGGCCATGGCTCACAGTTCCTTCTCCAACACACACACCACCCACTCAGCAGTATTGTCTATCACGAGTGTCAAAATTTCAGAGGAAAGGTGTGGTTCAGTTGTCCTTCCTCTTTATTCTCAACAAGGGCTAAAGGAACCCAGAGACCTGGCAACAGTCCCACACTTTGCCCTCGGGTTATATTAACTACCACCCCCTTCCACCCAGATAATCTCTCTCACCATTACCAGCTCACAGCTAAAGAAAGATAGCAACTATGCTTAAGGAAATCTTCTGTAGAACAGGAGACAATCTTATACAGCATGGGGCCAGTCCTAAAGAGCAGGCAGGGCTCAGTCAATGATTAACTCAATGTACATCCATACTAATAAAGTACTGGGCTAAGTAAGCATTGGAAATATGAAGATGGATAAAAACAGTTGGGAGGGGGGAGCATAAACAAAAACTCCAATAAACATATAAACAGAGGTCTTCACAAAAGTGTCACAGGGGCACAAAGGAAAGTAACTTTCTGCCTGGTAGACTCTAAGAGGATTCCAGAAAGGAGGTGATATCTGACTTAAATCTTTAACAATGAGATATTGGCCACGTAGAGAGCAGAGGGAAAAGCCTTTTTCATATTAAAAACAGTATGTACAAAAATATGGCACTGTGAAAGAGCATGACAAATTTGAAGAAGTTGCAAGTTCAGTGTGGCTTAATCACAGACTATTTAGAGAAGAGGGATATGATACTGAGTTGAAGGGTAAATATGGGTGAAGGTTATAAACATCACTGACTATCACGGTAAGGAGTTTGGATTTTATCCATTGACATACTGGAGACAAAGGAGGTTTTTAAACAAGGAAATGGCAAGATCAAACTTATCTTCAAATATAGGTCAGATAACAGTACAAGGTGGAGCAGAGAGACAGACAACAGTAGACAATTTATAAGAATCTACTTCAACAGTCCATTTTAAAAAAAAAGATGGCGTGAACTAAGGAGGTAAGAGCCGGATTAGAAAAGATCAATCTGAGATTCACCTCTATCTTAGCATGTCCCATGTGATATTGGAATTATTTATACCTGTGATATCTCTGCCAATAACAGCAAGCTCCTTAACAAAAGGGACCATATCATTCAATCTTCTTTGAAATCCCAGTGCCAACATATTGCCCAGCATTAAAGAATGCTTATGGAACTGAATGCTCAATTTAAAATAATTACAACAGCTAACATATCTTGAGCATTTACTATGTGCCCGGGCTCTAAGAACTTCACGTACTAGCTCATTTAAATCTCATAAAAACCCTACCTGTACTATTATCTCCATTTTACACATGAGCAAATCAAAACCTAGAAAGGTTAAATAAACTGCTAAAGTTAGCCAGCTAGTAAGTGGCAGGACTGGATTGCAAACACAGATAATCTATCTCTAGATTTACCTTAATTGCAAAGTAGAAGCAACAAGACCTGGCAAATGAAAGGAGGATAAGAGAAGACCCAGATATGAAGTATAGGAGACTCAGTAAAAGATAATGCCATTAACAGACTGACTAGGAACACAAAACAAAAGGAATGGTGTTTTAGAAAAGAGGATGAGTACAGTTTGGGAAATGTTAAGTCTTCAGACACCTATAGGATATCCATGATGTCCAGAAAGCAAGTAGAAATATTATACTTGAGCTCAAGAGTAAAATCATGACTAGAGATATAAATCCAGGAGTCACCAGTTTATAGGTGGTAGATAAAGCTATGGAAGTAGATGGAATTAACCAAAGAGATCAGCAGATCATGAAAGGAGCCAAGGGTGACATCCTGAGGAAAACCAGGATGTAGAAAAGCAAAGGAGGAGGCGTCTTTAAAGACTGTGAAGGTAGCCAGAAATGGAAGAAGAAATCCAATGAATAATGATAATCAAGAAACCAAGGAAAGTTAGTTTCAAGAAACTGGACGTTGCTCATAGTGTGTAGTCTACAGAGAGATTAAGTAGAATGAAGACTGAAAATGATCAGTCAGTTTTAGCAATTAAGTTTTAGATAAACTTAGGAAGTCGCTTGTTAAAGAATGACTAGAAACCAAAGAAGTCTAAGACTTTCAAGAAATTCAGTAATAAGGGGAAGGATGAAAATAGGGCAATAGCTTTAAGAACTAGGGGGACAGCGTAGTCAAGAGAAAGTTTTTATTGTTTGGGTTAGTTTTAAGATGCGGAGCTTCAAGGGTGTTTGTCAAGTGATGAAAAGAAGTCTAAAGAAAGTAATATTACGGATAAAAAGATGGGGACAACTGACAGAAAAATCAGGTATAAGATCAGTCTCAGAAAAAGAGGTATACCATTTTCTCTGAGAAAGGAGGAAAACAGTAATAGATAAAGGATGGGTGCCTCTTCAGGTAAATCTGAAAGAGGGAAGTTCATATCTACCACCCCATTCCCACTCAACCTTCCCTCCCTCACTCGCCCAAGAGAGTAGGTGTGGAGATGACAAGGTGCTAGAGCCACAGAATGGATGCTGAGTCTTTCATACACAGTTTCCTATAAACCATCAAACACAGTCACACAAACTAATAGCTATCAGCAGCAAGGATGCATTGGAAAAGCTACTTACCTGTCTGCCCAAGTACTTATGGTCCCAAGTAGGCATGGGCTCAGGAAGACAAAGCCAACAGCTGAGAATACTGGTAAGAAGTCTTCCCTGTTACTAGCCCCTCCCACTGTTATTAGCCCTGGGATACTGCATCATCCCTTGCTGGTTTCCTTAAACTCTGCCCATACCTTTGTGCATGCAGTCCCTTTATTAAATTCTTCCCAAACCTAATTTGTGCCATCTGCTACCTGCAAGGACCCTGAATGATACAAGAGTCTTACTGATTATAGACACATTCTCAATCATATCTTATTTGAGGACTGAAAACAAACAGAGGCCCAAGGTCAAGCAAGAGTAACACAAAGCAGTTGGTAAAGCATGAGCTCTGCAGTCCCTCAAACAAAGGTTTGAATCTCAGTCCACCATTTTCTTCCAGCTATCTGACCTTAAAAAAATCACTTCACACGTCAGAGCCTCAGTTTCCTCATCTAGAAATTCCTGACAAAATAACTACTGTTACTGTTTTAAGAACTAAATAAGATAACCTATGTAGCACTCCAAGCATAAAGCAGGTGCTCTGTAAATGACATTTTCCTTTCCCCCTTCCCTCTCCTGATCCTGTTTGACCAAGGTGCCCTCACCCCTTGCTGAGGAGACATCTAACCTGCTCTGACATGTCCATTTTTACCAACTCACATACACACCCCGGTGAGCTGAAGGGCCAAACATACAGTCTCAGCAAAGCAAAGCCTTAACATATCCAAAACTAAACTGCCTCCAGCTTCTAAAACTCAATTCCAAAGATTAACAAACAGCTCTTACCTTGCAATATACCTGGAGTGCCCACTTCTGCTCCACTGCTTGACCAACAACCAGCCCTGCTCACAGACCCAAGAGGGGACTGGCCTCCAGGGCCTTTCTTCACACCCACCCCATCTCTTTTCAAAGACCTCAAAGACAAGGGCCACATTGGAATCAGTGTCTCAGAACTCAAAAGCCAAGACTTAACCTGGAACCTCTTCAGATACTGCAAAAACATAAAAGGTGGCTATAATTTGGTGTTCCTTTCACCTTAGACTCCCCCATTTCCTGTTAACCCTGCAGAGTTCAGAACAAGACAAAGAGAATGGAATCACCACACTATTACTCTGCCCTTTCCTCCCATAGCAAAGTCTAGAAAAAAGCAGACTCCTCTTCCCAGATTTAACTTCAGGCTCAGCTACAGGGCAAAATGGGGAAGAAGGAGCTGATCTTTCAGACCCTCTAAAGCCCAAGCTCAGGCACTCACCTTAGGGCCCAAAATACACCTTACAGGTACACTCAGCAAGGGTGTCCACTAACCTCAGAACAGCAGGCACAGGGCAGGAAGTGGCTCAGCCTCCTTACGAACCTTTGCCCTAGGAGAGGCAAAGATAGGGAGGGAGCTGGGGGCAGGGATACACCTGCAAGACCTACAGCAGACAGGGAGACAGCAAAATGACCTTCCAAGAACTGGTTAGTAAAGTCCTGAGGCTTCTCTCTCCCTACAATGGCTCTACCTAGACAAGATGCCTGATTACTAACATGTATGGGTGGACTGTTATCCTAAATACTGAAAGTAAAAAGATCTGATTAAAACCTCAAAGGAATACAAAAGGGAAAAAAAAGAAAAACCACCTCATAGGAGCCTACGAATCTAGAGTTCAGCTTACGCATATCCTCCCCGCTTATCTATTCCTCAGCCTCTAAGTATAAGATAAATGGGATATCAGTGTATGGTCTCAACTCACTCCCTCCTCTCCCCCCAGCGCCACCTCTGTTTCTTCCAGAGAGCTCCTCACTTAACTCCAGCAGAGCCCTTATAATTCACAACATGAACCTCAATCACATGGTGACTCCCCTTTACAACAGTGAATCCCCCGTCACACATGGTTATCTCAACCCGTTGGGTGAAGGTGACAAAGAAAATGTCAAAGAAAAAGTGAGACTGAACTAGATTCTAAAGGATGAGGAAAGTTCACAGGACAGAGAACAAAAGGCATTCCTGGAAGAGGAAGCAGCTACTACAAAGATTTCAAGGCTCAAAAAAGTAACATGTTTGTTAGGGAACTGACCAATTTATCCAAGCTAGAATACAGAATAGGGAGTGGCAGGGCAGGAGATGAGGTTGGAGAGGTGAGTTGAGGCCAAACGATGCTATGTTAAGGAATTTGGATGTTGTCCTACGGAACACAAAGAGCCAAAAGCATTTAAGCAGAGGAGTTCCATGATCAGATTTGTATTTTTAGAAAAATCATTCTAGGGACAGACTAGAAAAGAGTAAGTTTGAAGGCAGAAGACTGTCGGGGAAAAATAAATCCAGATGAGATGAGGAGGAAGTAAACTAAAGCTTTAACAGAGAAGATGTAGCAGTAGAGATGAAGAGAAGAGAGACAATAGAGAGGGAAATGTATTAAGATTTTAGTGACTGGTTAAAAGCAGGAGGTGAAGAAATGAAAAGAATGGAAGATGAAACTGAAATCCTTGCCTGGATTAAGATACAGCATATGGTGCAAAAGCAGGCTTTCAGAGCAAGGACAATGAGTTCCGTTTTGGACATGTTAATTTTGAGATTTGTTGTTAGTGCAATGAGTTGGAACCATATACAGAAGAGCTGAACCCTAAGCAGTCTTTTTTCACCATCCTCTCACTGTCCGGTGCTATATCACACAATGCTCCGCTGCTATTCACAGGGTCTCCATTGCCAGTTTTTTCAGAAGTGGGGGACCAGGTCCTTCTTCCTAGCGTCTAGTCTGGAAGCTGTGTGAAACCTGCCAACCATGGGTGTCCCTACTGGTATTTGAAATACAGGTGGCATAGCTTTCAGCATCATGGCAACATGTAGCTACCACAGTATAACAACCGACAGATGGGTGGTATGGTTCCCTGACCAGGAAACAAACCCGGGCTGCAGTAGTGACAGCACGAAACCTTAACCACTAGACCACCAGGACTGGCTAATTTTGAGATACTGCTAGTGATATATAGTAGATCACTGAACACTATACATGATTGGAACATAGGAAGAGAGTGAGACCAGAAAAGTAATCACCTCTTATGATATATTTTTATATTTTATATTATTTCACTAAATTAAAATTATCTTTTCATGTGTGTCTCTCTCTCCCAATCAGACTGAGAATTCCTTGAGACCTCAGAGGACCATGTCTTATTTATCTTGTTATCTCATAAAATGTGAGCATCACAAGCACAGACTATATGCTAAAGAAGTATTTGCTGAATAAATAAATTAATTAATAAATGAATGAATGAATTTGTTCTCCCAGCTCTTAGCAGAGCGCCTGGCGCATGGCAGATATGGAAAAAATAAACACACGGCAACCCAAACATGTTTCCACCTCTACATCATCATCCTCATCTATGTTTCATCTTCTCAGATCTACCACTCAGCTATAAGTCCTAAGTCAAAATCCATTACGTTTAATGTACTACTATTTCAACAAAGTGTTCAATATAGCACCATGAAGCTTACCAAACCCAGTGCTTTCTCCAGAATAACCAAGAACTGGACAGTCCCTAAGAATCCTCTGATGACTTGACTCATCCTATCACTAACACAATGTGACCCAGGTATTACGTATACCTGTTCCTATGTCATTGCCACATTATTAAACAGAACCCGTATCCCTGTCACTCTGAAAGTCTCTTTTTTTTTTTTTAGCAACTGTTGCAAATCATTTTTTTTCTTTTCTTTCTGCTTTTTCTTCCCAAATCCCCCCAGTACGTAGTTGTATATACTTTTTTTAGTTGTGGGTCCTTCTAGTTGTGGCACATGGGATGCCGCCTCAATGTGGCCTGATGAGTGGTGCCATGTCTGCGCCCAGGATCCAAACCAGCAAGACCCTGGGCCGCCACAGCGGAGCACGCGAACTTAACCACTCAGCCACGGGGCAGGCCCCTGAAAGTCTCTTTATTCTCTTTTGGAAATATAACAATTACAAATCGTAAAAGATGCTTTTTGCCAGTATGATGTCCTCCATGTCATCACAACCCTTCCCACACATCATATGCTTTTTACTCTACATCACCTTCACTCTCTATTACAAACTTTCTTTTCCCAAGTCACTCTCACTCTCAGGAGACCAAATTTTGGGTCCAGTTTTGCCACGTTATCATGTGACCCCTGGCTTCTGAATTTGATTCTTCAACTATAAAATAAGAATTCTTGCTCTTGCCTACTTCACAAGGTATCCGTGTAAATCCAGTAGAATTTGAAATTGCTATGTAATGCATGAATGCTGTTCAGATGTCAGAAATTATATAGAATTACTGTACAAATGCATGCTTTCTCAAGATAATACAGCAGCCACACCACCATCACTCTAAATTTCAGGATTTCATGAACCAGTACAAATAATTTCTTAAAAATTAAAAAAAAGGATTGTTACTTTTTATTTTGGCAAATAAACCGTTTTTTTAAAACCCATCATCTACCATCACCATTATTTCATCGCTGAGAGAGCACTGTAACACCAAAAGAATAGGAATGATGGGGCCTGCCCCATAGCATAGTGGTTGGGTTTAACGCACTCCCCTTCAGTGTCCCACGTTCACGGGTTCAGATCTCGGGCACAGACCTACACCACTCATCAGCCATGCTGTGGGGGCAACCCACATGTAAAATAAAGGAAGACTGGCACAGATGTTAGCTCAGGGTGAACCTTCCTCAGCCAAAAAAACAAA
This sequence comes from Equus przewalskii, assembly GCF_037783145.1. Taxonomy (NCBI): domain Eukaryota; kingdom Metazoa; phylum Chordata; class Mammalia; order Perissodactyla; family Equidae; genus Equus; species Equus przewalskii. The sequence goes on from NC_091836.1 coordinate 75,480,161, forward strand.
AAAATGAATAGGAATGATGATCTTAGAATAAATTTATCTTTATGAAAACTCTTGTTTCATATGTTGTCTTTCTCTCCTTCCACCTTGGATGAATGAAAACTATCATGCACTGACACGGTCCTCACCCCAGTGTTTAGGAATCACTCCTCTAAACTGTGTTATTATACATGTAGGTTCTATGGGGTTCTGATAATCTGGGCAGGTTGCCAAGGGTTCCATCAGGATGGAAACCTATTTGGCCCCCAGAGAGAAGCAAAGAGAAAATACCATGGGATAGAATAGTTGATTCTAAGGCTTAGACTCTGGAACAGAATGGGGACTTGAGCTGCCCCTAATTCTCAGAGAATGGTCCAGATAGGAAAGGCCTAACTTTTCCTGAGGTTGGGGAAGTTATCTGGGCTCTGTGGAAGACTGTTAGTACAGAGGAAAATTTAGTGGTGTGAAAGTGGCCATTATCACTGAGTGCCAACCCAGCTTTCCAGAACTTTCAAAATTTTCATGTGCATATGGGTTGGCAGGCAAAAGGGCACCTCCATAATGCTGATAAAGTGAACCCAACAATATGTCACAGAGGAAGGAATAAATTACAAAGGGATGGGTAAAACTTTTGAGGGAGGTAGAAATGTTCAGTATCTTGGAAGTGGTGATGGTTTCAGAGATGTAAACAGGGCAAAATTAATCAAATGTACATTTTAAATATGAGTTTATTGTACACAAATTTACGTCAATAAAGTAGTTTTTGAAAAGGCTTAACTGTAAGAAAATGAGAGCAAACCCATCCTGTTTGGGAGCCTAAATATAGCGTTGTATGTAACAAACCATGTGACTTCCATGAAAGTAGAATTAGCAACTAGGTGACAACCATCAAAGGCCCACAGCTCAGCACAGGTGAGGAGCAGCCGCAGAGAAAGGTTACCCAGAAGCTGGCAGAGAGAAAACAAGCAAAGGCAATCATAGCCAGAAAACCTCCAGGAGAGAGACTACCTTCGAGTTTGCGGTCCCAAGGAGGAACTTGAGGGAACAGAGGTCCCAGTGACTACTCTGTTAAAGACTAAGCCTCGAAAATAATTTTCATTATCATAGTTACTATTTCTCATGACGCCTTCATTTTTCTGTCTTCCAAAATATGTAGAGCCCAAGGGAGCAGAAGAGCCAAGTGCACGACATTCCCACTCAAGCTGTCCTACTCAGCCTATTGCTCTCACTGGGCAGGACAGTCCACTGAAAGAGGCTTCAGGAGCAACTCTCACTCTTACCCCAGTCTCACAACCCTCATCCCTTCCTCCCCTGCTCTGCCCTCAACTCCCTCACCAATTCACCACCGGCCCGCAGGCTCCCGCCTTCGCCCTTCACTCTCCCCCTCCCCGCACAGGCCTTCCCCCCTCAGTCTGGTCCCAGGGCTGCTCCTCAGCCCTGCCCTCAGGAGCCCCAGCCCCTCAGTAAATCGCGTTCACAAGTCCCTTCCACCTGGCCCCTCATACAACCCAGCTCCTTACTTGCTCACTCACCCCAGGCTCTCACTCCGCTCCGCTACCTGAGACACTCACACTCGGCCCCTCACCACACGCCAGCCCCTCACCCTGTCCCCTCACATCCAGTACAGTCACCAAAACCGGTGCCGTCATTCCCCTGTCCTCATCCCCTCACGCGCCTTTCCGGGCCCTCCGACCCAAGCTTACTGTTCACTCCCAGGACCCCGACCCTGACGAGGCCTGAACACTGCTGCGGGGCTAGGTGAGTTCAGGCCGCCGCCATCGCTCCTCAGGCGCACCAGCCGCGCCCCGCCCCGCGCCACACGCAACCCGCGCCCCCGCGCACCACACGTAACCGCCCAGCGACGCACGACTGGGCACTAGCGTGCCAGCTCATTGGCTGGGCCCGGCCAAAGACGGAGCGTCGATGCTTGTTTCCTGGCAACGGCCGGGCGCAGGGGCGGTGTCACCGACGGTATTCGGAACAAGGAGTACCGCCTCTTCCCCAGGTTCCGCCCCTTCGTGCTGTAAACCCCGCCCCCCAGAAGAACTCAGGCGAGTCATAGGGGAAGACCTCTGGGGAGGCGGAGGCCCGCGGGGCGGGGGGCGGAGCCTGGAGAGGAAAGGTCGAACCAGAGGGCAGAAGGAGGGCTCTAAGGAGGGATGCGATATTAAGATACAGGGAAAGACTAGAGGGCGGGGCTTAGGGAAAGATGGGCCTGCAAGAGACAAGAGGGGAAGAGACGAGACCACGGACCCTGGGAGGTGCTTAGAGTGGAAGACTGGGCGTGGAAGGGGCGTGGCTAGTACCAAACTGTAGGCCTGAGGGCGGAGTCAGTAGGTGGGCGGGGCCTGGGGAAAAGCGCTCTAGCGAGGGATGATTGACAACAGTCTAATTCATTTTTGCCTTCTCAGCCCGCACAGCTTGCATAGTACCCGGGCGATGATTGCCCCCTTTCCTTCCCCCAACACCTGCTGCCCCGTGATCTCTTGGATACTGTCTTATTCAGTCACTCAATGATCACGGAATAAATGCCTCCTTGTCAGGCGGGATTCCAGGTGAATTAGAACCGGTCTCTGCCCTCCAGGACCATTAAGGAGCAGGATTTAACATACGTGTGTTCAGAGGGTGAGGGGAAAGAGAGGGAAGGGGCTTAGGGAAGCATTCCAGGAGGAGATGATGTCTGAGCACAGTCTTAAGAAACAAACAAGAGTAAGATACACTAAGAGAAATGGAAGTTTCAGATAAGGTCTGTAGTTTAGTTGGAAGTGTTGTACCAATGTTAATCCCCTGGTTTTGATCATTGTACTCTGGTTCTATAAGATGATAACAGGGGAACATGGGTAAGGAATTTACAAGAACTTTCTGTACTATTTTTGCCACTTTTCTGTAAGCCTAAAATTAGTTCAAAACAAAAAGTATTTAGAAAGAAAAAGAAATAGAAGTTTCGGCCCAAAGGATCAGCACATACCAAGGCAAGGAAGAATGGACAACTCCTAGGGGGTGCGCTGGGAACAACAATCAGTACAGCATGTCTGGACCCTAGGGAACATGCAGAGGAAACATTCTGAGATAAGGCTGAAGACAAGGACAGAGGTGAGACACTAGAGAGCTTTGTAGGTCAAGTTAAAGAGTTTAGATTTTATCCTTGGGATAATAGGGAACTATAAAGAATTTTATACATGGCCAGATTGATAGGGCCAAAATTAGAGTAGTACGGATGCAGAGAAATAGCTATGTGAACATTAGAAGGTAGGTCACTGGGCTTGATGACTGGATGAATATAAGAGGGAAAAAAGAGGAAGGACTAAAAACTGATGCTTAGCTTATATAAGTTCAAACACAGGCAAAACTAAACTATGCTATTAGAAGTCAGGAGAGTGATTACCATTGGAAAAGCATTGACTGGAAGCAGGCAAAGTGGGGTTCTCTACATGAGTGCTGGTTACATAGGTGTGTTCACTCTGTGAAATTTATCAAGCTGTATACTAAGAAAATGTGCACTTTTCTATATGTATGTTTGTTCTGGTTATTATGCTGTGTAACAAACCATCCCAAACTTAGTGGTATAAAACAATGGCCATTTTATTATGCTCACAGATTCTGCAAATTCAAGCAAGACACTCATCTGGGAAGCTCGAACACCTGGGGGTGACTTGAGGCTGATGACTGGAATCATCTGAAAGCTTCTTCACTCACATGTCTGATGCCTGAGCTGGGACAACTCAAAGGCTCAGCTCAGGTGGGGCTGTCAAACAGAGTACAGACACACGACTGCTGCTTGTGGCTTGGGCTTCTCACAATGTGGCAGCTAGGTTCCAAGAGGGAGCATCCTGAGAGGGAGCTTCCAAACAACTGGCATTCCAAGAGAACCAGAAGGAAGCTGCATGGCCTTCTATGATCTAGCCTCAGAAGTCACACAACATCACTCCTGCTGTACTCTATTAGTTGAAATAGTCATAAGGGAGGAACGTCAAAGAATTTGTGACCATTTTTAAAAACCGCCAAAATGTCATACAATAATAATAATGATAGCGATAATAATAAATACTGGTGTTGGGTATTTTGGCTGAAATGCCAAAGATAGATATTATAAAAGAAAGAGCAGATGGGGGAAGATAATGAGCTCAGTTATAGACCCAATGGGCTGAAGGTGACTGTGGGGTATCCAAGTGGGGACATCCAGTGAGAAATTAGTGGTATACAAAGGTCTGCAGCTCAGAAAGAGTTCTTGGGAGTCATTAGATGGGAAAGGAAATCCTGTGGGTGACTGAGATTGGCCAGAGAGAGTTGGGAGGATGGAAAGAAAAGGCCTAGGACAGAGTCCTAAAAAACATCAGCACGGAAGGGATGGGCAGAGGAGCTTATGAAAGACACTAAGAAAAAATAAACAGAAAACCAAGAAATTATGGTATCACAGAAACCATGGCAAAAGGGGATTTCGATAAAATGTTGGGGACTATAGACGTTTCTTCCAAGAAACTCTCCAAAAACACAAATCTGACCATATCACTTAACGGTGCAAAACGCTTCACAAGGTGTCCATTGCCTTTAGATAAAATCCAAGATTTATAACATGGCTGACAAAACTCTCCCTGAGCTGGTGTCTGTCCAACATTCAGCTTCATCTCTCACCACTGGCCCCTCAGGTTCTCTACAAAAACCACTTAATGTTCCCCCTGTCACCCATGCTTTTGGAAATCTTTATTCCTTTGCACATTCTATGCATGTTGCCTCTAGTGCTCTTCACCATCTCATCTCTATACCTGACTAACTCCTATTCTTCCTACAGAATCCAGGCTCACTTGGGACCCTTCCTTTCCCTTCCTGTGTACTGTCATAGCCCTCTGTGTATCCACCTAAAGGAGTACCCACCAGTCTGGTGTGTAATTGCCTGCACACCTGACTATTTCCCCTACAGGACTGTGAGTTTCTGGAGGGCAGGGAATGTTTTTCTTCTTCTTTTATCCCCAGTGCTTAGCACAATATTGACCTGGCACATAGCAGGTGTTCTGATTATGACTTGTTGACTGAGAAAGACGATAGTAGTTAAAGGGACATCAAGCTGAGGGAGAATTTTTAGATTTTTTGTTTGTTTTAGTATGGGAGAGATTTAAGCATGTTCACAGAAAGGGAAATTGAAAGAGGTTGAGGATCTAGGAAACATGTGGGATAGCTGGTGGGATCAGGCCCTAGAGGTAACAGGAAGGAATAGGGGCAAAACCCCACAGGATGGCCCCTGTCACACTCATCCAGCAGGAAAGAGGCAAGGTTAATGTGGATGTAGATAAGGGTGCATATAATAAAAGCAGAGTTCACATCTGATGTGACAGGCATTCTTCGTCCCCAGAGACTAGTTCAGCACCTGACACAAAAGACCCATTCAGTAAATAGTTGTTAAGTGAATAAAGAATAAGGCCCAAGCAGGGAACTTGCACAATGTAAAACTGAATGAATGACTGAGCCTACAATGGCACCCAGATCTCCTGACCTAGTGGGCCCCCATGTACTACACCTTGTTGGCAGGGAAGGTGACACACTGCCCAGGCTTACCCCTGAGGCATGCACCCTCACCTTCTCCAGGGACCTCATTAGTGATGTTTAGCTGGGCAGGTGTAAGCCTAGGCCCTGGGAGACAGGGCAGGGAGCTGGAGCCACACTGCCTCCGCCCCCTCAGTACCAGCTGGCCCTGGTTGTGTTGCTAAGAGCTTCAGACACCAAAGACAGAGAAGTCGCAGCTGGAGACCAAAGGCAGCCTCCTCCAGGCAGGCAGACGCTAGCCCCCACCTTCTGAAGCCACCTACAGGCAGAGGCCCTGGATATCTCACACCCAGGCACCAGGTCACAGAACCATGAACCAGGACAGCAAAGTGAAGACAACAGAGTCCAGGCCCCCTGCTCTGTCCAAGGCCAGGTGAGAGATCCTGGTCCCTGGTGTCAGATCTGTCCACTGCACTAGATAAAGGCTAATTCCTCTTGGTGCCCCCAGACCCTCAACATTGAATGTCTGGTGAATAAATGAAACAGACTTCCTCTGTTGCCCCCAGGAAGTCGCTGCCTGTCCTGGACCCATCTGGGGATTACTACTACTGGTGGCTGAACACAATGGTCTTCCCAGTAATGTATAACCTCCTCATCATCGTCAGCAGGTTTGGTGGGACCACGGGAGGGCCTTAAGCAGAGACAAAAGCTAAAAACTGAGACCCAGGAGAAGGGCGGGCCTTTGGGTGGGACCCCGGGGAGGGGCAGGGCCTATGCGAGGGCCCAGGGCAGAGTGCTGTGTGGCTTGGGCAGATGACCTCACACACGGAGAGTGCCCTTAAACAAATCCGTTCTCTCCCCACCACGCAGAGCCTGCTTTCCTGACTTGCAGCATGGTTATCTGGTAGCCTGGTTAGTGCTGGACTACATAAGTGACCTGCTGTACCTACTGGACATCGTGGTGCGCTTCCACACAGGTCAGTGAGTCCCAGGACTGACCCTTTGTTCTGTCTTCCCTTCCTCTTAGTAACAAGAAAGTGACCCCCTCCCTGACGGCACTTTCACATGCCTCTATGCTTGTCAACACCCTTATGCTCACCACAGAAACCCTAGAACAGGTTATGCCCACCACTACCCTGTCCCCGTGACTGTCCCTCTGTCCTAGCCTGGCCTGCCCACCCTCACCCTTATTACAGGAGTAGGCAGGCGCCCTGACTGAGCCACATACCTGACTCCATCTTACAGCTGACCCCAGCCTGACCTCCCCTCTTCCTCCCCAGGCTTCTTGGAACAGGGCAT